>NC_134710.1:356729319-357073069 GCF_043290135.1 Rhipicephalus microplus | reverse complement strand
ACCATCAACAATAGAGTGTCTCACCTGTTTTAAGGGGTGTAGTAGCAAAGAGGTTCATGTGCTGAATCGCATCCAATGCTATGGATCCGGTTGGATGTTGTGGAGCCGCAGGAGCCATCCCTGAATAGCAATTGCAAAAAAAAAAAAAGAAAGGCTGTCGTGTCTGATATTAGACTTTTGAAACCAATATATTTTTGTAGCTGACCAAGGACGTTGGTCGGAAAATTCGACATCTTGACATTACACGTTCATAGGTGTGCACAGGGCAGGGCAGGGGGTCGCTTCCTCCCCAATCATCTTAGTGGGGAGGTGTCAAGTCTTCCCCACACTTTTGCTTTCTCAGACCTGTCCGATGATTAGTTAGAATGTAAGGATGTCGCAATGCAGGTTTTTCTTAATAACAGCCTTCAAAGACCACTGATATTGTATGCCAAAAACTGTTTTCTTCCTACTTTGGTTCGCGGGATCCAATCGCGGTGGTGGCGGCCGCATTTTCAATGGAGGTGAAAATTTCAAGAGGCCCGTGTGCTACATTTATGTGCACGTTAAATAACTTGAACTATTCGAAATTTCAGGAGTCCTCCGCTTCGGCGTCTCTCGTAATCATATAGTAGATTTGGGACGTTAACACCCAGCAGTTATTATTATTATTATTATTATTATTATTATTATTATTATTATTATTATTATTATTATTATTTCCACTTTTACCCCAGCACAGCCGGCATTCAAAGACAATCCTTTGTGGGAACAACGTCATAGCTTCACTTTTATCATTATTTTTCATCCATTGCGAAGCTTTCTTTTTTTCGCAATCGACCATCGAAAAACAGAGGGTGTGGCTTTGGTGAAACTTCACCCCCTCCCCTTCAATAGGGTACCCTGCGCACACCTATGCGTGCTTGGGCTGGTCCTACCAGAGAACAGCAAAGCGCAATATCGTCGGCAAAATGTCAGCAAGATGGCTTGAAATACGAGCGCGACACGTAGACAGGGACAGCTAGGACACGGACATGCCTACAAGGAGCGTCTCGTGTCCCTGTCTACGTGTCGCGCTCGTATTTCAAGCCATCTTGCTGATATTTTGAGACAAAAGCGGGATGTGATTAAGAACAACGCCATAGTGGAGGGCTCAAGAAAAACTTGATCATCCCGTGTTTTAACATATGCCTAAATCTCAGTTAAGGGCCTCTGGCCTTTCGCCTGCATCGAGTTGGGGCCATCGGGGCCGGGGTTTATCTCATTACCTTCAGGTCAGCTGTTCGAAGGTTTCTAAGCACAAAAAAAAAATTCTTCATAGCTCCAAAGCGTGTTCAATTACCGGATTGGGTTGAAAGGCAGAAAACACCCACAGATGTTATTGATTGATTGATTGATTGATATATGGGGTTTCACTTCCCAAAAACGCCATATGATTATGAGAGACGCCGTAGTGGAGGGCTCCGGAAACTTTGACCACCTGGGGTTCTTTAACGTGCGCCCAAACCTGAACACATGGGCCTACATGCTTAGATGTGAGTGCTCACGAAAGAACCCGTGGTGTTCCCAATCAGTACTCACCGGTTGCTATTAGAAGCACAAGTGCTGCCAATAGGAGTTTAATCATTTTTCCTACGCAGTCTTGCTCAGCAGATCTTGCGTCCTAAGTGAAAATTCTGTTAATGAACAAGTGAGGAAATATCGACATCATGGTTCACAGCACACAAAATAAACTGCCAGGTAGTCGATCATTTCATACCAAAGACCAACACGTATCCGTTTCCAGAAGTCCTGAGAAACCCAGAGAGGTGAAGGTAGTCTCGACAATCAACCTATCAGCTTTTTCGTTTATGCGACATTCAGCGTTTATCTTTTCACGTATTGGTAACGACACTAGCAATGGTTATCTGGCCACGGTTTCATCGCAAAAAGGAAGGACGAAAAGCGAAAAAACTTCTTCAACGATGCAGATATATCATATGTTCGACCCAAAAACAGCTTTAAAATTATTCACAAGTTCAACAGTGCAACCGCTCATTTAAATTTTCGTGGATATGCTGCTTGACTTTTTCGACGGGCATCTTCGCTTTGTTAAGGTTTATAAATAAGACGAACTTACGTCATAAAACACACCAAGCGGTTGAGTAAGATAAAGGTGCCGTTCACAGTGGAGGATCTGAACTGAAAGTTGTTGCATCACGATGCTCAGGATAAACGACAAAGCTGCCATATCTTCTATTAGTAATAATCACTATTTATTATTACCTAACCAATCCTGTTAAGATAGTGTTTATACTGCCACCCTTGTGTAAGCGCAGTTACTTGTCACATAATCCTTTAACGCTAAGACAGTGTGCTCTACTTCTAGTGTTTTTCATGTGCTGATAGTATTTAGAAATTTTAAACATCTTCAATAAATAGGATATTCGATTTTGATTTGCGCTTACCTTACGGATCGACAGCTCAAACAGCTCCCAAGTGCTCAGCCCAACTCCACGTCAGCCTACGTCTCCTTGTTTTATATGCGCGCTTTTGTGGGCATCTTTCAGAACGACGAATACACATTTCTTTTGAAGATGCGAGTGAAACTGTGCTAAGAGGCGTCAGGATGTGCCGAACGCCTTTCTCACCTCGCGACTCACTTAATCGTGCTGACATATTTATTTTCAACTCGCGTAAAACAACGGAAAAGCTAGTGTATAGGAACATATATAGGTAAGTTCAAAGGTAAAATATAACCACCATAAAAGCTTTCGCAAAAACATACAATACACTCTGACCTAACTTGCGCCTCCGGTTTCCTGTCGTCTTCTTTGTCTATCTCTGGAAATAAAATAAAAGAAATGGCTGTGACGAAAAAACAACAATAAAAAGTTTTACCGATTCAAAGCCAAGTTCCGGGCATATCAATTTTTCTCTCATAGTGCAATAAAAGGCAATGCCATCATCAGGTGTCGACCAGCTGTATATTCGTATAATGGAGCACTGGCATTGTCTGCAGCAAGCCGTCACTCGGTCAGTCAAAAACTCTTGCCAGGTGCTCAGGGAAGGATAGTTTTTGTTATGAAGCAATTCACGCAATGTAAAAGATATTCAAGCGTCTGATTGTCATCGATTTTTTTTTTCACCAACGTGACGTGCTTATTGAATAAGAACCCATTCGCTTTCAGTGGCCAATATATAAAAACAAATTGTGCAGCTTATTTACAACACGAAGAGAACAAAAAACAATTCGCGGATTTCATGACACGTACACTGAGAATCCATATGTGAAGCACGAATGAGGAAGGTTGATATGCCACTTTAAAATCAGCAGTACGTTAAGATGTGGACGTAAATTATGCCACACATGACTTCCATGTCATGATTATCATGTTTGGACTTGTCATTTACCTTCGTCGTCTATTGACGTCACATGGTACCCAATCTGGTATATGTGGAGTCAGCGAAACGGCCGTGAACGCGCTATCAGTGTAGCATGTTGTCCTGTTTTACATAACACGCATATCATGATTATTTCGTTTGGACATGCCATTTACGCCCCGCCGTGGTGGTCTAGTGGCTAAGGTACTTGGCTACTGACCCGGAGGTCGCGGGTTCGAATTCCGGCTGCGGCGGCTGCATTTCCGATGGAGGCGGAAATGTTGTAGGCCTGTGTGCTTAGATTTGGGTGCACGTTAAAGAACCCCAGGTGGTCAAAATTTCCGGAGCCCTCCACTACAGCGTCTCTCATATTCATATGGTGATTTTGGGACGTTAAACCCCACATATCAAATCAACGTGCCATTTACTTTCATCGTCTGTTCACGTTATGTCATATGTACATAATTTGGTACTTGTGGAGCAAGCGAAATGGCCGCGAGCGCGCTATGAGCGTAGCATGTAGAAATGTTTTAGATAAGGCACATGCTATGATTATCTTGTTTGGACGTGTAATTTACCTTCCTCGTCTGTTTTCTGTATGCCTACGGTGCGGGCCGAGGATTTGTTTTTCCTTACCTTGCAATAAAGAACGTTCACGTCACGTGATACCAAATTTGGTATAATGGAGCTAGCGCAATGGCCACGAGTGGGATATGAGCGTAGCATGTAGTCACGTTTTACATGACACGCATATTATAATGAGAATGTTTGGACGTGTCATTCACCTTCGTTGTCTGTTGACGTCACGTGATGCAAATTTGTTATGTGTGGAGCTAGCGAAACGGCCATGAGGGGGCTAAGAGCGTAGCATGTGGTCATGTTTTACATGACACGTATGCCACGACTATCATGTTTGGACGTGTCATTTACATCGTGATATGTTCGCGTCACGTAATACCATATGTGGTATATGTGAAGCTAGCGAGACGGCCTCGAGGGCACCATGACCGAATGGCCTGTAATCATGACTTATATGATGTTGTAGGCCCGTGTACTCAGATTTGGGTGCACGTTAAAGAACCCCAGGTGGTCAAAATTTCCGGAGCCCTCCACTACGGCGTCTCTCATAATCAAATGGTGGTTTTGGGACGTTAAAACCCCACAAATCAATCATGACTTATATGACGTGCATGTGGTGATTTTCACGTTAGGGTCTGTCGGTTATGTTTGCCATACAGTCATGTCATACCATACCAGTTTTGCAATATGTAATATGAACGAAACCATCGCATGAGCAGCAGAGCCATCAAATGTATATCATGACATTCATGACATACTTGCCATGATTTCCATGTTATGACTGATCATTTATGCTGTTCAAACAGTCATATTATGCCATTCCTAGTTGGGTATTGATCCCATTATCGAAATGACCAGGAGAGCTAAAAGTCGAAGGTGGCGAGATAGATAGATAGATAGATAGATAGATAGATAGATAGATAGATAGATAGATAGATAGATAGATAGATAGATAGATAGATAGATACGCTCAAAGTCGCCGAAGTTCGGTAAGAAATGCTTCGCATTTAATGTCTCAGATTTGACATTACTGCTATGCCGATTCTTCCACAAGCATTTCATTCTACTTCATTGACTGATTATGCGCAAAAGCCGACGATGGTTATTGTGCATACTAATCAAAGTAATCATCAACTGAGAGATGGCTGAACAAATTGACAGCAAGCCACCAGTGCCGAAGAGAAGGAATAAAACATTTGTAGGGATTGTACATACCAAAACCACAATATGACTTTTATGGACGCCGCAGTGGAGGGCTCCGGAAATTTCAACCACCTGGGGTACTTGAAGATGCTCCTAAATCAAAGTGTATGGCACTCTATCGCCTCCATCGAAATGTGACTGGCATGGCCGGGATTCAACCTCGTGACCTGTGTCAGCAGTCAGGCCCCGTAACCACAACAGCACCTCGGCTGGTTGGGTCAGATTAAGAACTATGTGTTAATAAAGTTATATCTCTTTCAGTTTAATTACTTCGTGAACTTACATTGCAGCAAGAACCAGTATCCTTATGTGAAGAAACAAAAGTCGTTGTACAAATGCGCCGGTCACGTGAAAAAAGAAGCTCATTTTACTAAACTACTTACGCCGGGTAAACGGTTATTTATCACCGTATTTAGTAGGCTGAGAAAGACGGTGGTAATTATGTTTAAAAAAAGGTCAATGCGACAAGTTACGCAAAGGAAACAGTAAGATAATGCTTAATAAACTGAATAACATATATCTAAACGTGTAGAAAAATCTGTTCTACAAGTTATAGTGAAGCTACGCTAGCTGGGGCAGATTTCTGAGATGATCACTATCGGTGACAGTGCCACTTTGACGGGATTTCATGAGATATATGCAGGGAGCGTCGGCGTCGGCCAGCAACATTGTTTCTGCTTTGAGGTCTTATTACGGCCGGCATGGTGCCAAAGTGCGGTTATCCGTAATGCACTGTGCCCGTAAATGCACAGACACGTCCGGTGCTGTAGTCCCGTGAAATTTCGTCAAGGTGACAGCATCACCTGAAGTCATGGTGAAAGTAAAGATTAGAAGAGGCTCCAATAGACCTCGCTATTTGGAGAGTGTGTGGTGGAAGTGAGATAATTTGTTCACTAATAACTACTGGAAACACTGTGCGTTACTTACACGCTTTGTAGTAATCTGCTCTTCCAAAATACTATCGGTGCTTGGGGACTCCGGAAAACTGAGAATTGTTCTACCTCAGGCATTTCTTCCACCACATTTCGTTCGTAACACAGGCTGTGTTTGGAGCGAGGAGCTTGAGCTTGAAAATAGCTTTTGGGGTGTGACCTGCAAGTGTGAGAACCAGCAAGCGAGTGAGCAGTTTGTGTGTACATGCTCTCATGCAATCATGATGTGAGTCTTTGTCGTATTGAACGGGTCACATAAAGACGTATCGGCGTGTCTGCCTGCTTCATTCCAACTGACACCGCTATTCATATGCTTCGTGTTGGTCTAGAATGACGCACCGCATGAAGTCTAGTGCTAAAGTACTGGCGCTGTTTATCAATCACACGGCCCCTGCGCCAATAAACATCATATATCATCATTAATTCTAGCGCTATGCGACACAGATAAGAATAATTGAGCAACATGTGCAAGTGATTCGCAGACGAGGGGTTTGGGAAAGTATATATAAACTGACCACGAGCACGAGAGAACTCCCTTGGCTTGTACACTAATATTGCAGCAATCTGTTGATTTTGGTGAGTCGGTTCATCAAGGCTGCATAAACGTATACATCAGAGTGAATCAAGGGTGCATAAATACTCAGTAAAGAGAACGCAGTAGCTCAAGAGTGATCGAAATCAATTCAAAGTGCTCCGCAGAGCAAATACGCTGTCGTCAATTTCACAGGATTATATCTATAAAAGCCTCACTGTCTAGCGAACACTACCAAGATCAACTCAGTCTGGTCACCAGAACGCGCAAGGTGGCCGTGGCTCAGCCTCTCCTGGTCCAATTCAAATAAATGTTTCAACTCTTAACCATTTGTCTGTGATCTCCTTAGTACTCGCTAACAGCATGCACCTGGTGTTGTTTTCTTTCCCGTTACTTTCTCTGCGTCACGGATATAACAGCGAAAATGTTTTACAGCATAAAAACTGGCAACAGAAATGCAGACAAAGCTTATACATGTTTTCTCTAAACATTGAGCCCAAAAAATCTCAATCAACATTGATAATATTCATTAACGAGTGCTGTCACAGAAGCAAATAGTGTAAACTTTGTTAAATATACATGTGCTTGAGAACAACAAAAGCCAGAAATAGATAGATAGATAGATAGATAGATAGATAGATAGATAGATAGATGGATTAACACTTAATCTGACCCGGAAGAATCCTCCCCCCGTTTTAAAGGGGCAATAGCTACTTTTAACGCGACGTCAAAGAGCTTGTGTCGCAGAAATTCTGGCGGCAGCGTCGTTGGTTGTGAGCGAAAAATCATCTAGCGCGTGAGTGAGAAATTGAGAAAGATGCAAATAAAAGAAATAATAAAAAATATGGGTCGGAGTGAGAATCGAACCCGGTCGCTTCAGTGTGAAGCGGCTGTTCCACCACAGAGCGATGTGTCTGCTTTGAAAATAAGTGAAATTAACTTCTTCCACATGGAAATACAGCGAAATCAGCTTTCATGTTTTACGAACACACGCCTCCTTTATACATCCTTCACAATACAACATGTATTATAGCAATAACAACGGGTGGTTTAAGCGTACATTGCAATCGGGTGGCAGAACATATGATTATCATGAATTCATGGTTAATTGCGGGCTACCCACTACAAAAGGCCGACACATTACTGCGATCTTTCTCTTAAAGCCACGTAGTGGGTGCACAGCAAGCACGAAAAAATTTTGTGCGTACAATTGACCGTGATTTAAAGCATGCTTCTCATTACACAGAATGAAGGTCTATGCGAAAGCTTCACTGGCACGAATAATTTTGAAGTCAGTAAGCACTAGGGACAGAATAAGAATATCGCTGTGGTATTGAACTCTTAATAGCGTGGCTTAGGGGTCCCCCAATTCTTATAGCGGCGAGACCCGTCTTATAGGGGCAAGAAGAACAAATCTGCGACGAGCTTTTGCACTCAAGTGAAGGCCCCTTTGGAATGGGATCTGCTCCGCGTACGTATACATGGCAACTATGGCTCCAACTGTTGCACCAGATACATAATTCCAATAGAGTAATCAATCCTCACAGCTACCTGGTTGAACCATGCTGCACGACCATTTCTTTTTTATTATCTGATACTTTACGTCTACAAACCACGGACGCAACATGACCACTCGCTGTGGTAACAGCAAAAATATTTCTACCTCTAAATGCACATCCAACACATTATTCTCATCGTTCTGTCCTACTACAATAAAAAAGCAGAACAATTAGGATGACTGCCAGTTGGGCGTGCTTGTAAAGGTTCATGATGAAGAGAGAGAGAGAGACAAAGATGCAAGGAAAGGCCGGGAGAATAACCAGACGCACATTCGGTTTGCTACCCTGCACTGGGGAAGGGATGAAGAGGATGAAAGAGGTTGCATGAAACAAGCGCTTAGAAATACCCTCTGAGATGTGTATTATTTAGCGCTTGTTTAATCATAAAAGTAGAACAATTTAACAGACGACTTAGTTTATAAAAGATATAATAATTATTTTTTTTTTTCGGTGTTGTAAACTTGTTCTTGCTTTAACGAATGTGTGTACGACGTGCACATGTCTTGGAAATATATTTGTTAATCCATGCTTAAGCAACTTTTGGTGATGTATTGCGATTTTCGTATATGTTTGTATATATCTCGGCGGCACATTGCTTTGCACTGGTTACGTTTTAAATGCGAAGCCTTTTTTAGTCGAATGATGTCACGCGTCGTGCGTTAGCGGCGACGTCCGCATCCCTACTGCGCATGCTCGCGTCTCGTGCCAACTGTTTGCCCTCCTCTCTCTCTCTCTCTCTCTCTCTCTCTCTCTCTTAGGGTGCCTCGATGCATGCGCCCTCTCAGAGTGAGGACAACTATGTCGTCTGCTAGCACATCCGCCAGCCGCGAAGTGGGCGTTGGCTGCGGGGTGCACTTCGATAGCGGTGGCTCCTGCTCGCACTCAGTGCTTGTGCTGCACTTTATCTTTGATAATTCATTCCTTCGCTAGAGTAGATGATAAGCAAAAATAAATATTCAGTAACGCGTTCACCATCGCATTGATTAGCGGGTGTATAGCGATTAATAATCTCTATGTTCCAACCGTTGAAAATGGTGGTATCTTCTCGTTGCTGTTGCCACATCGTCACCATGAACGTTCTGTCGTTGTGTAATACGTATGGACATAACAGAAAGTAAGTAAAGAACGCGAAGGAAGTAGATAACTGCTGTGTATTTAATTATAAATTCCCGGCATTCTTACCAGCATTGGTGGCTACACGATTGCTTGGTGCCAAAGTGTGCTAATCATGCGATAGGTAATCAAAACGAAGATTTGCGTGCAAAGAAGCGTATTCATTTTATAGTTTATTGTAAAATATAATAAACACAATACTTTATATGCATTATACACAATACACAAAAGCACACTTAAATATGTCTATTTTTTATGTGTATGTTCACATAGTACACAAAAAAATTGTGCTGTTAAGTTAGACTAACATCAGTACACGTTTTGCTTCCATGACCTCCGGTACGTGTAGCTTGGTTCTGACGTAAGTTAGGTTAATTTGGTTTTTTATGGCGCAAAAGCAGCTAAGGCTATGCTGCACCAGACACAAGACTTTCAGGAATGGACACTAAAAAGATGAGATTTTAAAGCTTATTTAACAGGTTACATTCTTTCAGAAAGTTTAGCAAGTCAGGCAGAGGTACTAGAGGGTCATCTCCTAGGAACAAAGCAGGGTGTAAAGGTACGTGTTGTTTGTATAGCTTGCTGAAATGTTTTTGTCTCTGTGTTTCAATGGTAGGACATGTGATTAGGATGTGCATAAGTGTTAACGCTTCTTGGCATTTTTCACACGTTGGTTGTTCTTTCTTAGCGAGTAAGAAGTTGTGTGTCAAGTGTGTGTGTCCAATGCGAAGTCGGCATAATAAAACTTCAATAAACCGTTGCTGGTGACGGCAGGTCTTCCATTCCCTGAGTGTGGGTTTCACCAGGTGTTGCTTATTGTTCGTGCAGGTGTCCCATTGCTTTTGCCATTTTGCTAGTAGGGCCAGGCGAATTGTTCTCTGGATATCTTTAAGGGGAATTTTTACTTTTGTTACTGTTTTATGGGCTGCCTAGGAAGCATACTTATCTGCTTTTTTTTTCCGGGTACCCCAACATGACTTGGGACCCAGCAGAAACAGATACAGGTTGCCTGGCTGTTTAAGTATACCATGTTTAGAATGTCGCCTACTATAGGCTCACATTCGGATTTTATATGTAGTGCTTTTAGTATGCTTAGTGAGTCGGTGTATATGATTGCTTTCTTGTATTTTTCAGCGATGATTTTCCGAACTGCTTCACTCAAGGCATAAGCTTCAGCAGAAAAAATAGAAAAACTACGAGGTACTTTCACAGAAATTGCGCTTTTCGTCGTCACAATTCCCATACCTACGAGGTCCTCCGTTTTTGAGCCATCTGTGTAAAATTCTTCGTAATCCCTATATTCGTGCTGAAGTGTATAAAATTCTTGGATTATGTGTTCTGGTGGGGTGTTTTTTTTTGTTGAAACGGCTTAGTGAAAATTTGCATAGCTGTGACAGGTCAAACCATGGCGGCAGTCTTGGTGGTTTAATAGCGACATCTAGTGATCCATCAGGAATGGTATAAAAGCGGCAGTATTCCTCGAAACGTAGGACAGGTGGTTTGATTAGGTTCGGTTTGTTGAGGTAGTGTGAGCGCGAGTCACATTTTGCGGCAACTTCATAGCAGATGTGTTCAGGTGACGACCTTATTCTTAAAACATATGACAAGGTTAGTAATGCTCTTCGATCACATAGAGGGGGCTCATTGCATTCTACGTATAGACTTTGCACAGGTGATGTTCTGTAAGCACCACTTGACAGACGGAGACCGAGGTTGTGTATAGGGTCAAGACGGCGGATGTATGAGTTTCGTGCCGAGTCGTAGACTATGCATCCGTAGTCTAAAATGCTGCGTACAAGAGATCGGTAAATACGTATAAGGCAGAGTCGATCGGAACCCCCGTGTTTATGGGAGAGTACTTTGAGCACATTGAGTGCTCTGTTTGCCTTAGTTTTCAGTGCATTTATGTGTGGCAGAAAGTTTAGTTTTCGGTCGAATGTGATTCCTAGAAATTTGTGTTTTTGTTTTACCGGCATGTTGATGTTGTGTAGTTCGAACGCGGGTTCAGGGAACAATCCTCTCTTTTGCGTAAAGAGAACAGCTGTGGTTTTTTGGGCTGAAAAGTGGAAACTATTTTGGTCGGCCCATTTCGTAAGCCGATTTATTGTAATTTGGAGTTGCCTTTCGCAGGATGATAGGCTGGAGACTCGGCATGCAATTTGCAGATCATCAACATAGATGGAGTGCATGACTGTACGGGGTATAGCCCTGTTGATGGAGTTCATTTTCACTATAAACAGGGTGGTGCTCAAAACGCAGCCCTGTGGTACACCATTCTCTTGGACAAATATTCCTGACAGTACCGTTCCCAAACGTACTTGAAAAGTTCTATTCGATAAAAAATCGTGTAAGCAGTTCAGCATTCTTCCGCGAATCCCTAAGTTAGCTAGATCTCTGAGAATTCCGTATCTCCAAGTTGTGTCATATGCTTTCTCTAAGTCAAAGAAGACCGAGAGACAGAACTGTTTGTGTAGAAATGCTTGTCGTATTTCTTGTTCCAGCCTAACAATGTGATCAGTGGTGGAACAGCCCTTTTTGTATCCGCACTGGTGTGCGTCTATTAGGTGCTCTGATTCCAGAGTGAAGGTAAGTCTAATATTTATGATGCTTTCGTAAGTTTTTGCAAGGCAACTTGTTAATGCAATGGGTCTATAGCTACTAGGGGTTGTTAAGGGTTTACCAGGTTTTAGGAATGGTATGACTATGGCTCTTTTCCAATCTTCAGGCATTATGCCAGAGTCCCATATTTTGTTGAAGAATTGGAGAAGTGCCTTCGCGGATGCTTGGGATAGGTGTGCCAACATTGCGTAGTGTATCTGGTCAGATCCTGTTGCCGTTTTTTTACCGGCAGAAAGTACCCTGTTCAATTCGTGCAGCGTAAGCGGAAGGTTATAACTTTCATTTGAGGTACCGCTAGTAGGCAATCTTTGTCTTTCTGCATTTTCTTTATATTTCATGAATGTATTGGTGTAATTTGCTGAGCATGATACCTTATAAAAGTGTTCTCCTAATAGGTTGGCCTGGTATTCTAGTGTTGATTGTGTGTCTGGACTTGTAAGCAGTGGTATTGTGTAGGAGTAGTACTCTCCCTTGAACTTCCTCACCTGGTCCCAGATGTGTTTAGATGTGACTGAACTGTTAATTGATGATATGTATTTTTGCCATGAATCCTTTTCTGCCTGTCTTCGAATAAATCGGGCTCTGGCTTTTGCCTGTTTGAAGTTGATGAGGTTGGCGTAGGTGGGGTATCTTCGTAGAATTCCCCAGGCCTTATTTTGTAGTTTTTTGGCATCAGTACACTCGTTTGTCCACCAAGGGTTGAATTTCTTGCGTACGATGCCGGATGATTGCGGTATTGCTTTTTCTGCTGCTAAGATTAAAACTTTGACGAACTCTTCGTTTAGTTCCTCAACAGAAAGCTCCGATGAGAAAACTTCATCGAGCTTAGCGTTTTCTGTAAAAACTGGCCAGTTCGCGAGCTGTAGTTTCCACCGGCGTGGCCTGCTTGTTAAAGTTGGGTAGGATGGTATGAGTTTTATGATGCCGGGTTGATGATCACTACCATAAGACGTGTTGACGACGTCCCATTTAAAATCAATAAAAATACATGATGAACACATGGCGAGATCTAAGCAACTAAAAGTGCGCGAGGTTGGTGAAAAGTAGGTAAAAGCACCGGAATTAAGAAGGCAGATGTCATTTGATAAAATGAAATCTTCCACGGCTTGCCCTCTTGCGTCAGTTTTGTCGCTACCCCAAAGGGTTGAATAAGCATTGGAATCCCCAACTAAGATAAATGGTTTTGGCAACTGTTCCACTAGATTTTCTAGGTTTTTGGAGGTGAAAAGGGTGTGAGGTGGGATATACAGTGAGCAGATGGTGATGGTTTTGTATGATAGGATGGTGACGGCTACGGCCTCGAAAGATGTGTTTATTTGGACATCTCGCGTAGGAGTGCTGCCCTGCACCACTATGGCTACTCCTCCTGAAAGACGGTTGCAATGTTCGCGGTCCTTTCGGGCAACTTTGAAGCCTTTTAGGAAATGGCTGTGTTTTGCACCAAGATTCGTCTCTTGGAGGCAAAAGGCTACTGGTGAGAATTTGTTAATGATGTCCTTTATGTCACCTAAGTTATGAATTAAGCCTCTACAGTTCCAATGTACGATAAAAGCCATGGCAGAATAAAGTTAAGTAAATATACTTCTGGGGACTTATCGGTATAAAAGATGATAGGTGACAATATTAAGAAATAGAAATAGAGAGAAATACGATAACCATTACGGTTATCGCTTACTTATTGTGGTTACTGGGACTTTGTCCTTGTCCTGTTTGGTAGGCTCGAGAGAGCGCTTGTCCTTCGGTGTCGATGACACCGGAGTTTTGTGGTCGATCTCCATTGCCTTGTCTGAGGCGCTGGAAGATCGAGATTGAGGCGCTGAGAAACGGATCTCAGGCCTTGGCACTCTATTGAGTTTAGGGCCCAGGGAGACCGGAGTCTGCGGGCCCTTTGATGTGCATGGAGCAGCTGGCGCTGCTTCTTTTACGGGGGCGGTTTGAGTCACCATAGAACTACTGGGTGTGGTAGCGGTCGACTCCTGAGGCCTTTGTGACGCTGCCCCCGACTGCGTCACATCGGCGTAACTTCTGTGGAAAAGGTATGATAGCCGTGTTCGCGCTTCGCTGAATGATATTTTTTCTTTGACGGTCAGAGCGATCACTTCTTTTTCTTTTTTCCAACATGGGCATGACCGGGAATACGCTGGGTGTTCCCCGTCACAGTTAACACAGTGGGCTGAGGATGAGCAGTTTTCTGATTTGTGGTCGTTTGCGCTGCATTTTGCGCATGTTTCTTTGCCTCTGCAAGACTGCGAGGCGTGTCTGAATCTCTGACATTTGAAACAGCATCTGGGGTTGGGAATGTAGGGTCTGACATTTATTTTCAAGTACCCAGCCTTAAGAGAGGTGGGCATTTCACATGTTCCAAAGGTTAGTATTACGTGTTTGGTGGGCACTTCCTGATTATTGCGACGGATTACAATTTTTTGGACTTTGATGACGTTTTGGTCTTGGAAACCTTCGAGGAGCTCTTCGTCACTAAGGCCTAAGAAGTCTTCCTCAGAGATTACTCCCCTGCTGGTGTTTAGAGAGCGATGGACCGAAACGGTGACAGCTGTTTCTCCAATGCTGGTTAGTTGGGATAGCTTAGGCACTTGGTCTTTATCAGTTAGCTCCAAAAGGAGGTCACCACTTGACATTTTGGAGGCTTTGTATGTGGGTCATATTTTTTCTTTTAGGCACTTGGCCACCATAAATGGGGATAATTTTCTTAGAGGTGTGCTGTCACTGTGGATAATGTGGTACTTCGTGAAAGTAACTTTAGTTTTTTTCGAGACGTGATAACTTGCTTCGGTGCGGCCTTTCTTGCGAGACCGATCAAGGTCGGCGGATGCTTGTAAAGCCATACAAGTATGAATGTGTTCGGTAACAGCGGCGACCACCCACCACGGAGCCCAAACAGGGGACGCGGTTGGATTTGTTGAAACAAGCCCTCCCGACGCCAGCCGTACGCTGTCACTATAACCCAATGTAATTATCCAAGGTGGGATACCTACACAAGGTTAACCCTTGCCGTCATGAATATCGGAATTAAACGGAAGAGAGTAGAAGACAGGACAGATAAATAGTAAGAGATAAAGACGAAGATGTAGGGAGAGAGAGAGATAGGAAAAGGCGACTGCCGATTTCCCCTGGGTGGGTCAGCCCAGGGGTGCCATCTACGTGAAGCCGGGGCCAAAGGGGTGTGTTGCCTCTGCCGGGGGGCCTTAACGGTCCAATCACCCAGCGTCGGCTCAACCCCCAGGATCCCCTTTTCTCCGGACACGGCAAAGCCACGCACGGCTAGGCGTGGGAGGGAGTAGAAACTCCCCCGTTAGATCGGGTCCGTGGTGTTGCTACACACCAAACGCCTACTTGCGCAGGCGCCCCTGCGGGGGGTTCTGACGTAAATGGATGCGTATTCTATGTCTTGTATAGGTGACAACCAGCATCACTTACCACTTTAACCACTTTACTTACCGAAAAAGTTGGGAGCGTGTATGTGAAGGTGTCCAAGATCAGCCTCGCTCGCTCAGGAGCTTTTTAATTAGAAGCGTTAACGAGAACGCAGTCTGCCATTGCTGCACGAACTAAGTTCTGAGTGCCAACAAATTACACGCTCATTATGTGATCGGCAAAAACGTTGGGTATACCATCGGCCACTTTCGTGGTAGGAGACAGATTGCGGCGCAAAATCGCTTCGTCAGCTTTCTACGCCTCCACAGCAGAAAAAGGTCTATAAGACTTTTTCACGGTGAGATGGATCACTTCCTTTCTGGACTGTTGGGCGGAGGTACAAAAGCTGGCTTTCGTCTCTGTGCCGGTACTGTCGAGCACAGGGCGACAGCCCCAGCGATGACAATGAATAGCCAAAAAGCCGTTAGTCTTGTTCCAAAAATTATTGTCATGCTCTCAGAGGTGGTCATTGAGACACCTGCCTGTCTGGCCGATGTGGCAGGCTACACGCAACAAAGGGACTCTGTAGACTACCCCGCCCCCGCACACATTCCAGAAACCGATTACGATGCCTTAAATGGCATCAGCTTCGCCTCTTGGGACAAGACTGCTTCTGTGTGAGAGTGAGGCTAACTTGTTGGGGCCGAAAAAAACCACATGAACGCCAACGTGCCGGCTGATTTTTTTCAACCTGTGTGGTGAAAGCTGATGTTTCTAAAAAATGACCTCGTCTTTTTTGAGTCTGGCCATGCTTTCCTGTACGAGCACAGCTCCGTTGATGCTTTCGGCCACAGCAACCAGCAACGTCTCAGGATAGCCAGCCTTTCCACGCATGAAATCGGTGCCTGATAAAGATACCCTCATTCCTCCCCGAATTTCTCCAACTAAACTCCGTCCACGCTTTTTTTTGTCAATGCTTAGTAGGCGACAGCGGTTTGACGCTGGAACAAAGTAATTCGTCGGGGCGAGTTCTGGGAATGTGGCACTGCAGAATGAAAAAAAGTAACGAGTAACGTTTCACCTCACGTTACCGAAAAATGTTAACGGAAGTACGTTACCCGTTACAATTCCGAAATGGTTGTGAGTACGTTACTAAGTTACCGAAAAAGTAACGCGTTGCCGGTAACGACGTTACTTGTAACGCGTTGCCGCCAACATTAATAAAAACCGACTGCTCGAGCTGCACAACCGTTCACTGGCCACCTCGTATTCGGCATGCACTGGATCGGACATCAGCGTCCCACCACTGGTTGAAAGCAACGCTTCTCCTTCATTCAATTAAAAACAAAAAAATAACAATTAGGCATTCCCAAAACGTACCGAATACTCAAGATTAATGCGATACCCCCCCCCCCCCACTCTGTGATGCATTTACTAGATTTTCCTCGGTGGGAAGATGCGTATAGCATTTTCGTTCCCCTCTACGTACAATAGCTATATGACGACGTAGGTAATCCGCAAATAACTGAATGAACAAATAACTTCAATTGAGTGACATAATTTCTTTTTTGTTGAGTACTAAAATGGTTCAAATATACTACAGTCTCTATCAGAAATTCAGAAAGGAAAGAATGGGTATCTCTTCAGATGACAGCAATGTTGCATCAAGGTTACTGACAAAAAAGACTGACAGCGTAAAAAATAAGTGGAAACGTCACTGAGAAGTAGACAAGAAAGACAGATAGAGCAAAAAATGAGCACGCGTGAAATGTGCGCCACCTTGTTGTTACAGTCGTTACGGTGTTGGGCTGCCGACTCGAAAGACGCGGGTACATTGCTAGAGGAGCGACAACTAAGCGATGCCAAAGACTGATGATTGATATACGCGGTTTAACGTCCCAAAACCACCATATGATTATGAAAGAAGCCTATGCCAAAGGCCGTTAAAAAAACCGAAGGTGGTCACAGTTAAGGCGAAGTGCGAAATCTGAAACTATAGAGTGCCTCATAACCGCACAGTAGTTATGGCCCGTAAGATGGCGGTAATCATTATTTTGATATAACCATTCTGCGATATTATTCTGCTCCGTATGGATGACTACACGCCTGCTTTCCTATGGCTTTGTACGTCTCTCTATCTCTGTTTAAGTCATTTTTTAAGTTTACCAGGCGAACAACCTATGAACTAGAAAGTTATTTTTTATGTCTTTCTGTCATTTTATTTTTCAGTTTCGCGTACACATCCCTCAGCTGCTTCACGATGAGACAAAGAACAATAGTTATTCGACAGACCACCTGCTTACAAGTGCATGCGATTGAAAAAATACGTGGCTCAGAATTATCTTGCTTTTCTCTAAAGTCAGTTCAAAGATTGCAGAGCAGGCAGATATGCCGTGCGATGGAAGGCGCCTTAATATGAAACGTAATCATTCTCGGATAATAAAACACATTACTGACGTTTTTAATTGTTCGTATCATGATAGTTGTCGCTTCACAAGAGAAGCAAGTGGTTCAATTTCTTTACAGCAACCGGGTGGTGAATTCGGCTGGCTAATCACGCAGGTATGCACACAGCATATTTTTGCAAGCGATGCCTGTGGACGGGCTTTCATCACCAGGTTGGCACAAAAGTATACAAGCAAGCAAGCAAGCATGATGATGATGATGATGATGATGATGATATGTGGGGTTTAACGTCCAAAACCACCTTATGATTATGAGAGACGCCGTAGTGGAGGGCTCCAGAAATTTCGACCACCTAAGGTTCTTTAACGTGCACCCAAATCTGAGCACACGGGCCTACAACATTTCCGCCTCCATCGGAAATGCAGCCGCCGCAGCCGGGATTCGAACCCGCGACCTGCGGGTCCGCAGCCGAGTACCTTAGCCACTAGACCACCGCGGCGGGGCACAAGCAAGCAAGCAAGCAAATGAACGCAGCTTAAACGAGACAAATAAGGGCTATTGCCCTTATGTGGCTAGTAGTATATCTAATCTCTCTCACGTACTTGCTTCCCCTATTTCGTTCCCGATGGTGCTGACCTGTATGTGCCTCATAAAGATGATGGTAATATGTGAAGTGTAACGTCTAAAAACCACCATATCATTATGTGAGACGCCGTAGTGGAGGGCTCCGCAAATTTCGACCATCTGGTCTCTCTCTCTCCGGCCCCTCTAAACCACTCTCTCCAAGCGACTGTGATCGGAACGTCCTGCATGTGTGTGCATGTATATTTTTTTCCTTGTTTTATCTCCCTATATCTCTATCCACTTAGCTACCATTATTTCTCCACCCTTGTACAGGGTAGCAAGCGGGTTCTTCTAGGTTAACCTCCCTGTCTCTTCCTTTTGTTTATTTCTCTCCATATCTATGCACATGGGCCTGCAGCATCTTCACCTCCACCGAAAATGCAGCCGCCGCAGCCGGGCTTTTATTCCCGCGACTTTGGGCTTCGGACTAGTCAGGCTGCCTCGCGGCACGTTTTTTCTGTTGTGGTCCGTCTGTAAGTTTGTGTAGGGTAGAAATAGAGTTTGATTCAATTTGATTTGACTTGTTGGCTAACAGCCGACTGTCTTAGCTACAAGAGTGTCTCACAATAAGCCTCAGAAAATAACGCTACTTTCCTTCTTACAATAACTAGACCCCCCCCCCCCCCCTCCCGCTCTTTTGTCGCTATGTTGGTGCATTTTTCGACACCGTGACGTCATAACCGTTGGTGTTTATGGCCCCTTCATAAGTAAGCATACATATTTTATTTTTAGTATCTGGGGTTTAACGCTCCAAAACCACGATATGGTTACGAGAGACGCCGTAATGAAGGGCTCCGGAATATTTACCCTCTCGTGTTAAACCTGCACTGAAATTGAACTGTACGCGAGCCATGCGTACTATATATATATATATATATATATATATATATATATATATATATATATATATATATATATATATATATATATATATATATATATATATATATATATATATATATATATATATATATATATGCACACTTACGCGTATGTATGTATGTATGTATGTATCCCGCGCCGCGGTGGTCTAGTGGCTAAGGTACTCAGCTGCTGACCCGCAGGTCGCGGGTTCAATTCCCGGCTGCGGCGGCTGCATTTACGATGGAGGCGGAAATGTTGTAGGCCCGTGTGCTCAGATTTGGGTGCACGTTAAAGAACCCCAGGTGGTCGAAATTTCAGGAGCCCTCCACTACGGCGTCTCTCATAATCATATGGTGGTTTTGGGACGTTAAACCCCACAAATCAATCAATGTATGTATGTATGTAGAGAACGCGATCGGGGCACACTGACGAAGCTCGCGACAGAGTTAGCAAGTTAGCACAGTATGACGGGATGGTTTACAGCGTGACTGCTTGTTCACGATGAACCACCTAACCCAAAGACATGGTAATAAGGGCTGCAGCGCAAGAACGAAGGTGCTAGAAGAAACGTGAAACGAAAGGCGAGGCAAGGAAAGCAAAGAGGACAACAAAAAAAGAGCGAAAAACAGTTGAAGTCATCCCATAGTTCACAATATATCTCATGGTTTGAAGAAGGTAGGCTCGAGATATGGTGTGGATGTAGTTTTATCAGCCCCGTGCAAAGTAAGCCAGATTTGCAGAATGACGGATGAGCGCCTCAATGGAATCACCAAAAAAAGTTGGACATGCGCCGTAAAACATAAATTTATAGATTGTGCAATTGGTGTTGTATACAAGCTATAACGTTCTGTCGTTGTTATAAAGGCCAAACTGGGCGGTGCATTAATAAAATGTTAGGAGAGCATATAAATGATGTATGCAAAGGAATTATTTCAAACCTTGTTCTGCACTGTAAAAGCTGCGGGTGCCAGCCTCGATTTCCGGGCGTGAGTGTGCTGGCACGCAACATGGACAAATTAATCCGTGAAATAGCTGAGGCGTATTATATTAGAAAACATGGTGATGGATGCGTGAGCCAACCTTCGGTGGCCTTGCATGACTAAGAGTTCGCGCTTTTAGATAAAGGTTAGCCATTTTATCATTGTACCTTCTTTTTATCAGACCCTTCCCCAGAATATGTCACGTTGCTCACGTTTGCTGTTATAAGGTTGCCTGTTGTATATATTATCATGTGTGCTGCAAAAAATAAAATTCAGTTGGTAGTCAGTGCTCGTGTTGTCCTCTTTGCTTTCCTTGTGTCGCCTTTCGTTTCACGTTTTTTCTAGCACCTTCGTGCTCGCGCTGCAAGCCTTATTACCATGAATTCCAACCAACTAGCCCAAATAGCCATTATTCTTCCATATAAAGACCTGCATAATTGTTTTTATGAGCAACCAGCCTGAAAAAAGCGAAACAAGAACAGAAAACAAAAGCTGCATCAGAGGTCTGAGAAATAATATTACCAATTATTTGTGGAATGTGTTAGGTCTGTTCGGTTTCTTTATTCTCTCTGAAAAAAAAAAAACTGCGTGCCTTACCAATAGAATAAGCAAGACAAAAATCAACTGTTGGGCGAATAGTCATAGAGAGATAAAGCAAGACATAAGCTGACACTCGAAGAATGTGTGCGCGCCGGCAGAGCCACACGTTCTCTATCCGCTGGCTCCGCAGGTTGTACGGCAGGCCCTGACGCTCTGGAAGCGATTTGGTCCTGCCAGGCAGCGATGTTTCATTTGGTTGGTCGCAGCCATGGAGTGACAACGCCGTACACTTCGGCCGTTCGACGCCTCGCTTACGTAGGCGAAGTACGGAAAGCGAAGCTGCTCCGTCCCGCACACGTCCGTCGGGGGCATGCGACAGAGCTTGCGCTGGCCGTCTTTGTCCTTCTGGTGGACGTCGCCCTCGTCGAGGTCACAGCGACGCGAGCAGTCCATGAATGATGTGAAAACGTTGCTCGCATTCACTGGACATTGTCCAGATGGGAAAGACCAGCGCTGGCATCGCTTGCCGTCGTAGTACCACCAGATTTCCACCACATCTTGTCTGCAAAGAAAAAAAAAGGAAAATCTTTATGATAGTCTTCCGGGTTGTTGACGCAAGTTGATGAAAGCAGGTAAACAGAACACTAATGCAAAACACTGATTGAGTGTACACAGCTAAACTATTCTTTAAAACTTATACTGTCAAGAAGTTCGCCATGATAGGTTAATTATTAGAAGATGAAATAATGGCCAAGGTCTCGTGTTCGAGTTTTGCGCATAAACTTCAGCACATGAAACTTATGACACATAACAGATTTCAAAGTCTCTTTGAGTATTTTGTTCACATCAGTTTATTGAAGGTTTTTGAAAAATTACTATGTTAATCCTTTGCGTGTACCCGCCACGGTGATATTAGGTATGGTTAAGGCCACCGACTGTTGAATTGCAGGTCGCGGGATGCAATTCCAGCTGCATTTTCTATGAATGCGAGAATACATGAGGCCCGTGTAGGTTTATGTGTATGTTAAAGCATCTCAGATGCTCGAAATTCGTTCACTGCGGAGCCTTTCATAATCATGCCATTTGTCGTAACGTTAAACTAAAGAACTATATATTATAACTTTGTGTTCATCAAAACACAACGTATTCCATTTTCAGTGAATAACATTAACGTAGTCTCTCGCAGAGGCTATCAAAACCCATGACGCCACGGTATGTTGTTGCGTAAATTTGGAAGTGTCTTCGCCTCCAGGTTGATTAACTAGTGTGGTTACCGATCATTGTGAAATTGCGCCAATTATTTCACAATGATTGATTGATTGATTTGTGGGGTTTAACGTCCCAATACCACCATATGATTATGAGTGACGCCGTAGTGGAGGGCTCCGGAAATTTTGACCACCTGGGGTTCTTTAACGTGCACCCAAATCTGAGCACACGGGCCTACGACATTTCCGCCTCCCTAATTAGTTCACAAGCAGCACGATATCACTCAATACGATATCCATGAAAATAGGCCGTATGTTCGTTCCCCGTTTTCGTTTAGTTAAGGAAAAATATATTTAAAAAGAAACAGCGACTTTCGAGCATGCTGGCCTACAACCACATAAAAACAAACATGACTTCTGCAAGCTGCTAAAGTCTGGTGCATTGTAGCTACCTAAAAACCAGCCACACTTATTGTCAGGCGGGAAAAGAACCAGCCGGCCAAGCGTTTGATTGTCGCTCAAATACTTAGTGAAAGAACTTACTCGGGATGCCATATGTGCAAACTCTTTCCAATCGCCCTAAACTGGCACTGCAACTCTTTTTAAGCATGGTCAAAAAACGCTACCGATCGGTAGCCAGGGCTCCTGAGAACGCGCGTATACCAAACATAAAGCGCAAAATGGGTATAGTCAGCAATCATTCTTCAAGGCAGCTAAAAAACGTTGCGCATTATTTCTGCATATGATGCCATATACCCAAATTCCGGGCCACTGGCTGATCCCAAAGTGTATAGCTACCAATGCAGCCGCGGGAGGCTACCACGTGCCCAACGCGTGCTCGCGATCACACTGATAGCAAGCAGTGCCTTCCAAAGTAAAACAAAGGAAACAATTTGGCAGATCCCATGAACAGTGGGAATCAATGATATGCGAAGCACGAATGGGGAAGGTTGATATGTCACTTTAAAATTAGCGCAACGTTACGAAGCGAACGGACATAGTACACGGTAAACACAAGTAGAAATGTTCTGCGCACTCACGTTTCTAGATAAGATGCAAATATGTCGTTCATAGTCGCGTAACGACGGAACGACTAATGTTTGATTGATTGATTGATATGTGGGGTTTAACGTCCCAAAACCACTATATGATTATGAGAGACGCCGTAGTGGAGGGCTCCGGAAATTTAGACCACCTGGGGTTCTTTAACGTGCACCCAAATCTGAGCACACGGGCCTACAACATTTCCGCCTCCATCGGAAATGCAGCCGCCGCAGCCGGGATTCGAACCCGCGCCCTGCGGGTCAGCAGCCGAGTACCTTAGCCACTAGACCACCGCGGCGGGGCGAACGACTAATGTTTGCAGTACCAGCACCAGCAGTGGTATACATAGGCTGATAAGTTGCATATCTAGCTAGCGAAGCGGCCGCAAGGGCACCATAAGCGTGACATGTAAATCATGCCGCACATAACATGCATGTTGTGATTTGCATGTTAAAACCTGTAATTCATGTTCGCATTACAGTGGCGTCACTCGATGCCTACTAAGCTAGCGAAGCGGCTGCAAGCGCACCATGAGCGTGGCGTGTATATTATGCCGTACATGACTTTCAAGTCATGAATATTATGTTTGTGTCTGGCACTTGTGTTCGTCGTCCAATGACGTCACGTAATACCAAATTTGGTATATGTGAAGCTTGCCGAATGGCCACAAGCGCGCTATGAGCGCAGCATGTAGTTATGTTTTACATGACACGCATGTCATGATTATCATGCTTGGACGTTTTATTTACCTCGTCGCCCGTTCGCGTCACGTAACATCAAATTTGGTATATCTGAAGCTACCAAAACAGCCGCAAGCGCATCATGAGCGTAGCATGTAGTCATTCTCTTACATGATATGCATGCCATGATTATCATGTTAGCACCAGTCATATACCTTTGTCATGCATTCACGTCACGTAATATGTGAAGCTAGCGAAACGACCACGAGCGGATCATGAGCGTGGCGTGTAGTTACGACCTACATGACATGCATGTGATGATTTCAACGCTAGGGCATGTCACTTGTGTTCTCCATGCAGTGATGTCCTGTCATACCAGTTTTGGAATATGTTGTATGAATGAAACCACGGCAAGAGCAGCAAGACCATGACATGTAGGTCATGACATTCGTGACGTACATTTCATAATTTCCGTGTTATGACTGATAATTTAGGCTCTTCATACAGTCATGTTACGCCATACTTATTTGAGTAATGATCCCATTATCGAAACGACAGGGGGAGCTTAAAGTCGCAGATAGATAGATAGATAGATAGATAGATAGATAGATAGATAGATAGATAGATAGATAGATAGATAAATAGATAGATAGATAGATAGATAGATAGATAGATAGATAGATAGATAGATAGATAGATAGATAGATAGATAGATAAGGGGAAAGTCACCGAAGTACGCTAAGAAATGCTTCGCGTTCAAAAAAGAAAAGGTACTCATGGTCATGACACGTGCGTGGCGTCTTTTCTCCGTGACATCCCTCCCTGCTTAACTTACATAGCTCTCGTCGGGACGAGAGAAGGCAGAAATGAATTACAGCGTGCGACAGATCTCTAACCCACCCGTGCTTGATAGATTCTAAAGAAGTTTTTTTTTGTATTGTTTGATTCGTGAGCCAATTACTCTCTTTTCGTTAAGGCATTGGATGGTTACTTGAACAAATGTTGCACGACCTGTTTAAGAAGATTGCCATGGGATTGGAAAGTGATTTGGTGTAAACGTTGTATTTTCTGCTCGAAACAAAGTTCGAGGGGTTTGGACTATGGTTGATAGGAATAAAGGAAGGTCGGGATGGAAAGTTTCCGCTGTGAATCACCATAACCGCTTTGTTTCTTGCGCTTGTTGCTGTTCACAACATCACGCTCGCTTGTGTAAAAAATACATTGGCCAAACTAGCGCATGTCTCAACAATAGGTTGCGACGGAATACTAATAACTTTAATGGTTCCCCATCGGTGCTTCGGTCTTCTGATCATTCTGGAAAAAAAAGTGCTTTCAAGAAGCGAATGTAATCTTATGGCACATGAAAAAAAAAACGAGTGCGAAATCATAGAGGCACTACACATGAAGAAAAATCATGATTCTTGCATTTCATTACTTTCTACCAACCCTATCAACTGTGAAGTCCCTCTTCATATGTAAAGGTGGCAAGTATGTCCCTGCGAGAGGTTGTTTTTGTGTATAAAATACTTGGGGTTCACAATAACACCTCTGACATGTCAGTTTGGCGCCTTAATTTAGGGTCTTCATTGCCTTAAGCTTCTGTCTTTCGCACTGCCTAAAATATGAAAGAATGTCACTTTTCCTAGCCTAAAGATTGCCTAGTGTAGAATATAGTGTACGAATGTGTTTTGAGATGCAAGTTGAGTATAGCAAAATTTTTTTATAGCCGACATGCACATTTCCAGCGACATGATTTATCTCGACATTGTTTTGACTGACATGCTTGTTTGCGAAACTATAGCAATACTTTATTTCATATTTGTTGAGTATGTAGGCATGCCCATGCAATACTTTTATATTCTAGAATTTTTATATCTCGCGTGCTCGAAAATCTTAATAATAGTTCGGGCCTTACGTCCCAAAAAGGCGATATGACTATCAGAGACGCCGCAGTGGTGGACTCCGAAAATTTAGACTCCTTGGAATCTCTAACGTGCTTTTAAGGATAAACACATGTGTCTACAGCATCGCCCCTCCATCAAAATTTTGTTACAGGCGCCGAAAGGTATAGGTCTTCTAACCTGCATCAGCAAATTTAATCACCAATGAGCAATCAACGTACGTTCCATTGAGTGCCATCTTACGAAAAATTTAGTAAAGTTTTGATGCCATCAATTTTATATTGCTTGGACACATTTTAGAGTCTTTCCTAAGACAATTTTTTTTCGTGAAAGATGATACAACAAGCAGACATACAGAACAGGCGTTCCCCGTAACTAGTACCAAAATGGGGTAAAATCTACGAACGATGTAATTTTGCTTGTCGTCGCTTGGAGAAGGTAGAATATTTGTTGCAATTTTCTTAATTACATATGTGTTTGTTAACTAAGAAGCATCTCGAATATTATAATTTAAGCAACAGTGTAGGTGAGAGATTGTAGGCAATCGAGTGCACACCTACATCCAGTTTTTGTAAGTGTTCACGTGCAAAACGAATGAAAGACGACGCGCACATTCAGTATGATAACTCTGCCTATGCTCGACAGATCAGAAAAAAGAAAAGTTTGTGTGCCAGATATTGTGGCGGCGCTTAAGTTTGATAGAATAGTTTAAATATATTCGTTTTCTTTATGAGCTCATTCGTAGAAAACACCGTTTTCATAGACAAACTTGTGATGTTGAGACAGAGGGTAGGCAGAATAGAACTCAACAACGTGTACTGGCTGAAGGCCACTAGAATTTCCTAGTGACGCAACAGCGCCACCGGCGCCGTTAGTGGGCTTTGATTATAGCGTCAAAAAACGAAAGAAAATGCTCTTACTGGGTGCACTCTGAGAACAAGGCTCGGGTTTGGCACTGCTTGGCTGGTCGTTCTGTCTCTATACACTGTTGCCGACAGCTTTCCCTCGTCGAGAACTTGTTGGGGCTGCGGTTGCAGACCACTACTTTGTCCGATGAAATGGATACGCAGGCGTTTACCGAGCGTCTGTAGTAGAACTCGTGTCGGCGACTCGCACAGTACACGAACAGCGGTGTTCCGCAGGCGGATTTCGTCTTTGCCTGCGTGTAACCATAGCATTATCGTCATGGCAGATAGCATAACGCCCACTTTGAGACGCATGGTAGGCATTGTGAAAACGCGCCACGCGTCGGAACGTGCTGGCTTGCACGAAAGCAATTCCTGAGGAAACCACTAGCGTTCTAAAAAAAAAAAAAGCCCCGCCGCCGTGGTATAGTGGCTAAGGTACTCGGCTGCTGACCTGCTGATCGCGCGATTGAATGCCGACTGCGGCGGTTGCATTTTCGGTGGAGGCGAAATATGTTGTAGGCCCGTGTGCTCATATGTGGGTGCACGTTAAAGAACCCCAGGTAGTCGAAATTTCCGGAGCCCTTTACTACGGTGTCTCTCATAATTATATCATGGTTCAGGGGCGGGAAAACCCACACATTTGTCAATCAATCAAGCGTTTTAAACATCTCCAAGCGTATGTACGCGCTTGCTTGTTCCCAGGACAAGAATAGAGGTGCTCTATTCCGAAAGGTATACAACAGCTGCCTCTTGCCGGTACTTCACGATGGAACACAAACCCGGAGTCTTACAAAGAGGGTACAGCCTAAATAGATGACGACGCAGTGAGTGTAGAAAGGAAAATGATAGGTGTAACCTTAACAGACAAGAAGAGATTGATTGATTGATATGTGGGGTTTTACGTCCCAAAACCACCATATGATTATGAGAGACGCCGTAGTGGAGGGCTCCGGAAATTTAGACCACCTGAGACAAGAAGAGAGCAGAGTGAATCAGGGAACAGCCTGAGGTTAAGGAAATCGTGGTTGAAATCAAGAAAAGGGAATGGACATGGGCCGGGCATGTAGCGCGTAGGCAGGATAACCGCTGGTCATTAAGGGTAACAGACTGGGCGAAGGAAAGCGGGTTAGGGGGAGAGAGAGAGTTAAGTGGGCAGAAGAGATTAGTAAGTTTGCGGGTATAAAGTGGAAGCAGCAAGCACAGGACCGAGTTGACTGGCAGGACATGGGAGAGGCCATTGTCCTGAAGTGTACGTAGTCACGATAATGAAGAAGAAGAAGATGATGATGATGATTCGGGATGACGAAGGATGCATCTGTGACGTAGTGGTTACAGCATCAGCGTTCAGACGTAGAGGATGAAAGGTAGGAATATTACCGTTGTAACATTTCTCTTTTTTTTGTTTGGCTAGTGCACCAATGCTCTGAGCCTATGTCACTGACACGCCTATGAGAGTTACGTCACCGGTGAAATATATCGTCTATCTCAAGTCCCTCGTGCAAGTTAAATAGATGCTATTTACATTTAAAGGTATAGCTACTTCGTCCTAAAACAAAGCATTGATGGCAGTCAACAATGTCAAAAAAGTTAACGTCAGAGGACATATCAGTTACAGTAAACAGTAGCAAGCAAGTTACGTGTACAGATATCACGTTTTAACAGATAACACTCATTGAAGAAAGGACACAGGTCTCGATAACCGTGAGGGCGTTTGTTTTTCTATGCTACTCGCTTAACTGTTGCGTCGCGCCTTCGAAACGCGGCCCTCAACACTATGCGCGCAGGGAAGGTGGCATGCATGAAGCCATGGCCACATCGGTAAGCCCTCAGGCCTGGCAGACGTCAGATGTGGCGTCCAACAGAAAAAAAAACGAATCAGGTGTGCTTGGGTCGGTTATGTGCTCAGCCACGTGGAAACCTGGCTGCAGGGGAATCAGGGCGGCTAATTTTCCTCGAATTTGGACTTACACGGCCAGACAATGGGGCTAAAATTTACCGGCAGTTTTACTGTGTTCGATCAAGGAATATTACTAAAGATAAACGCATGTATCTGAGATTCTCTTTCTATCTTGCGCAACAGCTGATTCAAAGCCTTCAGGCTTCCTAAATTTATCACAATGCCCAATTCTCCGCATGCAGCCTCAGCCTGTTCTGGGCAGTCCGGCTGGCCGAAGACGCGTGCAACACCTAAGGTCTCGCCGCCGCCTGAGGAAGAGGGGCTCCGGTGGGGCTCGTTTCCTGACCATCGCCTCCCTTGAACCCAGTAAACGCAAAAAATAAAGTTTTGTCTCTACCTCTTTGTTAACTTGCCCACCATTCTGTGTAGTATGTATACAATAAAACGTCGGTTGTTTGTTCTACACCTTAAATGGGCTGCGCGCTTTCTCAAATCCGAATAAGGACAGCGACTACACTTTCTGGCCATTTAAGTCACTTTACTATTTCTATTAGTTTTTACGTTTTTCATTACTTGTGCTGTACTCTTTGTAAGTACACAGAAATTGATAACTTACGAAAGAGAACACAGTTCAAATGAGAAGGGCGTAGTCAACAGGTTTACTATAAGTTTGAAAAACATAAGACAATCAGTGGTTCTGACCAGCCAAGTTGATTTCAAGAGGACAAGTGGAAGCCAATTCGCTATATATATATATATATATATATATATATATATATATATATATATATATATATATATATATATATGCTTGTAAAATACCTGTCATTGGCCAACCGCTATCTACGAGAACACGGCTTCGTGCCACTTGGAAGACACAACTTCTTACGAATAGTTGTATTGGTATGCATGTTCTGTGAATTCCGACCAAAGAATAATGTCGACATTTTAAATCTTACCGAACTTTCCAATGAGATGCCCTCCACCTTGCTGATGTCGAGCACACCTTCCGTCGCATTTTCGGTTGGGTTTGCAGGGCTCGCAGAGACCGTCGATCGCGTACGCTTCACTCTGTGGAGTTCCTCGACCTCCGTTCTTGCTTTGGCTCCCGCTTCATGTACACCGGCCTGATCGTCATCGTCATTTTCTTCTTCACCAAGTGCTCCCTCTTCGTCTGACAACGTGTTCTGTGCAGGCAGGACTCTCTTCTTTTTAGTTACTCTTGTTTTGCCTTTATTCTTTTCTTTCGAGTCCGGGCTGCCCGACTCACTTCCCGGAGGTGCATCTTTGCCGTCGGCACCACCGGCAACTGCCACCGCGGCTGTCCTCTCGTCCCTGAGCAGTTAAAAGAAGCCGCTTGAAACGCCTGCTCACTGCCGTGAGCCAGTAAATAAAAAATAAAAAAGTCATGTGACAGTTTTAAATGCAAGCATTTATTTGACTACGGCAGACACTTTGAGCATCTATATCTGCGAATCTAACTATCTAGCCGCCCACGTCTGGGTGCTCTCGTGATATCCCCCTTAAGTTGGCGTAAACCAGAATTATTATGGGAGGGCAAGATGGTTTGACGAATATTATTAGCTGGTCATGGCATGAATAATGTCTCAATCCCGTAGTGTGGGATTTTCACAGTGGGACATACCCATGGGCGGGTATTGTCCACTGGTATGCGGATATGTGCCACAGGTGATGAAAACTGTCTCTACCCAGGAATAATGAAAACACACATGGGTAATTTAAATGCATGAGCGTTAAAAGAAGCTGACATCAGCAGCGCCCGGATGACTGCAAAGAATAAATGTGTTGGTCCCAGCAAAAATCTAACCCTAGAATTCTGCGGGACAGTCAAGTGTCCATCCACAGAGTCACGCCAGGTCTGGAACTACCTATGAATTAGACGCTAATGGACGTTAAATATCCAGTGTGGTTTTAGTGCTCGAGCATAACTGCTAGCCGGTCAAGTTGGGACAGATCTGTGGAAGTACTTTGCGCGGAACAAACGGAGATTACCAAAGGAAACACACGGACAGGACAATCTAACAACTGAATTATTAAAAAAAAACACTTACTTAAAAATAAATGTGCTCTGCGCTGTTTTTCCAGAGAGCACACCATCACAAGAATCGCTCTAGATTACAATGCATCAGATAATGTTGACCAGACACACATGCACACGCGAAATCACATAAAAGGCACGTACACTGACCAAACGAAAAGACAATGTCATGATAGATACGCAGACAGTAGTGAAATCTCTTGATCTGAAAAAGCAATCTGTTTATGTAATAAAGCCATTTTTGCGCTTGTTCTTGTGTCTTTTTCATCCCCATTTGTTCCGAGCAAGCTACTTTAATGAATTCAGTGCTGGGTTATGCAATTTTATGAACATATTATATGTATTACTATGGTAAAGCCGTCATGTCAGATTAGCGTCAATTGTAGTTAGGCATCACCCTCTAAAGTTGACGTATGTTGCAGTGTTCAGGGCTACCAGCCTCGCAAGCTCCAGCGCAAGCACCAGCACTTCATTGATATGATTGATACGTGGGGTTTAACGTCCCGAAACCACCATATGAATATGAGAGACGCCGTAGTAGAGGACTCCGGAAATTTCGACCCCCTGGGGTTTTTTAACGTGCACGCAAATCTGAGTACACGGGCCTACAACAATTCCGCCTCCATCGGAAATGCAGCCGTCGCAGCCGGGATTCGATCCCACGACCTGCGTGTGAGAAGCCGAGTAACCAGCGCTTCATATCAGCTTACGGCTTATGGTGTTTCTAATATCCATGTTGCTGTTGGCATCGTTACGCAACCGTAAACTGGTTATATAAACCATATGCAGCTGTTGAACGTATGCCTGCGTGCCTTTCTACATTTGTTTAGTTCCTGGTCATAACGTTTCACTCGATAAAAAAAATACCACTCAGTCACCCACCATCCACATGTTTTGCATAATGTCGACCCTTAAGATACTTGGGGCCTGCCGAATTTTTTCAATAGGTTTGAAAACACTGCCAATAGGGAGTCGAGGCTCTTGAGAATACGTGAGTCAAATATTGTAGAGCAGCAAGTGGCCTAGAACTTACTAATAATTCTCAGAGTAGCGAGAAATCATTCTATCTTTTCTCGATAAATTATTTAATGCACCAAAATAATCCTGCTACGTGCCCCAATTTACGACCATTGGGTGATTTAAATATCGCTGCTTCATAGTTACCGTGGTGGCCACGAGAGGCTGCCACATGCCCACCCACGCGCCCGCGACCACACTAAAGGTAAGCCGTTCGCTCGAAGAAAAAAAGAAGAAAAAGGGCTCAAGCTCATGACGTGGCGTGACGTATCTTCTACTGAGTAAGGAGGGATGGCCCGTGCCATCCCTCCTTACTTAGCTTTTAGTGTGTTGATCGGGAGGATAGAAAGGTATTCCAGCATGCGACAAACAACTGTAACTCCGCAAGTACTTGACGAATTCGAAATTTTTTTGTGGCATTTTGTGAGGCAATGAACGTCTTTAGAAATCATTAGATTACTATTTTAAAAAGTGTAAGGACCCCGTTGAAAATATGCCCGTGAGAGACACTAGCCGCCACCATGTCAAAAACCAATTCCACGTCATCGTATATGACCACCCAAGAAACGTATACGGTGCTTCCGAGAAAACGCATTTGAGGTGCGATTTCAAAAATAGCGTTTGAACATCGCTATTCGTTATATGTTCATCTGAACATTATATATGTCCATTTGAAGTTACAGCAAGATACGCTTCTCTGTAACTTAGGCTTTGGCCAGTAGGTTTCTATTTTAACTTTGGATGAGAAGCGCTTTGATGAAACACTATGAAGGCACTTGCTTTCCTTGTGTGTTTTTTGTTTGTCTTTTTTTTTGCTGCTCTCTGAAATTTTCTTAAAGCTTGTTACTCAAATACAGCCTACTTTCCACTTGTTTTGGCTGGTTTTTCACTGTGTACAAAAGCTTATACTTATGAATCAAGCAGGTCGCTGTGGTAGGAGTTAATCGTAGGTAACGAAAATAATTCCCGAAAGGAGACGACGTTGCTTCAATGTATTCGTGACTGGTACTCTCCTTTTTATCTGTGTATTGACGCAGCTGAATCACTCGCATATGCACAGAAAGCTGCTTTAATTAGCCTGCCACTCGCTCGACAGCTATTGGCACTTATTTTGTACCATGCCCGTAAATGAGTTCAAAACTGAGTATAGGATTGCACAGAAAGGAATTCGGAGGCAACCTAATATAGACGGAAACATGATGACAATAACAGCAATGAAAGTGTGAATAAAGGTTTTTCGAAAATATTGGAATGCTTTATAAGTTCTTGCATTAAAAATAGCAGCAAAAGGAGAGTTTACGATTACAATATACTTCCAGACTTGCAAGCTTGCGGTGGACAATGAGCTCCACCCTGCCGACGTTAAAACGTGATACGCGTTGCGGGCAACGGCGCGACAAGTATTAATCTCGAGGTTTTTTTACAGCAAAAGCTGTATATGGCTAGGAGAAACGAAACTTCGTTCGGCATTGGTGTCGTGAGTGGTCTTCATTGGCTGTGCTATCAGTGACGTTGTTCCCAAGAACGGTTGCCACTGGCTGCCTTGTGAGTGACGCAGCCGTGGTGCCGAACCCGTGCGGAACAGTTTCTCCTGAAAACTCGTCGCCGAGTTGGCTCGTCATGTCAGACGCTAGCAACAACGCGGCGTTTATGCAATGATTGCCGGAGCGTGTGGGCTGGGGTGAACCCCGCCTTCGGCTGGAGTTTCTCCAGCGGCGCATTGGCCTCGGCCGCGACGTTTGTGACCGTTTGTGGTTCGAGAACAACCATTGTGATTTACACAGTACATTTCTCCACGACCGTGATCATGCGAGTCACAATGTGTGGTACGTGAAATAAACATTGTGAGAAACCCGAGCGAGAGGTGTGTCTGATCTCATTAAGAAGCTGGAACATGTTACCAGACATTGTGAAACGCTTCAGTGCCACGTCGGGTTCAATCCACTGCTGAACACCAGAGCCGCACGTTGCGGAATTCGATGGTTAATCATTTGTAGGGAGTGCTCGGGCGGTGATTTTTTTTCTAAAACAACATCAATCGCCATTTCAGTGTTGCCTGTTGTTTTAGTAATTAGAGCGATGTAATTACATGTGCGACATCACGGCATGTAACCTGCGAGCGGAGCGGCTGAAGCGCATCGATGCAGTGCGCATCAGTATTCCCGTATTCTGATCAACGCCAGGATCTTCGCGTTAGTGAATGGTCGTCATTCCACGCCGGAAGAATATACCAGCAGCATTTCAATATCGGCCCTTACCAACGTTAAGCTTGCGCAGGATTCTCCATATAAAGGGGGGAGGGGAACAAATGACCTTTTTGGTCGACTTTAAAGAAAAAAAAAACTCCAGATTAGACGCAAAAAGAAATGAAAATGATGTGATGACTTGCTTCTCACAAAGACCTGAGATTGATTGCCGGATTGGCGGGGTTATTAAAAGGTAGTTTCAGTGCCCATTGTTCACTATATTTGACAAAAAAAAAAACGTGCGCAATCTGTTCCTGCGCATTAAATCACGACGGGAAAGGTCCGACCGAGGAAAGACATGGTGCAGAATTTGCGCTCCCTTCAGATGATTTTGGGGGTGGTCGGCATCATACCCCCCTAGTGCGCTCGCCTATATATGCTTACTGGTGATGGTTGTCAGTTAGCTTCAATTAGTGTGCAAATTTCTTTGCGTTTGCCGTTTATCGGCTTACCAGAGAAGGAAATGTAAGCCACTAGCAGCGAGGATTTTTGTGACACCTTGGACCTTATTCTGAATGAGCCCACTTCAGCGTGTGATACCACGATTCCTAAAAACTCGAGAACCTATAGATCCAACCACCTCAACAGCCGCAATAAACCTGCTATAATACCAGTACATGTTTATTGCAATATTACACTGCACCCTTGTGGTATTGAAAAGCTCAACGATGCACTGGAGGACGGCCGAAGAAGTCGGAGCTTAGCCCGTACCACTAACCTTTGGTGAGTGCGAAATATAATCCTTTGAAGCTCTCTTAATGCGTGATACCTCGCTTATATGATTGCGCAAATAATTTAATAATGTACAAAGCAGAGCGCTTGTATATATCAAAGAAAAAAAACAATAAAGGGATCCTTCCTTCACTTGGGTATAACGAAAAAAATACTCATTTTCGCCGCAAGGTCGAAGGAATGAATGCGATTGCAACAAATGAGAATTTTATTTTAAAGCTATAGCAGCTATAACTCTTTAAAGATTGGATCTCGCGAAACTTCACAAAATGCTGTCTTGAGGCATCACGGCTCCTCCGGAAAACGAAGCGGTTTTCATGCTGTAGCATCAAAGCGCTGGGAGTAGTAAGTACTGTCACGAGTGATATGACGGTTATCGCGCAAGCGTCAGCCGAGAACAACAGCGCCACGTCCAAGAATACTCTTTCTAGGAGAGGGTGGTATCACAGAAGTTTCACTCAGCCTTTTTGCTGTTCCTTAAGCTGCGATTACTCCAGTCTTAGGAAGCTGGATAAACGAAGCAGTGCCAAACAGCAGCTTTAAGACGTTTTCACCAGCAATCTGTAATCACCTGCGGAGACAACAGCCCACAAAAAAATATACTCGATCGCAATGAATAGATGGCTCACAGTAGAAAGAAAGGGTTCGCTGAGGGGGCGATTGTTGTTGCATGGAACAGCCTACGAAAGAGTGAAGAATGCCCAATCTTGATTTTCACAGTTTCGAAACGTGCCGCTAGGCCCCTGAGACGTTGGGCAGGTCAACGCTCAAGCGATAATCTTCGTATCGCGCGCCAATGTACATAAGTAACAGCTGTCTACTGACGTCTGAAAAGATAGCACACGCGAAAAAGCCGTTTTTATCTGAGTTCGCAGCTGCTGCTAAGCGAAGCAGTCTGTATACTGGCCGCACTTCATGTTACTTCGTTCAAGGAAGCAGGCCGGCGTGTTTTATTTCTATTGATTGATTGATTGACTTGTGGGGTTTAACGTCCCAAAACCACCATATGATTATGAGAGACGCCGTAGTGGAGGGCTCCGGAAATTTCGACCACCTGGGGTTATTTAACGTGCCCCCAAATCTGAGTACACGGGCCTACAACATTTCCGCCTCCATCGGAAATGCAGCCGCCACAGCCGGGATTTGATCCCGCGACCTGCGGGTCAGCAGCCGAGTACCTTAGCCACTATACCACCGTGGCGGATCTTATTCCTATTGAGCCGCGCCCGTCACCAGGCTTGATTGATTGATATGTGGGGTTTAACGTTTCAAAACCACCATACGATTATGAGAAACGCCGTCACCAGCCTTCACAATCTTCCGTTCACACAAAGATGTTACGATGTTATAAATTTCGAATTCATATGGAACGTGATAGCGATGGATACGAAAAAAAAATGTGCTTGAAATTTCTGTATCATTGTTATTGCAATGATCAAACAGCGGCTAAGAAGAACACAGACATGGAGAGTCCTTGTGGTGTCCCGTTCTGTTTTAATCGCGTGTGCGCGTATTTCAAGCTGCACAGTGGAGCGAATAGATACATACGTACCCTTTGGCACCATATAGCAGACTGTAGTAGAAGTCAGACGACATGGCTGCGAGGATGAGTGTGAACACGGTGACAAAGCAGAGAGCTGCCAGCACGCAGTGCGGCTGCTTGGCGGATCGCTTCCAGTTGTGAGCGTTGTCATCGTACTGCAGTGGCCGTTCGAGGCCAATCTGCTGCAAGGCTGACGCACTGGCGTTGGTCGCGTTCTCGGCTCTGCCTCCACTCTCCTCTTCGTCGTTGTTGTAGTTGGTGAAGTAATGGTGGATCTCCTCGGGCATCCAGTACGGCACCGCTCTTCCCAGCTCGTGGGCGCTGTTGTTCCGGCGGCCACATCGTGGAGATGGAGAATGGCAGCGCTTGATTCCCCTGGAAAGGCAGACAGAAAGGGACGGCTCGAGACAGCTTGAAACTATCAAGGGTCACGTTAAAGTTTAATTCAAATGATCAAGCGAGCGGAATGCAAAGTGGTTATTTCATGCACACCTTAACGAAACGCGCATAGTGATAGCTTTCCCCACTGCTCCCCCCTTCCTTTTTTTTCTTGTTCTTCAATTATTGACACGGAGAAAAGGAGACGTCCACAACGATGCCTTACTTCATCTACAAATTCACGTTCTGCTCCCGCATATCTTCTTCGACAATCTCGCAAGCCCTTCGGTACATCTACCAATATACGAGCCAAGTAACTGCGTTGCTGTAGCACGCGTATATGTTTCTTTTATTAGTTCAGCCACATAACATCTGTTAAAAATGGCGTCTTACTCCTAGAGCGATCGTAGTGCTTAGTTGGCTTACTTCAAGCCGTAGGTGCCCTGGCGCGGTGGTATAGTGGCTAAGGTACTCGGCTGCTGACCCGCAGGTCACGGGATCAAATCCCGGCTGCGGTGGCTGCATTCCCGTTGGAAGCGGAAATGTTGTGGGCCCATGTGCTCAGATTTGGGTGCACGTTAAAGAACCACGGATGGTCAAAATTTCCGGAGCTCTTCACTACGGCGTCTTTCATAATCATATGGTGGTTTTGGGATGTTACACCCCACATATCTATCTATCATGCGTGCGCCCTCGTAGCCTTGCGAACGCAATACCCTTACTAATGAGCCCATAAAGTAATGGTTTGGAGCAGCAGCTTTACAGCACAGGCACCACTAATTGTTTGAAAATAGTGCCGAAATACGCGCATTGGTCGCTTGTTCAGCTAAGTTAAATCGATAAATATCACTGAAGTACCGTGTTTTCGAACCTAAGGTACCTTCTAGAGACAGGTTACGTGCTGAAAATTCTGCGAGACCTCTGGCGATTGTTACCGAACGCGGGAGCAACAAGCATAATCGCCTAGCTGTCAGGATAGGCCTCCGTTTGTTTTAACCTTTCAATCGCTTATTCTGGTGCTGTGTGTAAATACCGGCATGTATACATGCTTTACACTTAACATTTGTGACGGGGAAGGGGTTGGTTGGCTGGTTAGAGGGGTACTAAACTTCCCAAAGTTTTAGTTTTGAATCAGTATATGTACATGCACACTTACAAATCACTGCACAAACGAACATATACAAAGTATGATTGAACCTCAAGCTATCTCTTGAAAAATTTCTGACTGAAAAAACTAAGCACAGCCGTTCATATGAGGTGGTGCACAACGCGAATACATTTGTGTTTGTACTGATTTCAGGAGTAACATGAAATATGCTGTCACTTCTAAACTTTCTAAAGCTTCTAAAACTTTCTATCACATTATGTGTTACTACAGTAACTGCAGCTACACTTTGCATTGGTACTGCACGGTCCAAATTTTTCAGCGTGCACGCTCAAATAAAATCTCACTTTATATCAGTATATGTACAATCAGTGTTGAAGACCATAAGCTAAAAGCCAGTAGGGCATCGCGTGGTCTTTGACCCCACTTTTGATGTAGGAACAAAACAAAAAATGAGAAAAACAATTTGACAGGATAAAATAAAAATGCAATATCAACCTGTAGAAGCCCTACAAGTGGTGCTAATAACCATTTAGGCTCAAGTCATCTTTTCTTAGAAGACATGTATATAATTTATGAACAACCATGTTGCAAGCGTGTATTGAAGTTTTTCAAAGCACCAGCTGATAAGAGTCACTGTCCTCTTAGAACCATTTGGGTGCAGTTAACTATTCTGAACGCTGATATAGGTCAGCAGTCTTTGTAACACTTAGTCTGTGTTTGAAGTTAACAGCGTTTTTATATATTTCTGCAGGCTTCATTCCTCAGGTTCCCGAAGGATCCTTGCCTTAAAAATGAATTGTTGCCATTGAAAGAGATCGAGGCAAGCACTTCACTGTGAACCGCCTCACAAAAGTCTGCTCCAAGCACTTCTCCGAGGCAAGCTTCTCCGAGGCAAAATCGCCTTTGCGAGAAGCCATTCGGAATGACGCTAAGTTTTCTTGACCAAAACACGTGTTCGACTGCCATGACGAACGGTGATATAAAGTTAGAATGATGCACTCACAGCGCGAATGACCTTCCACCAGCCTTTACAAAAACCGAAACTACAATCCGAAATCACGCCACGGCCAAAACGTGGCTGACGTGCCGACTGTCAAGGTAGCCAGACTTCCTTTTCAAAAGGGTCTATTATATATACACTCTCGACTTGATTTTGCTGCAGGCATCGGCATCCGCGTCACTGATCGTGTATATATATATATATATATATATATATATATATATATATATATATATATATATATATATATATATATATATATATATATATATATATATATATATATATATATTGATTGATATGTGGGGTTTAACATCCCAAAACCACTGATGATTATGAGAGACGCCGTAGTGGAGGGCTCCGGAAATTTCGACCACCTGGGGTTCTTTAACGTGCACCCAAATCTGAGTACACAGGCCTACAACATTTCCGCCTCCATCGGAAATGCAGCCGATGTATATATATATATATATATAAGGGAAAGAAGTGTATACCTAAGGGCTCGTTTTTTCGTGTTTTGACGCAATATTAATGAGATCTAACAGACAATAATACCACGGAATGTATAGGGGAAGATATTAGAACAGATGTAACGTGAACAAGAAGAAAGAAAAGTGGGTGAAAAAATAACCTTAACCTACCGTGAGCAGTAATCGAATCTACGACCTTCGAATAACGCGTTCGATGCTCTAACCACTGAGCTATCACGGCGGCCTTCCCTCCATTCACTTTTTTTGCGTTTATAAGTGAACCTAGACGTATATATATATATATATATATATATATATATATATATATATATATATATATATATATATATATATATATATATATATATATATATATATATATATATATATATATATATATATATTTATGATTATATTTATAAGAAGAAAGAAAAGTGGGTGAAAAAATAACCAGCCGTGAACAGCAATCGAACCTACGACCTTCGAATAACGTCTTCGATGCTCGCCCTTGTTCCCTTATTCATTAACGAGGGTCTCGTACTGGCAGACTTGGCGTCATTAGGTTGTATTCGAGGGACTATTGATCAGCTGCCCACTCGTAATAAGTTCACGTGCTACGTGACGCCACACATGCGCATAAAAGAGTGTTTCACACTCGTCGCTTGGCTTTTAGATGGCGCTGACCGACACTCCTACTTCTAAATTCACATATAAACCCCAAAAAGTGGATGGAGGGAAGGCCGCTGTGAAAGCTCAGTGGTTAGAGCATCAAACGTGTTATTTGAAGGTCGTAGGTTGGATTCCTGCTCACGGCTGGTTATTTTTTCACTCACTTTTCTTTCTTTTCATTTAAATTTCCATTGGTCCTAATAACATTCACTATACATTTCTTGGCAACACTGTCTGTATCTCATTAATATTGTGTGAAAACACGGAAAAAACGAGCCCTTACGTATACACTTCTTTCCCTTATATATATATATATATATATATATATATATATATATATATATATATATATATATATATATATATGAAACACACAAACCACAATCACCGCATATCCACGGAGTGAATGATGATGACTGGGAGCAAAGCATCCATCCGTCATCCGTCCGTGTCTCCGTCAGTCCGTGCATGCGTCTCTGCGTCTGATCGCGTTTAAGATTGCAGACGGCGCACGGGTAACACTGACGAGACGCGAGCCAAGGAAGCCGAGTGCAACGTCTTTAACGCACCTGCCACATCTGCTTCGTCTATGCCCTATGATCAATCCGCCACGTACGGCGACTATTCAGGACACTGAGAGAGGCACTTGTTCTCCGCGTACCCAAGCACAGCCCGCGCAGCAGCCAATGAAAGAGTAGCGGTACAGCACCGTCTAGAATATCCTCACTCAACTGCAGTTTGTATGTACTTTTATGAGGCAGCGCCATCTGTTATACTGGGCGGAAGATACTGCTTTTTTTCTCTCTCACGTCCTTTCTTTCGGTTACGCATGACATATGAGATGGTTAGACTAAGAGAACCTTTGCCCCTAAAATAATCCAGAAAAAGAATTCGGCGTGCGGGACTATCATGTTTTCAGAATTACCAGCTAGATGGCGCAATCAGCATGCGTCACCACATCGTCACGACGCGGCGGCGCGCGCTATCTTCTACCAGGCGTACTTTGCGCAGCGGAGAGGGGGCAGGTTGGATGCTTAAGCGTACGCTTGCTTATCTGGCCGTGGGGACTATCGCACACCTTCGCTGTCCTTGGGCGACTTTGTTGTAGTTACCAGGCGCACATATGTAACTGCAATGGTAGCACAATCTACGTTCGCGAAACGGGCGCGAAACGGGCATGTTTTTCAGACACAGCGAACAACTGAGATGCTTATGTGCGTTAATCTGTACCTGTGAGTGCGTTTCGTGCGTCATTTGTACGTGAGAAACGTGGGGCGCGTTTTGATCTGCTTGCCTTTTTCAATATGTTGCTATCGCGTTATTTGCTTCGTCTTTGCGGCAAAGCTGTGACTTTTTATGCTGCCTGCCGGAAGTTTCTGCAAAAAATTGAGGTCACGTAAAAACTAATTGATTGGTAAGCAGGGAGCTCGCAAACAGTACCTTCGGTTCCGCTTATCCTCAGAGCTGGGCTCGCTCGAGGTTGTAGGGGAGGAGGAGGAATCGCTGTTCTCAGAAGTCGTAGGAACTGTGGTACTTGTGAGGACATGAAGACTCTCCGCCTCCGCCATATTCTGTGCTGGGGTTCGATGTTGGCGGCGCACACCAGACGCCAGGTCGCCGCCCGTCTCGTCCACCTGAAACCGCAGAGTTTTTGCGGAGTGCCTTCTGGGCAGGCTGAAGAAGCCCGGTGGAGTTTTGAGGATGCCTTGGCGGGTTCGCCGCCATGTTGGGATCCTGGGCACGAATGATGAGATTGACGCCAACGACCGGGGACGTGGCGATGGCCCAGAAGAGGATGCCATTGTAACAGTCTTCTCATAAAAGATCTAGGCTCATACCCACAAGGGGGATTGGCCACACTGTACCTTATAACAAAACTTAAAATACATTCATAGTTTTTTACAAGCGTTGTATTTCAATATTGATCTCTTTTTTACCAATACACCTTGTGGGTCTGCGGCAAGATATTTTAGGTGACAAGACAAGACAAGACTGTCTTTGAACCCTATAACAAAAATTGAGATAAAATGCTTCTTAGAAGAGACACAGAGAGAAATTAGATAGGAACGAGACGTATATTATTGTTGTGTGCAAGAATGAATGCAGAGAGTCGTCGGAGTCTAGGAATTCAAGTTGACGCTTTGTGGTGAGTGATCCGAACACGACATTGTCTTTTTAAAAACTTTTTTTCCTTTCGCCGCTTTTTAGAATTAGAAATAACTCGCTCCTTACCTTCCCTCCTTAATTTTACGTTATTAGGCTCAACAATTATGTATTTATTATTACGTATAGCCGACTCCCGCCTGAGGGCCACTGTCTTCTTTTATGTCTATTTACCAGAGTGTTTTTATATACTAACCGAAAACATCAGCAAATAGCATACAGCTCTAAAGGCAGCACCTGTCTATTACTTAGCATCTAAAAACTGTTCGCGTTCAATTTTCATGCCCTCCAACCGCCCGCGACGTATACGCTCAACATATGAATCACATGGAAGCAGCTGATTAGTCGGAAAACAGGTGCGCGCAACTCGTCAGTTCACAGCAAACATCAAAGCAAGAGTGCGACCACTCGAAATCAGTGAAACTCTGAACTTGTGGACACTTTGAAACCCACAATGTCAATCTCGAGCATGAGTGTGACAGGAGAGAACAAACGTCTGGAAAGAAAGTCCATTCAAGGCACTAATCCGCCACAAGCTCTCAAGGTCAAAGTTCGAAACCACACAGGGTGCTTTTTTTAATAGTAAAATTAGATTTTCCGACAACAGAAAAAAAAAAAGCTGAGGCGAGCTACGACCCAGGTGAAGTTGGGAGCTTATAGGCGGTCAGGTGGTTTTCTACATTGCTAATAAAGTGCAACAGGCCATCTACTTAGAATTAGCGCAGTAGCCAAGCATGCCATAGAAAAATTTGGTTCGAATAGATTTGAGGAACCATTCCCAAATGTATATTTACTTAAAGTGCGTGAAGAAAGAGTCCTTAAAAAGAAGAAAAAGAGATATGGGGTGCTGCCTCACTGGCGACCACCTGCTGATAATGCACTCCCTCATCGGAGCAGAATTTGCCACCCTGGTGCAGTACCTGGCCACAACCTTCCATGAACACAGCAATTACCCTTGACCCTCAGTCCCCAGCAGCCGCGAAGCAATTGTCTAAGGCGGCAGTCAGACCTGTGACGTGGTGGAGGGTGCTAATAATCCCTGGGTACGGACAGGCCACCATTGCAATCTGAACATGACTACTTTAAGCACTAGTACGCTATCTAGTGAGGCAAGTCTGGCTGTGCTATTCGAGGAATTAGATCGTGATAAATGGAATGTAATAGGGCTAATCGAAGTTAGGAAGACACGTGAGGATTATTAGATTAGATTTAAAAAAAAGCAAAGACAAAAACTGAAAAGCAAGAAGTCAATTCATGAACTGGTGGTGAGAGCAAAAATACAGGAATTCAGAGTTTTGCTCCACTATCGATTAGAGTCACTATATGAGATAACCGACGTTAGTGTTGACACAATGAGCGATAATATTACTAGTACCATCAAAGAGTGTGCAATTGAAGTTAGAGGTTTAGTCACTAGACGGGAAACCGCCAAACTATCTCAGGAGACGCAATATCTTATTAAGAGACGACAAACGGTGAAAGCCACAAATGCAACCGAAAAAATAAAGCTAGTGCAGCTTTCGAATATAATCAATAGGCGTCAGAAGGTATAACATGGAAAGAATTGAGCAGGCTGTAAAAAGTGGCAGAAGCCTAAAAGCTGCGAAGGCAGACTTGTGCATAGGCGAAAATCGAATATATGCATTTAAAAACAAGGAAGGCAATATCATAACCAATATGGATAGGATAGTCAAGATTGTGAAGGAGTTTCAGAGAGAGCTGTACTGAAGTCAAAAGAACCAAGATGGTATTGGGAGAAACTAATTTGTCCAAGAGAATGCCTGGTAAGGTAAGGAAAGCCTTAGAAGAAATGCAAAGAGGCAAAGCCACTGGTGAGGATAATGTAACAACAGACATCCTGAAAGATGTGCGAGAAGTGTTGTTAGATGAATTAGTCACCTTATATACAAAGTGTTTCTTGACGGGAAGGGTACCAGAATCTCGGAAGAATGCCAACATCCTCTAAAACCATAAGAAAGGAGACGTCAAGGATTTGAAAAATTACAGGCTTATCAGCTTACTGTCCATTCTCTACAAACTATTTTCAAAATTAATCGCTAATAGAATTAGGACGATACTAGAGTTCAATCAGTCAAAGGACCCAGCAGGATTTCGTACCTGCTACTCCACAATAGACCATTTTCATACTATCAATCAGGTAATAGAGAAATGTGCTGAATATAACCGACCGCTATACATAGCTTTTATTGATTACGAGAAGGCGTTTGACTCAGTCGAGACACCAGCAGTAATGCAGGCACTACGGAATCAGGACATCAAAGAACCCTACATAATCATACCGGAATAAATCTACAGAGGATACACAGCCACCATAGTTACCCAAAAAGAAAGCAAAATAATCCCAATAATGAAGGGTGTAAGGCAGGGAGACACGATATCTCCAATCATATTCACAGCGTGTTACCAGGAGGTATTCAGGACCCTAGACTGGGAAGAGTTAGAGATAAGAGTTATCGGATAGTACCTTAGTAATATGCGATTCGCTGATGACATTGCCTTGATGAGTAACTCAGGGGACGAATTACAGTTCATTATTACTGAATTGGACACGGAAAGCAGAAAAGGTCTGAAAATTAACGAGCACCCAAATCGAGCACTTTAACGAGCACCCAAATCTGAGTACACGGGCCTACAACATTTCCGCCTCTATCGGAAATGCAGCCACCGCAGCCGGGATTCGATCCTGCGACCTGCGGGCGAGGAGCCGAGTACCTTAGCCATTAGACTACCGTGGAAAGGTTTCGAGGTGTATATCTGTTATTTATTGCTGTTTTTCTGCTAACTACAAATGTCAAAAAATACAAAAAATACCACGTGACAAACTCGTTGGCGCGCCTACGCGCGCCGTGATTCTCGTGCTCCCTAACGCTCCGCGTACAAACAATACTCTTCTCTCGCACCGGTTCCTGACAGCGATGAGCAGTCGCAGCGGTTATCACTTTTGTGGCCGATAGCAAAACGTGCTCATCGCAAAGCCCCCCCCCCCCTCCCCTATCGTTGCGCCCTGTCGAGACAGCGCAATCCGGCAAATGCTATTGGTCGTTCGTACGCGGAACCTTAGAGAACACCAGAATCATCGTGTGCACCTTGCGCGCAAGCGGGTTTGTCACGTGGCTTTAGTTTTTGTATTTCGCGGGTATTTTTAGCTAGCAGGAAAACACTAATAACTAACAGATATTAAGTTCAAAACAGTCTAATCAGATGATTTGCAAACCTGCCTCCAACTTTCTCACTAAAATTTTTATCTCTCTTTTTTATGCATCTTCGTTCCTTCAAAAGTTAGCTGATTAAACAGATGTATTTAAACAATATTTTAGAACAAAAATAGTCTCAATAACTCTAGGAAAAGGTGAGCAACATCAATCGCGTCGTCTCGTAATTGCGTGTGCCAGCTTAATATTTTTTTTTGTAAAGCGGACTATAAAAATTTAGACTGCCTTTTATGGTTATACAATATATACAAATATTTAGATCGTTAAATAGTAGAGGCATCTCGTGTATATCTATTGGAGGCTCAGTGAGTCGATACAGTAAAGTTGTTTGGTATATATACGTCTTTGTAGACACAGAAACGCATTATACCGAATGCAATAGTGCCCGTAAGAGTGCATTCGTCTCATTCAGGATGCAGACATATACATGTTTCAGCAACTTGATTTGCAGTTAAACTTGGCATCGCGAAACCGTATGAGTTCAGCCTCACCTAGTTCATCTCAAACTTTCTGATAAAACACAAATAACAGAGCTGCTCAGGTAGACATCGTTTCCACTTATTGACAAAGATTTTTTCAGACCTCCTGAAAGTAGATATATATTTGGGTAGGATGAGTGTCAAGAACAAATACCCCAACACAGGTTTTCTCTCAACTGAAAACAAAGATATTTATTATGATATTTCATACATGGTATTATTTATACTACAATTTGGAGCATTTTACAGACAATAGTCGAACAGGTAATCCACATCTGTCAGTGGCTGAAAAAACATAAGATTAACAGATCAGCCTTAACCTCATGAAGCTTCATCACATCATTAATACTATAGGTTTTATTTCTGAGCATCTTTTTAGGGTAATGGAGACTGCCTTCATTTCTCAGAAACACACTCTTCCCAAGAAAATCAAAATGGGTGCCGACAGGTAGAAACACATAGCGGGATAGTCAGGGTAAACAGTGGGAGTACTCAGATAGGCTGGCCGACGTTTCGATAAGAGGAATTATCTTCGTGAAAGGTGCCTTGTCATCCTTGGTGTGTTACATTCAAGGGGGTTAGTAGAGACATCATCTGGTGGTGACACGTCTCCCAGTTGGCAATCACCGTTTGATAAAAAAAACTATAAAGCAGAGAAGCTCAGTCCTCGCTTCATTTCAAGTTTGGTGGTAGTGATTCAAAATGTTCTCAGTGGGTGGAGAAGAAAAGGAAAAAAAAAAAAGAAGCAACACGCAAAGTAGGAGTGGTGTGCTGCCAAGTGGTGGACGCTATAGACACGAAAAAAGGACAGAGCTTGAAAGTTCGAAGCTGGCAGATGGTCCCCGCATCCCGCCAACACAAAGGATTGCCTAGAAAAGCGGTTTACGCCTTTTCTGGAAAGCCTATGAATGAAAGTGTGGCAGCTTGGGCTAGTTGGTATGACATGACGATAGTTATAGTGCGAGAAGAAAACGGCGACAAGAAACAAGAAGGACACGAAGGACACGAGCGCTCGTGTCTTTCTTGTCTCTTTGTTGTCTGGATGTTATCGTGCTATAAGTGTCGCTAATAATGGAACACATAACAAAAAAGCGGTTACAAAAAAAGGGGAGAGAGAAGCAGGTGGCGTACTTTTAAATGCCAAGATGTCGAAAGTAAGTGATATCGGATTGGTTCGGAATAGCACGTATTTAACAGGGAAGGTCATTAGATAAATTATCATTTCAGTATCCCCTTAGAAGGCCCACGCAGCGGAATTGCCTCAAGAATTTGGCGACATGTTGGCTGAGAAAAAGAGAAATTCAGAATGCAAAGGAAATGAGCAGCGATTATAGAAACGCAAAAAGAAAGGGAAAATGGGGAAAAAGGTAGGTTGGGAGCATGTCGGACTTTAGCGTTAACAGATGAGGGGAAAAAAAGGAGACGCTGAAAACTTTGTGGGTTGGCAATGACTTTAACGATGCGTGGTAGGAGTGGTTTTTGAAGCGAGGAAAGAAAGCCGTGATTAACAGGTTCTAGAAAATAAAAAAATTTGTAGTTGCATATAGACACATGCATATTTCTGATAAAAATTTTCACAAACGAGATGAAATATTATTAGTTTGATATGTAGGCTTGGAGTGATTCTATGTAATGCCGGTTATGTTTAATTGAAGGTTTAACGTATCTTGTCTCTAAACCTGACGCAATTATGCTTTGACTTTGAGCGATTCCGAATTGCGACGTGCTACGTTGATTCCTGATGGGCCTAGGAACTTAGCTGGTGTATTAAATATGATTCCATTGATTTGCTCTCTTGTGGTGACCGGAAATTAGTTTTCGGAACACAAAGCTTTGCTTGCTCGAAATTGTGGTCCTGTTGGTTGAAGGGACCGGCTACTGCTTTTGGTAAATTGTGCTTTCTGTCTGCACGGTTGCCGTTCAGTCTTACATGAAGTGGGTGCCCAGTTTCACGTATACATTGTTTTTACATGTGGCACACCCACGACAGTATATCAGGTTATTTGAAGTGCAGATGAAGCTCGATATAACCTTGTGATTGTAGTCTGATGCTGTGCTTTTTACATTGGTAGCCGGTTGTATATGTTTGCAGGTGGAGAATCTGGGTGGCCACAGGAACCAGACGTTGTCTTAGTCTTTGCTTTAAGTTTTGCGTGAATGTGCAACGCGTGGCAACGCGTGGAACGTGGCATTATGCAACGCTAACTTCAAAGACATGCTTGTTCACGCAAAACGTAAAGCAAATACTATAGGACAACGTCTGGTCCTTGTGGCCAGCCCAGATGCTCGACCTGCAAACATATACAGCCGGCTGCCAACATTAAAAAGCACAGCATCTGACTACATTCACAAGGTCACATCCAGCTTCACTTGCACTTCAAACGACACAATATACTGTCTTGAGTGTACCACCTGTAGAAAACAATATATATGCGAAACCAGGCAGCCAATTCACGTAAGACTGAACGGCCACCGTGCAGACACAAAGAACAATTTACCAAAAGCAGCAGCCGGTCTCTTCGACCAACAGGACTACGATTTCGACCAGCCAAAGCTTTACGTTCTACCAACAAACATCCGGTCACCACGAAAGAGGAAATACATAAAATCATAAATATCACACAAATTTAAGTTCCTATGCCTATTAGGAATCAATGTAGCACGTGGCAATTTGGAATCGCTAAAACCCACAGCATTATTGCGGCAGTATTGAGAGACAAGATATGTTCAACCTTCAAATACACATGACCATTATTACATGTAATCGCTCCTAGCTACATATCGTACCATTATATTCTCTCTCGATTTTTTAAAACTGTTTATAGTTATTCATGGGTCTATATACAAATACGAATTTTTTATTTTCTGGAACCTTTCAACGACGGCTTTCTTTCCTCTTTTCTCGCTTCAAAACCACTCCTACCACGCATCGTTAAAGTCACTGCCAACCCGCAAAGTTCTCTGCGTCTCCTTTTTTTTTCCTCGTCTGTTAAGTCTTATTTCCCACCCACTCCCAACCCGCATTTTCCTCTTCGGCTCTTCGGCAGGTGGTATGGACAGATACAATTCCAAAGTGGCACCAGTATCTAAGGTAGGTAGAGTCCGGGGCAGAAATAGACGTAGCCACGAGGGCCGAGCCAATTCAGACATAGGGTATATTAACATGCAGGGTGGTAGGAACAAGCTGAAGTGGGAAGAGATAGAAGAACAGCTAAGAGAGGAGAGGCCGATGGTATACGGTTTTGTAGAAACACACCTCAGGGACATGGAACAACCTCCGAACAATGTGGACTACGCGTGGGAATATTATAATAGAACAGAAGGCAGCAGAAAGGGGGGTGGTATTGGGGCATTCATTCATAAAAGTACAGACTGGCAAAGGGTCAAGCAGGAGTGCAAGGAACATTTATGGCTAAAAGGGAAAGTGGCAGGGCAAATGACACTCCTTGGTTTCGTGTACTTGTGGACGGGAGCAAAGGCCAGAGAGGAAAACCAGGCAATGGTAGAGTGTATATCAAAGGACATTCAGGAGTTAGGAAGAGAGTCTTAGATAATTATACTAGGAGATATGAATGCGCACATAGAAGATATAGATGGGTATACCGACCCGACAGGCAAAATGATCATGGATATGTGTGAAAAGCTTGATTTGATCATTTGCAACAGTACCGAGAAGTGTGAGGGGCAAATAACATGGGAGGTAGGAAGGCGGCAGTCGACGATAGATTACGCACTGATGTCACAAAGGATGAATGATAAGCTCAGTGTAATGCACATAGATGAAGGTGGCTCCAGAAGTCTCGGTAGTGATCACAAACGTATCAAGCTAAGTTTTGGAACAGCAGTGAAAGTGGGAAGGAGACAAGATGAGCAACTACAGGAAAATTTTTATTCAGAAAGGCAAATTGAAATAGCCACTAAACAAATTGAGAAAGTAATCACTGAGGATAATAAAACAGTGTGGACATACACGAATCTAATTAGACTGGTCGAGCTAGAGCTTGCTAAGGCACTTGACAAGTCACCCCGGAAAAGAAGACACAAAACGCAAAAGTTTGTAGGATGAGGAAATTAAGAGAGCCATAGCAAAACGTCAGGAAGCCTCTAGGGAACACAGACATGCTAAGCAGCGGGGTGAACCGACAGATGATGTTGAAAGAAAATGGGAAATCTTTCTAAGCTGTAGAATGGATGCATCCCTTCTGATCAATGAAAAGATTAGAAGAAAGGGAGCTCATTGGCTGGCAGAAGTACATAAAAACATAGAAAGGTAGCTGCAAAATTTTAGAACCATTTAAACTCCCTAAGAAATGAGAAGAGCCTAGAGCAGAGGTCAAGGTCCGAAGTCTAAGACATTAAATCCGAAGTCTAAGCAGGCTTTGAGAGAGGCAGTGAACAAAATAATAGTCGATGGAGAAGTTCCCCATGGATGGAAACTTAGCAGGATGAGCATGATCTATAAAGGAAAAGGGGACAAAGCTGACATAAACAACTACCGTCCTAAAGCAGTGACATCAGTGGTCTACAGGCTGGCGATGCAGATTATAAAGGAAAGACTGCAGGCATGGATAGGGGATTAGGGGGTGCTGGGAGAACTGCAAAATGGGTTTCGGAAACACAGGAGGTTGGAATACAATCTGTTCTCACTGACGCAGTGAATCGAAATAGCAGAAAAGAAACACAGGCCCCTGTGGCTAGCATTTTGTGATATCAAGGGAGCGTACGATAGCGTGGTTCAAGAGGAAGTATAGGGAATACTGGACACACTAGGCGTGGAAGATGTAGTCACTAATCTTTTCAAAAGATATCTATAAAGGTAACAAGGTAATTATAAAGTGGGAAAAACAGGTATCCAAGCCTGCAGAGGTAAAACGAGGGCTTAGGCAGGGGTGTCTCCTGTCACCCTTATTATTCATGATGTATCTACAAGGATTAGAGGCGAAATTAGAAGGAAGTCGACAGAGCTTCAACCTCTCTTCCGTCAAACAAGGAAAACTCATTGAACAGGCACTACCAGCATTGATGTACGCAGATGATATAGTGCTAATGGGCGACAACAAGGAAGATTTGCAGAGATTGGTGGCCATCTGCGGTAATGAGGGAGATAGGTTAGATTTCAGATTCAGTAAGAAAAAATTAGTAGTCATGATTTTTAATGACAATGAAGGTAGTGAGAATAGAATACAGGAGGTCATGCTAGAGATAACAGATAAATACAAATATCTGGGCGTATGGGTAAGCAATGGGGCCGAGTACCTAAGGGAACACGAAAGATACGTGACGGCTAAAGGTAACAGGAATGCAGTGGTAATGAAAAAAGGGCACTGTGGAATTACAATAGGTATAATGTTGTGAGAGGAATATGGAAAGGGGTCATGGTTCCTGGTCTGACTTTCGGCAATGTGGTCTTGTGCATGAGATCAGAAGTTCAAGTAAGATTAGAAAATAAGCAACGTCGAATAGGTAGGCTTGCCTTAGGAGCTCACGCGGATACACCAAATCAGGGAGTACAAAGTGATATGGGATGGACATCATTTGAGGTCAGGGAAGCTAGCAGCAAGGTAAAATTTGAGAAGCTATTGAGAGAAATGGGGGAGGAGCGTTGGGCTAGGAAGGTATTTAGCTACTTGTACATGAAGAATGTCGATACAAAATGGAGGAAGCGAACCAGAAAATTGACTGGTAAATACTTAGAAAATAGCAGGGGGCCAAACCAAAAAGAATTATCGGTTAAGAGGAAGGTGAAGGAATCTGAGAGCGATATGTGGAGAATTGGCATGATTAAGAAGTCCGCACTAGAGATCTATCGAACTTTTAAGCAGGAAATTGCCAAGGAAAGGATCTATGATAATACTCGGGGTAGTTCTCTACTGTTTGAGGCCAGAACGGGAGTATTGCGAACCAAGACATATCGGGCCAAATACGAAGGGGTAGACACGGTATGCAGTGCATGTGGAGAGGAGGAAGAAACTGCCGAACACTTTATAATGTTCTGTTAAGGGCTTCACCCTATAGTTCAGGATGATGGCGCAGAGTTTTTCAAAGCGACAGGGAGGACAAAATAGACTTCAAGTGGGTAGAATTAACTAGAAGTAGGTTATCTGATTAGTGGCGAAAGTCAAGGCACGAGTGAAAATTAAACCCTTCACTGCAAAGTACGAATCCTCAACCTCACTATTTTAACGAAAACAAAAATAAATCTAGTTCTTGATTCATTAAGTTTTTCGGCTTGGTGGCGCTAGCCACCACTCGATCTAAAGTACAGCCACATCCAACCATCCACGATGCATCTCAACAATGGTGGGAAAGCCATACGCTGTCGCTCTCTACGGCCGCGATCAACTATTTTTGTGAACACAAGTAATGATTTTGAGCACGTCATGTGCTCCACTATGGGAGAGCGCTACAGGCCGTCCCTAAATGCGTGTGTTCAGAAAGAGTGGTTAACGACTTAGAGTACTTAGTACTCTACTATGGTAGAGCTGAAAGCCGTCCCTAAAGACCACGCGTGGTTTCTTATTAGTGTTTCATAAAATCGGTACCCTACCGACTACTTCAACGACGACTTATTCCAAAAAGATCTCCATGCCAAACCTGGTTGGAACAAAAAGTTTTGCTTGTTATTGGAAAAAGTTATTCACAACCTAAAAAAAGCAAGACACCACAAGAAAGCACACTTCGTTTAAACTTCGTCTTTTATCCAAACACATTGTTTTAATCTCTGATTTTCTCAGTTCATGCTAAAAACAGACCCTCGAGTATGTTGTCTCTATAGGCCCTCAAGTTTGCGCAGCGCCGTCCGCGGCCCTAGCGGAGAGACGACAAATCTCTGGTATCACGGCTGGGCCGTGCTTGGTTGGTCGCGCACGTAAAATGTGTTTCTTTGGGGTTCGATTTTGCATTTTTGACGTCATCCTGGAAAGCAGGCACTTCTGCTGCATTGTAAGCTGCTACAAAAAAAGAGAATTAAATACGACGATCTGAAAACTGCCCGTCAAATTCTACCGTTGCTATTGTAAGCATAGTGAGCAGCAAAGGCGTCAAGAGTGGATTATGGCAGTTCGCCGCCCTAAGCGATAGTTCTGCAGTCTTGTCGCTGTGAAGAATTTTTTGTTGTAGATGATCAAACTATTAACGGAGAGAAAAGTGATGACTGGACTCATTTTAAGGGGAAGTTCATTTGTGAACTGAAGCTGCAGCAAATATACAGCTGCTGTACGTCTCGAGATTGCACGATGATTTCGGGGTCAACCGCTTGTAATGGGCAGTGGCGGAGCTTAATAGCTTAATACACCACAGTTTACAAACCGTTGGGTGAGCACTGCAAGTGTTTTGTTGAGCTGATGGCTGTATACTTCCCGTCGCCACTGAATGTAAACAGATTTAAGCTGCGTTTTCCCACTGATCCTTCCAAAGAACAAGCGGCGATCACTTAGAAGGCTGAAATGTTCCGCTGCTAGCATCGAGGTCGTGAGTTTGATTCCCGCATATGGCAGCTGCACTGAATTGGAACGAATGTAGTAACACCGATTTAGGCTAAAAATGATAAACCCGCTGAATCCTTGTGCGGTTCCACAATAATCCTCATATAAGACCTCACGAGCCATCGGAACAACGCGCACAGTGAGGCCAATCTAATTCGCGCTCCACGTCGGTGTTGGGGTGCATGATATGCAACAGGCTTCATCTTCGATTGACCAGCGACGGTAACGGAACCATGTAATGCCAGAGAATAAAATGAGCAAATATTGATTCCCGCCATTCTAAGAACATGGCGTCCTTGTGAAAAGCGAGATTCGATTTCACGGGAGCGCGTCGAAGTGGCGATCACGGTATCTCCGGAACAGGAGCTGCACTTGATGGCGGGCTGGTAGAAAGGAGCGACGTCGGCGGAGAACGAACGGGGGAGTCGCACGTGAAGCGCGCGTGCGCGATCGTCGCTCGTGGCCTCCGTGCTCGCGACAGCTCCGACGCCCGCGAAGATAATGAGCCGCCCCGAAAGCGACACTGAAGCGCGAGTGGCGGACAGCTTTCGCCTCCAGAAAATGGGTCACTGCGCAGGGAGGAAGCGCGAGAAGGCTTGGCAGCGAGTGAGATGCTTTCGCGGAAGCCCGGCTGGCGTATCGCTGTCCCAGGGCGCTGAGCCAGTCACCGCCGCCGGTCACTGGGTGTGTCGGGCTAGCAGCCCACGCCACGTAGCCTCTATGCTACCCCTGGGAAGAAGCTCCCCGCAGCGCCAGAACCTTGTGCCGTGACATGAGCGACGCCTACGCGCGCGGGCCGCTGACGCCAACTCCGGCGGCACGCAGACCTCCGACAAAAGGCAAGGATGTCGAAAGGGGGTTCACGTATTGGAAGCACGCAAATGGTTTGAATGAGCTCTTCACTCCTGAAATATTTCCAAACCAAGGGCGCTGAAATGGAAGTTCAGCGCGAGCAAGCACGAAGGATTATTAAATACTTCTACGTAGGACTGCCCGTATTTCATTAAGAACGACGCATTAGCCAGTCGGGAGAGCACTCAGCGTCTCAACCCCCGCTTCTTGCCCCGTTACGTCACATAATGGGGGGAGAGCCATACGCTGTCCCTCTCTACAGCCGCGATCAACTATTTTTGCGTACAAGAAGATTTTGAGCACGTAATGTGCTCTACTATGGGAGAGCGCTACAGACCGTCCCTTATGCCATCCGTATGTGTTTAGGAAAAGTAGTTAACGATTTAGAGTATTAGTTACTCTACTATGGGAGAGCATAAGCCGTCCCGTCGACATATTCTTTTTATATATTGCTACACTGTTTCAGTGGGCGCCCTATTGACCACTTTAACGACGACCCATTTCGAAAAAACCTCCACAACGAACCAGGTTTGAAAAAAAAATTTTGCTTTTTATTTTGAAGGATTATTCATAACCTAAAGAAAAGCGAGATACTGCAAAAAAGCACACGTTGTTTAAACCTCATCTTTTATCCAAACATATTGTTTACATCTTTGATTTTCTTAGTCATGCTAAAAACATACCCTCGAGTATGTTGTCTCTATGGCATTCTAGTCCCTCCAGTTTGCGCAGCGCCATCCGCAGCCCTAGCGGAGAGACGACGTGCTGTGTTTTTTTCCTTGTGGTTGTCGCTGACAGCTGGTATTTAGAATAGAATAGGGTAGACGGCTGGAGAGGTCGGCAGGATATGTGCTCACATGATGTTACGGGTAGCAGTAATGCAAGTAAAAAAATCTTTTTAAAAAGACCAAATTATCAGGGTGGAGTGCGAGCGATGGATAGTTCCTTTAGAGTGCAGTGTACGCCTCATTCATCAGTAATCCATTAATTGGTGACCCAAGCAGAGGTTTTTCGAAACCTACGACGTCGTGGAGGGCTCGGGCGGAGACTGGGGGGCATGGAAGCTCATCTTCGATTTTGGGGTCTCTTTTTTTTTGTTCTCGCTAAGACTCCGCTAGTGCTAACGCTGATGTTTCTCACATTCAACGGATATAGTTGCGAAAAAATGCTCTCCAATGTCCCTTCAAACGGCCTTCAACGCGTTGTGGAAGGGTGCCGCATAAACCACGAGCGATCACTATACTCAAGTTCAGACACCCCTCTTTGCTTTCGTTGGCGCACCACATACAGCGGAGATCAGCACAGTGGGCGCAGTAAAAAAGCCCGTGGAGCACGGGAACGCAGGAAATAGGAAGCGTTGGAAACTATATATACGGTTGCATATAAGTTCAGAAAACAGAAGAGGCCCACTCGGTCTCAGGATTTCGTGCTGACCGCTCGTGCCCCCGCAATCTCCTACGACAGCGCAGCTCTGGCCGACTGGGCTCCCCAATACGCCATCTCCTGCCACTGACATGAGCTCTCGCTGAGTAGTGCCCCGTCCTCGGACTCCTGCGACCGTTTACATCTTTCCTATCTCCTCTTTACTACCGTTGTTTTCTGTCGTTCACTGTCCGTGCGCCTCGCTCTCTCCTTCCTCTATCTATTTACCTTTTAATTCTATCCTTTTAATCCTTCCTTACCCCCATCCCTCGTGAGCTTCTGTTGAGGTGTCGCACTCTGATGCAGACAGTTACGGGGCTCACTTTTCTCTTTAAGAATCGCATAAGAAAAGAAGGCCCTGCCCAAACGATCGAATCACGACAGCCCATCGCTTCCGCGATTAAAGACACTTGTGAACTCGGCAAGTTCGAGAACATTGCCGAGATACAGTGGACGGCTTATCTATAATCCCTCGCACACTACCTGAAGGCCTCGAATCCGTGAGAACAAGACCCTCGCTATAAGAAGAAGTGACTTTCAAGGGTTCGTTTCTCCGTTTGACGCAACCTGAATGTAAGCCAACTTAAAACGCCCTTCCATGTGAACGCTGCAGTGCATTCGAATGTACTGCAGACATCTATGCTACATGCCTTCAGCGTGTCACGCCTGTGTGACCAAGAACGTCCGCTGATAAGACCCCTGCAGTGCCGGCGCGCTGTCAGCGAGAAATCCGCTTTGGCGACCGGTAGTGGACCTGCAGTCGGCTTCGATAATATCAGGGTTCTTGAATACTTTGAGGGATCGTGTTAACATGTTGACTTTGCCACGCTCACGATGATGCGAAGCACTTCTTGTCAAAAGGTGTCCCCACACGTGCGCTCCGGATAGCGCGTGTACAGGCCCTAAAGAATTAGTTTTTAAGGAAACCACCGTGGAACACACAACCCCGCTCAGAAAGCCAAGTTTTTCTCTCTCTCTCTCTTCCTTTTTTTTCAATGCATCAGGGTTGTACGAGAACATCGATGGCCGTCGCGACTGGCATTGACGCAGCACTACCGGAGGGCACGCGGATTGGAATGGAGCCAATTTATCCAGGAATAGAGGCGTAATAGTAACGCGATAAATATAGTCACGGGTCATGTGGGAAGGAGTAGTAGGGATATAGTGTGCTGACAGTTCATGGCAGCAGCGGGATTGGTGCCAGCGGAACAACCGGGTAAGGTCGCAGAACAGCATGCGGACGAGCAATGCACGCATCGAGAGGAAAACGGAGGAAAGAAGGAAAAAAAAAGACGCCGCCGTGACAAGAGGCGCCGCAAAACACGTCATTGGAGAAACGGCGGCAGTGACGGCCTGGAACAAATACCCGGTCGACGCCGCACGTAGCGGTAATCGAATTAAGGGTGGGTCCACGCTGATATCGGGCTGCAGCCGCTTAATTGTAAAGATTTCAATGTGGTTTTGTTGTTGTTGTTTTCTCGACAAAAAAGCGGGGTGGCGACAGACATGGCCACTTTATAGGGCCTTGACATTCAGTGTCGTGTCAATGATATCCCCCAACTCACACATGTACAAATCGGTTCGGCAAGGAGAGCGTCCTGTGACCATAACTGTCACTCCCTCGTACGGCGTCGCTGTCCACCCAACTTGCGTGCCAATCCCGGCGACCTGAGTGTAGCACCGCGGCGGCGCAATGTTCCACCCACTTGGAAGCACAGGACGTGGCGCGTATAGGCGCTTTAACCGCACGGACGGAAGAGCTGACGAGTTTTACGAAACGCGCCTTCGCTTGCCAAGCTCACGGTCACCCCGACTGCGATACTCGCGTCGCGGTGTATACACACCCCAGCTGTTTCAAACAAAATGTGCAACACACAAACTTCATAATCATCTGAAGGCCATGAGGAGAAAAAAAAAGCAGAGGAATAAACGCACGTTTAAGCTTCCAGCAGCTCATAGTTATCAGGCGCTTAAACATACCGAGCCGAAGGCCGTGGTAGTTAGCAGGGTCAGGTTGGCCTTGGCAAGCCCCCTATTCGAGGGAACCGCGCGCGCAAGAAGGCGTGTTTCCTGCGAAGCCGCGGCGCGCTGTAGAGGTGGCCCATCGAGCAACATTTGCCGGCTGCGCTCGCTCGACCCGGCACTCGAGGCGAGGAGGTGCGACGCCTTCCGTGGCTTTCTACGTTGCACAGAATACGCGACTTCAGCGAGAAACGCCGATGTTGCCTATGCTGGCTCTATGTAGTGCCGCGCGCACGCGGGCGTACAGATCCCTTGCTTTTTTTTCTTCTTTTTTTTTCAACTGCCTCTTCCATGCTGTTGGATTATGCGCATGTGCGGGTGAAAGTTAGTTTCGGAATAACCATCACAGCTAGGAGGTCCTCATAAGGACATAAGGCAAGAGCCAAGTGGACCTCACAACCTGGGCTTTGCAGGTCCCCTCCACCGAGGCCATCTATAAGTATCAGTAGACTCCTATAATTCAAGGAAATTGCTTTTTCCTCCGACGCCAGCGAGTCAGTGGAGGCTATAGAAATGATTAGAAGTGGTCGAAGAGACAATGTATCGAAGAGGCATGGTGGGGGGCGTGGAATAAACCCGCCCCATCGTTTCCCTGAGACACTCCCTTAATTCATGACCATAACTTTTGTTCTTGCAACGGGAGTTTTCCTTCAGAAGCGCCGGAAAATAAGGGCACGTATATACGAACACGTCACCGATGACTGCTACGCGACACATTGGCACAAATAAGAAATTAGAAATGACTGCCATTTCTTCTCTACTCTACCCAAATTCCTTCCCACCAGGTGACGCTCATCAGGAAAACAAGTAAAGTAGAAGTGAATTGAACAATTGAAACTTCGGGAAGTGTGTGAGATCAGGACGATCCCCCCGCAGTGGGATGCAATGTTCTTGATTTAAATGCACGTGATCATTGTCGTTCAATGTCTTGCATGGGGAACATAAAGAAGGAAAAAAAAGAGCGGGAGGAAGAGACATTTTGTTTTCGACGTACTGCGCATGATACGACACGTGTGTTCCATTTGTGACATACTTAGCTTGTGCGAGGGTGATCGTGATTCGGTAATAGCTTTTGTATTTCAATTTCGTGCTTTTGTGTCGGCTGGTGAAAACATTTTTGTTATTTTCGTTCTCTTTTCTCGGAGAAGTGTTACTGAGTAGATAGAAAACGAGTTGCATCTGTCGCCTCCCTTGCCTTTATCGCCTATTTTCTTAAACCAAACACGCGTGACATTAGCTGAGGTTTTCGACCCTGAACCAGGCTCTCAATAGTGCAGCGCACCTTATGGTCATTAGCAATTGGCTTTCTTGGCATCCTCTCTAGCCCCAACATTATTGAAATTTATATATGAAAACATGGAGTTGTCAGGCCTTCTAGAATGCTCATTCTATAAAACGCTCATTCTATACCATTCTACAAAAACCGAGATTATGCAACTCAGGAAGAGCCAAAGAAAATTTGACTGCTTTAACCGAGAAAAATAAATAAAAGGAAGAGCAGGGAGCCTATAGGTGTAACTGAAAAAGCGTACGATCACATAAATAATTTGGGTTTGACGCTCATAAAAAGCCGCTTCCGAGTCCCAAAAAGCAACCTATTTCCGTTGTGGTGGGTCAGCAGCATGTATAGGCAGGAAGTTATGCCACATATGTGTATGACGCCTTGAATTTCATTGCGACCCGCGTGGCTGAAACTACGACAGTGGCTGCTGTTGCGAAAGACGGCGACGCCAACACGGTCCCGAAGGCGCCACTGCTTCGAACTCCGCCGGGAAGGTCACCAGTCGTTTTGGTAGCGTAGGTTTCTCAGCTCACGACTGCTTCTGCGCAGAGCTGATAGACGAGCGGACGAGACGACGGTGAGTTAAACAAGGTTTATGTACAGCATATATACAGAGGCGTTACAAATTCGGCACTGGGGCCGACAGAAACTCGAAGAGCCGAGCTCTCCTCTCTAACACATAGGTCTGCTCTCAAACGGGTCCGCTCGCGACGCGCCGCAGGGCTTCTTTTATATGCACCGGGTCCAATCCAAATGTCCAACCAGAAGCGCCGCTGGTCGTCAGGGCAGACTCCTCCAATGGGGTCGCCGCGCAATGCGTCAGACCCCCAGACATGAAGACGCCCGTTGTTTACTCGACGGGCTCGCTTGCTGGGATGACTCACTGCACGTGCACGCCAGAAAGGCGCCGTCCGCCTGTTGACGCCGTTGAGTTGTTCGCGTCAGGCGGGCTGGCCTTGACACAGATTGCCTTTTTCAGAGGCACGGCCGTTCGCTGTGGACTCGCAGGCATAACAGCACCCCCGCCGCCACACATCCCATTCTTGACGACGGATCCCAGCTCCACTGGCTTGTCGCCACAACTTGCCGACTAGCTTCGCTCGTCTCTGACGATCCTTGGTTTCAGCACTTGTCGATGGTTCTGCAACTTGTCAAGAACGGATCGACAACAGACACCACACGACACAAGCAAGTGCCCTCGGTCACCCGACAGAACACCAGACAAAGTATAGTACAACATATACCTAGCTAAGTGTCTATCGGAATTTCGTTCCCTCTACATCAAGAGGCACATGTGGGACAAAAGGCCCTTAAAATGACAACTCAAACAACGTAACGAATTAGAATACAACATAAAGTTGGCTCCTTGAGCTCACTCTGGACGAGAGCGCTCAGCTAAGGTCGTGATGAGGTCAAACTTTTGCCCCGAATTGCCAGCGAGAAACCGAAAGGTTGAGAAGGTACTAACTAGAACGCACTGCTCAATGCACCTGCATTAGCGTTTAGCTTTCCTTTTTCTTTTTTTTTAGCGAACGTCAAAGTTGCGCTGTCGGAGTATCCTGCTCCATCTCAGTAACCGGCCACTCGGCCACTTTAAGGCGACGATACCTATGCGGTACCAACAGCTGCTCGTACTTGCGACGTTGCAGAGGGGAACAACGATACGGTTTGCTAGGGATCGGCTCCTCACAAGTTAGCTCTATATCGTGTCCGATCACCGTCGTGTCTCCGGGACGGTCCGAACACACGTCTCCAATCTTGGAAACAATCTTTCTCGGGTCCTCCTTTTGAACTTCACTTAACCTAGGCTCTAGGTTCAACTGCTCCAAGGTTACCTCCGATCCCCTTTCGATTATATATCACTAGAACTCCAAATTTCTGCTCCCTCTTGCTCTGGAGCATTCAACCGCAGATTTACGACCGCTTGAAGTTGAACTTTGGGTTTCATCAAGTTGTAAATTTTGTTCTGCCGCCTTCCAAATTTCACTTCATAATTGGGATCAGAAAGCTTTGATGTTACTTTGGCGGGCCCTTCCCAATGAAACTCAAGCTTGTTCCTTTTTGGACGGCTGCAGCAGCATTACCTGACTTCCTACTTCAAAAGCACGCTTCTTCACCGATTTCTCGTAGTGCTCCTTCGACAGCACTTGTGCCGCGTTTTTGTGGCTTTCAACTAGCGCTTTAATCGTGAGGTCCTCACGCTGCTCTCGAATGAGCGTCTCTCGATCAACTCTCGGCAGCTCGCTCCAACTTTCCGCTACAGGTGAGAGCGCTGCAACCCTCTCGCTCTGACTCAATGGCGCCATGTCGTCTCCCCCTACGCATACCGCGCTGATCGCTTCGGCGACGGGCCGCTCGCGTGACTGCTCACATGACTGACGCGGAAAATTTCCTTTCTGGGGTTCCGTTGACCCGCCGACAAGGTCATTTGAGAGTTCACCGCATTGAGCAAGATCAAGCTTCTGCGAAAGCTTTCGCGCTTGCGATCGCGTGAGAGCCATGTACGCTAAGTTGGGGAAGAACGATTTGCCCTGCTCTTTGAGAAGCTGCTCTGAGTTGTTGGAGAAAAGATAAGGAAAACGATCGTTTAGCGCGGCAGACACAGCCGCTTCGGTGCGAAGCTTACTGAACGGGCCTTCAATGACAACCGTAGCTATTGGTAGGCAAGCACTCTGCTCCTCGGCGACTTGCCTGATCCACGCGTGTTCTCCTGTAAAATCATCCGGAGACACCAATGAAGGATGGACAACGTCCATGGTTGCCGCTGAGTCTCTAAGTGCTCGGCACGTTTTCTCATTCACCCTAATTTCTTGGAGATACGGCTCCAACAACCGCATGTTTTTTTCTGATTCTCGGATCGTTGCGAAGGCAAACTTTTCCTGGCAGTTTCTCGCGATGTGTCCTTCCTTTTTGCAGTTGTAGCAGATTAGCGGCTTCCGTTTGTTTTCCGATTCAAATGCCCGTGTGGTAGAAACCTCACTCGATTTCCCCGCTTCTGTTTGTCCTTCCCCTACAGTGTCCTTCGTAAGAGACGGGTCCTTCTTGAAATTACGGTGCGGAGCGGGTTTCCGTTGATCAGGTTTCCTTGAAAAGCCCTCTTTTCTCTCATCCTTTTCAACGCGCACTGCCCTGCTGTGCAACTTTCGGCGAGTATAATACTCCCCAGCTAACTCTGCTGCCTTGTTTAGCTGTACTTCACCAAGTTTGTCCTACAGCCAAAGTTTGACATCCTCCTCGATGCAGCGGTAGAATTGCCCCAATGCAACGCATTCCACCCTTTATCGCGGTCGTCATAAACACCTTCGCCCTTGAGCCATTCAATTAAATCGGCTTAAAGACGAAACGCGAAGTCAACGTGTGACTCGTTCCCCTTTTTAGCATACCGGAACCTTTGCCTGAAAGCCTCGGGTGACAACTTATAACGTCTCAAGAGCCCTTCCTTAACCTCGTCATAGCTCTCAAACGCTTCCCTCGACAAGCAAGTTATCGCGTCGGACACTTCGCCGGGAAGAAGAGCTAACAGGTTCCGCGCCCAAAGAGACCGCTCTAAAGCGTTTCGCTCACAGACGTGTTCAAACTTGACGAGATACTTCGCCATGTCCTCGCCTACTACGAACGGTGGCAGTTGGTCCCGAACTCTAAAACCGCTGACCTGAATCGTCGGAGAAGCTACGCTAGGCGCCTGCGAACACTGTAGGATTGCCAATTCTAGTCGTTTTAACTCGAGGCGCTCCTGTTTCTCGGCCTCCTCGCGCTCGCGACGTTCGCGCCTTTGAGCTTCTTCACGTTCGCGAGCTTCGCGCCTTTCAGCTTCTTCACGTTCGCGAGCTTCGCGCCTTTCAGCTTCTTCACGTTCGCGAGCTTCGCGCCTTTCAGCTTCTTCACGAGCTTCGCGCCTTTCAGCTTCTTCACGAGCTTCTCGCCTTTCAGCCTCCTCGCGGCGTGCTTTGAGATCCACCCAGGCCTCCTCGACTTCCTCAGCCGACACTCCCTCATGCTCCATGATCTCAAGGATCGCTTGCTTTCGTTTCGCACGGCCCAAAGTAATGCCGAGTTCCTCACAAATTTCGATGAGTTCCTTCACTTTAAGGTTCTCCATCGTTCACACTAGCCTCTTGCTGTTTGCCCCTGTTAACAATTTACTTGCCGTACCCACTATAAGTCAACTAGCAAGACGCGCAAGCAATTTTTCACACTCCCGTGTTTACACCCTCCGCATTAATTTTGGTTTCAAAGCGCTTCGACTTGGCTTGAAACGATCAAAGCTCACTCTAATGCTTCACACAGCCCTTCTCTAAACTACTATAACCTGAGCTAGAGTAGTCTGGTGAACTGAGGGGAAAACATCAGGCACTCACCGCATCGATGTCGCTGACGCCGGCCGATCCCGCAGCTGCCAACCACTGTTGCGAAAGACGGCGACGCCAACACGGTCCCGAAGGCGCCACTGCTTCGAACTCCGCCGGGAAGGTCACCAGCCGTTTTGGTAGCGTAGGTTTCTCAGCTCACGACTGCTTCTGCGCAGAGCTGATAGACGAGCGGACGAGACGACGGTGAGTTAAACAAGGCTTATGTACAGCATATATACAGAGGCGTTACAAATTCGGCACTGGGGCCGACAGAGACTCGAAGAGCCGAGCTCTCCTCTCTAACACATAGGTCTGCTCTCAAACGGGTCCGCTCGCGACGCGCCGCAGGGCTTCTTTTATATGCACCGGGTCCAATCCAAATGTCCAACCAGAAGCGCCGCTGGTCGTCAGGGCAGACTCCTCCAATGGGGTCGCCGCGCAATGCGTCAGACCCCCAGACATGAAGACGCCCGTTGTTTACTCGACGGGCTCGCTTGCTGGGATGACTCACTGCACGTGCACGCCAGAAAGGCGCCGTCCGCCTGTTGACGCCGTTGAGTTGTTCGCGTCAGGCGGGCTGGCCTTGACACAGATTGCCTTTTTCAGAGGCGCGGCCGTTCGCTGTGGACTCGCAGGCATAACACTGCACAACATGGCGGGCAAAGTCGAACTATCAGTATATGATATCCTTACGTGTCGCATGCAATTCCGTGCTCTCTTCACCTCGGAATGACCAACGCGCTAATCATGTGTGACACGTATCACACTGAATAAATTATATCGGATGCCTAGTTGTGTGTTTACCCTCGGCATTCTGCGCGCATATCTACAGGTGTCAGTAGACCAATGGTACTATATAGTAAAGTATTCCCTGAAGCAAAAATCTGCGGACCTTGGACACGTTCTCGAAGGGCAATGAAAGCTGTCCATACACTATTGTAGTTTTCTAAAAATAAAAACAACGGCGTTAGATACTGATGGTAATCCTGCCGTGTCTCCTGTACTGCTGCGTCATTCATTGTATATTCTATACTTCTGCCTTTCAATTTCTCTTTATGCTCCCCCCTGCAGCATAGTAAACTAGGCACCAGCATGTCCCCTTCCTCTTTCTTCTCTTTGCCGTCTCCGTTTACTTTACCGTTTACTTTGATTAAGGGCTCTCAAACCACTTCTCCATCGAAAAATGGTTAGCTCCTTGCGATATAGAATGTCGAATATCCGCCCCAGACATAGGGATTGTGCCATCCCGTCCTTCTTCCTTCAATGCTTTCTTCGCGAGACTATCAGCATCTTCATTTCCCTTTATTCCAATGTGGCTGGGTATCCATTGGAATACGATGTTGTGACCCTGCGATGAGGCATATTCCACAGTTTCCGCGATACATTGTGCTATTTCACCATTTTTGTAAGGTGATCTCACATTTCTGATTAGCTGAAGAGCAGGTTTTCTATCAGTGCATATCACCCATTTTCGTGGCTCGGGATTCTCGCAGATAAGCTTAACTGCTTCAAAGATAGCCCTCAATTCTGCTGTCGTCGACGAAGATTTGTGCGATAATTTGTACATCTTCTTCTTCTGAATTTCGGGTATAAAGACCGCACAGGCTGACGCTTCTTCTGTGCATGATCCGTCTGTATATATCTTCGTTTTTTCATTATGCATTACATGAAGCTGTTGAAGTACCAACTGTGCCGCTACTAGAGGTGTCATGTCTGCTTTCTTCTCTATGCCGTCTATTTCACGGATAACGTTGAGAAGAGGCAGCGTACAAGGTGGTTTTGAAGGTTTCCATTGTTTAAATTCTTGGTGTTTTTCTGCTAACTACAAATGCCAAAAACTAAAAAAATACCACGTGACAAACTCGTTGGCGCGCCTACGCGCGCCGTGATTCTCGTGCTCCCTAACGCTCCGCGTACAAACAATACTCTTCTCTCGCACCGGTTCCTGACAGCAATGAGCAGTCACAGCGGTTATCACTTTTGTGGCCGATAGCAAAACGTGCTCATCGCAAAGCCACCTCTATCGTTGCGCCCTGTCGAGACAGCGCAATCCGGCAAATGCTATTGGTCGTTCGTACGCGGAACCTTAGAGAACACCAGAATCATCGTGCGCACCTTGCGCGCAAGCGGGTTTGTCACGTGGCTTTTGTTTTTTGTATTTCGCGGGTATTTTTAGCTAGCAGGAAAACACTAATAACTAACAGATATTAAGTTCAAAACAGTCTAATCAGATGATCTGCAAACCTGCCTCCAACTTTCTCACTAAAATTTTTATCTCTCTTTTTTATCCATCTTCGTTCCTTCAAAAGTTAGCTGATTAAACAGATGTATTTAAACAATATTTTAGAACAAAAATAGTCTCAATAACTCTAGGAAAAGGTGAGCAACATCAATCGCGTCGTCTCGTAATCGCGTGTGCCAGCTTAATACTTTTTTTTGTAAAGCGGACTATAAATATTTAGACTGCCTTTTATGGTTATACAATATATACAAACATTTAGATCGTTAAATAGTAGAGGCATCTCGTGTATATCTATTGGAGGCTCAGTGAGTCGATACAACAAAGTTGTTTGGTATATATACGTCTTTGTAGACACAGAAACGCATTATACCGAATGCAATAGTACCCGTAAGAGTGCATTCGTCTCATTCAGGATGCAGACATATACATGTTTCAGCAACTTGATTTGCAGTTAAACTTGGCATCGCGAAACCGTATGAGTTCAGCCTCACCTAGTTCATCTCAAACTTTCTGATAAAACACGAATAACAGAGCTGCTCAGGTAGACATCGTTTCCACTTATTGACAAATATTTTTTCAGACCTCCTGAAAGTAGATATATATTTGGGTAGGATGAGTGTCAAGAACAAATACCCCAACACAGGTTTTCTCTCAACTGAAAACAAAGATATTTATTATGATATTTCATGCATGGTATTATTTATACTACATTTTGGAGCATTTTACAGACAATAGTCGAACAGGTAATGCACATCTGTCAGTGGCTGAAAAACATAAGATTAACAGATCAGCCTTAACCTCATGAAGCTTCACCACATCATTAATACTATAAGTTTTATTTCTGAGCATCTTTCTAGGTAACAGAGACTGCCTTCATTTCTCAGAAACACACTCTTCCCAACAAAATCAAAATGGGTGCCGAAAAGTGGAAACACATAGTGCGATAGTCAGGGTAAACAGTGGGAGTACTCAGATAGGCTGGCCGGCGTTTCGATAAGAGGACCATCTTCGTCAAAGGTGCCTTGTCATCCTTGGTGTGTTACATTCAAAGGGGTTAGTAGAGACATCGTCTGGTGGTGACACGTCTCCCAGTTGGCAATCACCGTTTGATAAAAAAAGCTATAAAGCAGCGAACCTCAGTTCTCGCTTCATTTCAAGTTGGGTGGTAGTGATTCAAAATGTTCTCAGTGGGTGGAGAAGAAAAGGAAAAAAAAGATGAAACACGCAAAGTAGGAGTGGTGTGCTGCCAAGTGGTGGCCGCTACAGACACGAAAAAAGGACAGAGCTTGAAAGTTCGAAGCCGGCAGATGGTCCCCGCATCCCGCCAACACAAAGGGTTGCCTAGAAAAGCGGCTTACGCCTGTTCTCGAAAGCCTATGAATGAAAGTGTGGCAGCTTGGGCTAGTTGGTATGACATGACGATAGTTATAGCGCGAGAAGAAAACGGCGACAAGAAACAAGAAGGACACGAAGGACACGAGCGCTCGTGTCTTTCTTGTCTCTTTGTTGTCTGGATGTTATCGTGCTATAAGTGTCGCTATGAATGGAACACATAACAAACAAGCGGTTACAAAAAAAAAAAGGGGAGAGAGAAGCAGGTGGCGTACTTTTAAATGCCAAGATGTCGAAAGTAAGTGATATCGGATTGGTTCGGAATAGCACGTATTTAAAAGGGAAGGTCATTAGATAAATTATCATTTCAGTATCCCCTTAGAAGGCCCACGCAGCGGAATTGCCTCAAGAATTTGGCGACATGTTGGCTGAGAAAAAGAGAAATTCAGAATGCAAAGGAAATGAGCAGCGATCATAGAAACGCAAAAAGAAAGGAAAAATGGGGAAAAAGGTGGGTTGGGAGCATGTCGGACATTAGCGTTAACAGATGAGGGGAAAAAAAGGAGACGCTGAAAAACTTTGTGGGTTGGCAATGACTTTAACGATGCGTGGTAGGAGTGGTTTTTGAAGCGAGGAAAGAAAGCCGTGGTTGACAAGTTCTAGAAAATAAAAAATTTTGTAGTTGTATATAGACACATTCATATTTCTGATAAAAATTTTTACAAATGAGATGAAACATTATTAATTTTATATGTTGGCTTGGAGCGATTCCATCTAATGCCGGTTATGTTTAATTGAAGGTTTAACGTATCTTGTCTCTAAACCTGCGCAATTATGCTTTGACTTTTAGCGATTCCAAATTGCGACGTGCTACGTTGATTCCTGATGGGCGCAGGAACTTACCTGGTGTATTAAATATGATTCCATTGATTTGCTCTCTTGTGGTGACCGGAAATTAGTTTTCGGAACACAAAGCTTTGCTTGCTCGAAATTGTGGTCCTGTTGGTTGAAGGGACCGGCTACTGCTTTTGTTAAATTGTGCTTTCTGTCTGCACGGTTGCCGTTCAGTCCTACATGAAGTGGGTGCCCAGTTTGATTTGATTGATTGATATGTGGGGTTTAACGTCCCAAAACCACTATATGATTATGAGAGACGCCGTAGTGGAGGGCTCCGGAAATTTAGACCACCTGGGGTTCTTTAACGTGCACCATGTGCCCAGTTTCACGTATACATTGTTTTTTACATGTGGCACACCCACGACAGTATATCAGGTTGTTTGAAGTGCAGATGAAGCTCGATATAACCTTGTGATTGCAGTCAGATGCTGTGCTTTTTACATTGGTAGCTGGCTGTATATGTTTGCAGGTGGAGCATCTGGGCGGCCACCGAAACCAGACGTTGTCTTAGTCTTTGCTTTAAGTTTTGCGTGAATGTGCAACGCGTGGCAACGCGTGGAACGTGGCATTATGCAACGCTAACTTCAAAGACATGCTTGTTCACGCAAAACGTAAAGCAAAGACTAGGACAACGTCTGGTCCGTGTGGCCAGCCCAGATGCTCCACCTGCAAACATATACAGCCGGCTGCCAATATTAAAAAGCCCAGCATCTGACTACATTCACAAGGTCACGTCGAGCTTCACTTGCACTTCAAACAACACAATATACTGTCTTGAGTGTACCACCTGTAGAAAACAATATATATGCGAAACCGGGCAGCCAATTCACGTAAGACTGAACGGCCACCGTGCAGACACAAAGAACAATTTACCAAAAGCAGTAGCCGGTCTCTTCGACCAACAGACTACAATTTCGACCAGCGAAAGCTTTACGTTCTGCCAACTAATCCGGTCACCACGAAAGAGGAAATACATAAAATCATAAATATCACACAAATTTAAGTTCCTATGCCTATTAGGAATCAATGTAGCACGTGGCAATTAGGAATCGCTAAAACCAACGGCATTATTGCGGCAGTATTTAGAGACAAGATATGTTCAACCTTCAAATAGACATGAGCATTATTACATGTAATCGCTCCTAGCCTACATATCGTACCATTATATTCTCTCTCGATTTTTTAAAACTGTTTATAGTTATTCATGGGTCTATATACAACTACGAATTTTTTATTTTCTGGAACCTTTCAACGACAGCTTTCTTTCCTCTTTTCTCGCTTCAAAACCACTCCTACCACGTATCGTTAAAGTCACTGCCAACTCGCAAAGTTCTTTGCGTCTCCCTTTTTTTCCCCATGTCTGTTAAGTCTTAATTACCACCCACTCCCAACCCGCATTTTCCCATTTTTTTGCGCTCTGTTTTGTGTTTTTCTCGACGTTTCTTATTTCCTTTGCAATATCAGTTTCTCTTTTTTCTCTGTCAACATGGCACCAAATTTATGAGAGAATTCCGCTGAGCGAGCCACCTACGGGGGTACTGAAAGCATAATTTCGCCAATGACTTTCTCCGTTAAACACGTGCTCTTCCAAACCCATCCTGTATTGATTACCTTCGACAACTAGGCATTTAAATGTACGCCGCCCACTTGTCTAGTATTTTTGTAACCACTTTCTTGTTATGCGTCCCTTTCATACGTGTTCGAGACCAGGCGTAAGCCGCTATCGTTGGCAACCTTTTGTAGTGACCGGACGCGGGGACCGTCTGCCGGCTTCGAACTTTCAAGCTCTTTCAATTTTTCGTGTCTGTAGCGGCCAGCGCTTGGCAGAACATCGCTCCTACTTTGCGTATTTCCTCCCCTTTTATTTCTCTCCTTTTTTATCCACCCTCTGAGAACATTCTGAATCACTACCACCCAACTTGAAATGAAGCCAGGACTGCACTACTCTGCTTTATAGCTTTTTTTTTCTTTTCAGACAGCGATTTTCAACAGGGACACGCGCCACCACCAGGAGATGACGTCTTTACTAACGCCCTTAAAACTAACACGGCAAGAGTGACACGGTGCCTTTGAGAAAGAGAGGTCCTTCTATCAAAACGTCGGCCAGTCTACCGAGGAACTTCCACTGTTTACCCTAACTATACCACTCTTCACAACAGTAATTTCTAATCTCAAGACAGTTTTCAAGGTAATACAAACACCATTGACTACTTATATAGGCTCTGAACACCCAAATTAGCCATCCGATGTACGATATACAAAGTATATCACAGTGAGTCATCGGGTTTTATAGGCAAGTAAAAAATGTATGCAGCGTCAGAGAGTGTAAAAGAAGGAACAATCATAACTCCACAACTTACTCACAATACATCCAACAATCATTCAATATTGCGAAAAATTAGGAATGTGGTGAACACCACCAGCACGCACTATGCAGAGGTGTTCAAAAGTGTGTCTTGGTAAAATACTAAATATTGCTGTAAATCAATAATGCGAAAAATACATCAGTGCCCTAGCATAGGTCCCTGGTTGGCACCAAACTGCTGTACTTAACATGCATCATGAAAGCATGACCGCAGCCCACAACCAGTATACCCTTCACGTAGCCCCTGACTGCTGAACTGAAGGCCACGGAATCAAACCCTGACTGTGGTGGCTGCCATTTCGATCAAGGAGGAAATGCTTGACCGCTGTCTGCTTAGAGGTGAGTGCATTTTAAAGAGCCCCAGGTGGTCAAAACTTTCGAATCTCTCCACTGCAGTGTCCCTGATACGTTAACCTTAGTAAATGGTATACTCTTTTCACTTGGCATGAAATAAAGCAAGCAGATACTATTATGTAGTTAAAAAAATTCACCATTCCACCCCCATCCTCAATTTACGGACTAACGTTACAATATTCTAGTATGCCTTCTGTCAGTTACCATAAACAATGGTAAACATGACTATGTATCACTGTAAAATATCCCACATAATTAGACACTGGCAAAGTTAGGTATGATGAAGTACGACAGTAGAAAATCGCTTGATTGCACTTATAAAATCAACTTCTCAAACACAATAAAATAACTGAGATTTCAAAAACGTAATAAAATACGTGAAGGTAAAAGCGAAGATAAAATCATTAAAGTGATACTTCTCCATCACAACACCAAAAGTGTTTTCAAATGGCCAATTGCTCATAAGGCATCAAATAAAACATGACATGCAAGTCTGGACAGCAAATCAATCAGTAGATCTTGAAAACACTGAATATCCCATAAAGATCTTAGTAAGCATAAATGTGCTGTCTAGTTGTGCTGTCTAGTTGTGCTGTCATAAATGTGCTGTCTAGTTGAATTGAAATTTATCCCGAAGAACAGAAAAAACACCTTGGCAAATTGTGTCAAGGGGAACACAAATGAAAAAATAATGCTGTCCTCTGCCCAATCAACTAAGAATATTAAAGTTTATTAACAGAAATAATCTGTTATGTCTGCATTGAAAAGTGGGAGGCAGTCGTGTTTTTACACAGTCACACTTGGAAAAATTTTTTGATAACCTTTATGCTCTTAGATATCCCGTTCCAAAGCTAAATTTTGCTTTTTATGATTACGCATGCAAGGCAGTGAGGAACGGCAAAATATTACTCCCTGGTGAAACGAGCAGTCGGTTCTTGCTATCGCCAGCAATAGTAAAAGAGTAACCATTGTAATGTTTGCCCATGCCTTCGACGGATAGTCAGAATAAATGCATCAAATCAGGGAGTATGTGCTAGTGCTCACTGTCCTGCACACATAATAATGCAAGCCACAACTAAACTTTCCAGCAGGATATCTGAGCACAGGCATGCTAGAAGTCTTACAAGTGGAGTTATGTAGAAATGTGACTGGCTCAAATATTTAACACATGCTTGACCACCTACTGCGGTTACTATTAAGTTCAATATTTATTCTTACTCAATGGCACCGCTGACAGTGATAATGATCGTCTCACATGCCCCGCTGTGGTGGTCTAGTGGCTAAGGTACTCGGCTGCTGACCCACAGGTCGCGGGTTCGATTCCCGGCTGCTGCGCTGCATTTTCGATGGAGGCGGAAATGTTGTAGGCCCGTGTACTCAGATTTGGGTGCACGTTAAAGAGCCCCAGGTGGTCAAAATTTCCGGAGCCCTCCACTACGGCGTCTCTCATAATCAAATGGTGGTTTTGGGACGTTAAACCCCACAAATAAATCAATCAAATCAATCAATGATCGTCTCACATTGCGTCCCCCTTGGATACATAGCTATCTGCAAAGGTGGCTTTTACGTACATAATTTACAGCGCTGACTTCTTTATTTTTTAAAGGAAAAACAAAAAGGTTAATTTGGTACATCCTGAATCTTTGTGCTCCTTCAATACAGCTACCAGGTGGCTCTGTGCAGTTCCCTTACCACCGGAAACAGAAGCCATGCGCAGTAGCTATGCACCAGCAGCCAACTTTTCTACGAGCCAGCATTGATGACAGGCTAGTTCAGACGTCTTCCACACACTCTCATTCCTACGATGCGCATGTATGGGGTGAGAGGGGGAAAATTTGCTGCCATGTTTCTGTTAGCGAAGCTGAATTTGGCACTCTTTTTAGAATTAGCAGGAACATTGTGTTTTAAAAGGGCAAGATGTAAAAAAACAGACATGATACAACAAAAACTTCCTCCATGTTCTTGGCGAACACAGCTGCAACTTTACAAAAGAATATGCAATTTCCCCATTACAGATGTGACACAAATTATGCTTGAAGAGCACTCCTGCATAGTGCGCATACATGCCAATTCAGGGATAGCACAGCACATACATGACGGTACGCACTTTTATCAAGTATCTATTGCAGGTAACATATAACTTTGAACTATGAATTTTGTTTTGAACACAGATAATGTAACTATCTTTCGGCTGCTTAAACTGGGACAACTATACCTATATTATCAAAAATTGGTTTGCAGAAATTACTATTGTCTGCTGCTAAATTATGGGTATTATTTTCAATGGTTCCAGGTGGCTAGAAAGGCAGTGCCCCTCACTTATTCCTCACATACTCTTCATCACAGACTGAACTATTGTTTGGAAAAATGTCGAAATGCTGAGGCATACAAGGAACCCATTTTGAACTATATACCATTCCAATAAAGCTTGCAAGGTTCTGCAACAATCTCTGGTAGCCAGAATCCTGAAAGCTATTGGGCGCGATTTAGCAACACACAATAAACATTTGATGAGACTGATTTCCAAAGTTGTATAATTGCTTAAATGCCAACAGCTTGGAAACATGCCGTCATAATGATGATTCTCAGATAAGTGCATTGTCCAATTTTACATTTTCACAGTAACACGTGCATGTCTTGTGTATGCATACTATGATGTATACAAGATTATTGCTTGTTTTAAGCGATAAATAATATATTCGATTCCGAAAACACCACAGATATCTTTAACATTGGAAGCGCATACCTGGAGAGTTTACTTAAGCTTGTAATCTGATGTGAAGACAAATACGACGTCATGCTGTCCACGAATAAAAGCAAATAAAAGCGTGACGTTTTGGCCCCCGCACAGGAGCCCTATTCATAAGTGACAAACATTGTGCTTTTATTCGTGACGAGTCTGTAGTTTACAATGTTTCCATGTGTGTTTCTTACCATACGGGTTTAAGCTTGTTATCTATTAGAAAATGCCTTGGGAGGTGTTGGTCTAAACTGTTCTTATTGTTCGTAACCGTAAAAGTGCTTAGCCAAGTTTGAACACCAGGTTGGACGAGGCGCATAGAATATTTCATAAACCACAAAAAAAAAATACCGGAATTAGAGCATAGTGAAGACAAGCTGAATAAAATAAAATAAAATGTGCTCGACCGCATGAACTAATGATCAAACTATACGTCGCACAGTTAAGCTACGGCGATTCGGCCACAATCACCCATGAAACATTTGTTCGAAAATACAGTTCAAGTTTTCGGTGCATCTCCCCGCCGGCTCAGTTCTTCCTAGCCTAAGACCTTTTGTAGCACGTGACAATATATTGCATAAATACGCAAAGTGCAAAAAAATTTCACTTCTACTAATGAAAAAGAAAGTAAAAACTTGAGCGCACGAAATTCAAAACTTTTTCAGGTACAACGCAATTTGGAACAAATGAACAGCGGTAATATTCACTATAAAACACTTATGTATTTTGAATTCGAAATATACCTTTGTTGATGCAGACATGTACACACGAGGTTTTATTGATTTTATGGCCTTGCAGGCTAGGCCTACCCAGCCTGTTGAAACATCAAAACAACTACTATCACCACCACGCCACACCAGATTTGCGAGTGGAACACGTGCGTGCCCCTCGTGAGGTCACTTCGAAAGTTGTTTACAAATACGTCACTAAAGCGGTACCGGAAACTTCGAGGTAGCCAATTATCTTCGGCCGTGCACATGGTGGGACAGTGGGACAGGAAACATTTCTTTGTACAACATTTTATATAGCATGTATGGCTCGTCGTCCTCGCTGCTCCTACTGCTAGCAGAACTATAGTGCTCTCGTTGTCTCTCAAAGCAAGAAGCAAACTAGCAGCAGCACGTCCAGCAGAGTCAAACGACGCTATTCTAGAAATGTAAACAAGTGCACAAGGTGACTAGACAGACACCGCCTGAAAAAAACGCTGGAGACAACATAGCTGCCTGATTGTACCAGAAATAACGGCAACGCATTCGCGGAGTTCCGGCGATATCCCTGCAAGACGGAGCACGCGGAACACTCCGTCATGGAGTGGGTTGCTCCGAATCTGCCTGAAGAAAATGCGAACTTGCTCCAAATCTACTAGTGGAATGCAGAATCTTGGTCGCGAAGCAAGAATACCTGCTCCCGCTCGACGAGTGGAATTCGTTATAAGTACACGGACCTCTTAGTGCATGACTTCGATACGACTCGAGCTTTGGGTCTGCAGCCAAACCTAAACACTAGTCCACCGCAGCGGGTGGTCATTTCTGCCAGAGAAGAATCGAATCGACTTATCTTCGAGCAGGTGTGTATTAGCTTGCGCCATTTTATTTATTAATATAAAAATGACGTTAGCGCCTTAACCTATTCAGAACGTTAGCAGTTGCATGTGATAATGTGAAGCATTCTTTGATAAATGCACGAGTGACTTATCAAAAAGAAGTAAGTGATTTGTTCACGGCAGCAGGGAGTACTATAAGAGATTAGTCGGAAAAGTTCAGTAGTAGTAGTAGCAATTAAAGTTTATTTCTTGTAACGCAAGAAAAAGGATACAGAAGCAAAAGGCAATTCATACAGGCTGACAAAAGCCTCTGCACCTTTAGTTCGTCACAGATGCACATTTTCTTTTTGAAGAATCGACAAGCAACAAAACTCCAACATGTCATATACCACATTCGCGCTAGCAAAATAAATACAATAAAAAGCATGATGATGATATGTGGGGTTTAACGTCCCAAAACCACCATATGATTATGAGAGACGCCGTAGTGGAGGGCTCCGGAAATTTTGACCACCTGGGTTTTTTTAACGTGCACCCAAATCTGAGCACACGGGCCTACAACATTTCCGCCTCCATCGGAAATGCAGCCGCCGCAGCCAGGATTCGATCCCGTGACCTGCGGGTCAGCAGCCGAGTACTTTAGCCACTAGACCACTGCGGCGGGGCCAGTAAGAAAAAAGCAAGCAACACATAGTAAACTTTGCATATTACAGATACGAAAGTCTTACACATACAGAAAAAAAAGTGTAAAGATCGTGGAGCACAACGAAACGACATGCTTTCCGTACACTACTGAATATGTAACGGCCCAATTTTACCTACTCTTTTTACACATTATAGATTAGTGGTGACAAGTTGCTTTTTTCTTCATCAAACTTCATGCCCTGCCACGGTGGTCTAGTGGCTAAGGTACTCGGCTGCTGACCCGCAGGTCGCGGGATCAAATCCCGCCTGCGGCGGCTGCATTTCCGATGGTGGCGGAAAAATTTGTAGGCCCGTGTACTCAGATTTGGGTGCACGTTAAAGAACCCCAGGTGGTCTAAATTTCCGGAGCCCTCCACTACGTCGTCTCTCATAGTCGTATGGTGGTTTTGGGACGTTAAACCCCACAAATCAATCAATCATCAAACTTTCTTTAACTTTTCAAATGCCCCTTGACTTACGTAAAACTGAAAGCCATTTTGTAATTCATTACCCATTCGCGTTGATTGGTAAGGCCGCATTTGCTTTCCCTAATTTGTCCTAGTTCTCAGTAAACGCTGTAAGTTTCTTCTTGCCGGATAACGTTGGTCATTTTTTTGTTGATACCACTACTTTTTTGTACCTCTTTAAGCAGTTTGAAATAATATAGTTGATTTACCTTTAACATTTTATGTTTATGAAAGAGCACTGAAGTGCGCAAACTGTCTACTCTACCCTGGTAACTTTAATAACTGCGAAGTATTTTCTTTTGTAGCATTATAAGTTTGTTATAATTTTTTGGCGTTCTCGTACCCAATACTAGTACGCCTTAAGGAAGAATCGAACAGAATAAGGCATTGTACAAATTTTCGTTCAGCCACTGAGATATGAGGGAACCAATTTTGCAAATGTATCCCACTGTTCCCGCAAGTGGCCAAACTAAATAAGTGACGTGGACGTTCGACGTTATGTTTTCACTGAACCATGCCCTAAGAAATGTTTTATATTTTTCTCGTTTCATAATATCCTCGTCAAAGCTCATCTTTGTGTCATATTTAACGTGTGGATTTATTGGGCGTTATATATTAACTACCGTATCCCTGGCATTTAACTGCAGGTTGTTTTGCTTACGCCAGTTTGAGAATGAAGTATTATACTCGTTTACAAGTTTTTCAAGTGCTTCAAACTGATTTGATGCAGAAAATACGTTAGAACCATGAGAGACGTATAGCATGCACTATAGTACGCGTAACTTCTCATATTCTATGCCTGTTATATAACCAGTGAGACGAAGTTTGTCATACCCTAATGAAACTTGTGCTAGTTGGTGACTCGTTATACTGGGAGTAATTTAGTGCAACTTACGAACCCCTATAAACACCCACACATTCACACTCGCTTCCACTCAAGAACCACACACAACACACTGCTCTAGAGTGAAAGTGGGTGTGAATATTAAGTGTTTTCAGAGATTCGCAATTTGAGCTAAAATACTTACATTATGTCATCATAGCTGATCGTCTCTTTTATGGTTCAATGCACACAGTTGACCATGTAAGACATTTTTCAAGTATACCTAAGAAATATTTGTAGAATAATTTGATCGATATGTGGGGTAAAACGCCCTAAAACCACCATATGATTATGAGGGACGCCGTAGTGGGGGTCTCCAGAAATTTCGAGCACCTGGGCTTTTTTAACGTGCACCCAAATCTAAGTACACGGGCCTGCAACATTTCCGCCTCCATCGGAAATGCACCTGCCACAGACGGGATTTGATCCCGTGACCTGCGGGTCAGCAGCCGAGTACCTTAGCCACCACACAACCGCGGCTGGGCTGAATGTTTGTAGTAGCAGGTGGTTACTACTTGATTGGAAAATTCTTCAAGTAGTTGTTAATAGAAGGCCTACAATATTTTGTCGCTTATTACAAATACTTTTTTAAGTGTTTTATGTGACCACGGTAACATTATCACCGTTTCTGAGCCGGCTAAACACGTTCGGCCAAGCTGGAACACAACCTTTTTAGCTTAATGGGTTTGTGTGTTTCTCCACACTACTGCTCTGTCAAGGAGTTTAGTGGTGGTATGTATTTCTGCACGTGCGTGGCGTTCTGCTTACTCACTGAAAGCACTGGCTTGGCATTCTATAACGTTTTCGTGGACTTTAACGCGGAAAAGTGAATAATCTTATTCAATTACAGCTTGGTGGGGACACCTATTGACTTTCAAGAAGAACGCCCGGATTATTTTTCTCTGTTTCTCGTCCAGATGGCACTGCAAAAATTGTCCATGTATTTCGGTTTTTTGAAGCGGAAGTATAGAGCACTTTTTTTTTCGCGCTTGCAGAGCTCCATCGCAATGAAAAACAAAAGATTGTTATAATTGTGCATTGTCATAAACATTTGGAATAAAGCGGGCGTTTCAGGGCTCTGAAAGTTACGCAGCAGCATTATGGAACATTGCTGTGTGTATTAGTGTTTTTATTGCTAATATTATCTTGCAAGTAGGAAGTTTTGCTTCACTTGAAGACTCTTTTCAATACACATATCTATAGTACGCATACAATAATATTAACTCATTACTTTTATGGTCATTGCTAATTACAATTTTAGGCAACACACTAATGGAACGCTACCTAGTGCACTATTACTGCTTAGTAGCTTTTGTACCAGTTTGGCGCAATAACTCACAGGGCATAATTTGTATACAGAGAAAAGTTATTAATAATTTGGTCACCGGAACTCTTATAGAACCTATATTAGCAAGAAATTTGTGAGCTAAATGATAAAAATGAAGGAAAGTATTATAGCCCACGTAGTTGTTTTTTTGTTGTAATATCAAGAAACATTATGTCCAAAGCAGATTAGAATACTAGAAGCAGTACTTCGGCAAGCAGAAAAATATTTTCTGATCTAGGACGAAGAGAAAAACAGCCAGTCAAAATTTTGAAAATAAAAGATCAGCGAAGCTGTGCAGCGCGCGAATTGGCTGATTTAATTTATTTAGCCGTGCAATTTAAAACAAATTTTAAATTCAGCGTATGCTGCTTTAAAGCGATTCCACCTCCATTTGCGTGGGGCAGGAGCGCAGTGCGTGGGTTACTTAGCATTTTTTTACTTAGCAGTGCGTTGGTTACACAGCTCATTTCGCAGAGTTTCCGGCGTCGGTGTCAGTGTTCGCGCCAGCGTCATTCGTTTTGAGTTAAAAATCATCATCTTGTTCGTGCCCACAAAACCAAGAAATATTCAAATAAAATAAATAAAAAATCGCAGTCCGAGTGAGTATGAAAGACAGGCCATCTGATTTCCAAGCAAGAGTTCTACCACAGAGCTACTGCATTTGTTGAAACTAGCTTGTGAAAAAGCACTGTATGAATGTCATTTAGGGGAAGGAGTCTCTTTAACGCATTATGTATATTGCGTGGCAGAAGCGTAGAATCACGCTAATCGTCGAAAGATGTGGAATGAGCAAGGAGTTGGTGTTTTAAAGGCCAACCGACTGAAATGCGCTCAGACATACTTACTCATCATAAGCAGCACAACAATCAACACTGTCAACAGCTGCATAAGTGCACGTTGTCCTTACAGACGCGTAGGCGGCATTTCGCTGATTTGCAAAAATAAAGAAAAAAAATGGCGTAGTGAAATTTTAAAGGAAAGCTGAAGGGATTTTAGAATTCAATCAAACTTTCATTTTAGGAAAGACCGACATTATTGTTGACGATGTCATAATTGTTTTCACGGTTGTAGTACCAGGAACTTTGGGACAGGCGAAACAAAAGCTTGTCTTGGTCCACCCACGTGAGCTTGCTGAAAGTGCGGGCGTGGAAACATAAAACATACGTCATCTTCGTTTCCTCTGGCCCGGAGAAAGTGTTCTTTCTTATCTTCAACGACGGCCTCCGTGACAAACTTATAACGAGCTGTTGCCTGAACTAATTGGAGATGCCACACTTCAGCAGTGCTGCTGTTGCAGATGACGCAAGATACCAAGAATGACGTCACCATGTTGGCTCGGCGCCTCAAACAGCCCGGTGGACACAGCCACTGTTTTTCACCAAAAAGTGCAATTGGCGTTCACTTTCTAGAGCTCTCCCATCGCTTTTCTGATTCAGCAGGGATCAAACTGTCCTTACACGCACTTAAGTCATTTCTTTGGAAAAGTGCTTCAGCTTCGCTTTAAAGGAGCCCTGCAACACTTTTGTACCATGGTTAGAAAACGCTGTCGATCGGTAGTAGAGGCTCCCGACAACACGTGAGCCAAATATTATAGCACAACGCGCGGCCTGGAATCCACAATAAATTATCAAACCAGCTAAAATTTCTTTTTCTTATCTCGACAAATCACGGGACATGCCCAAAAATCACACGTCAACGACCCATCTATCAAACATTGGCTAATTTGAACATGGAGCGCTTGCTAGTTACAGAGATGGCCGTGGGAGGCCGCTACTTGTCCATGCGTGCGCGCACGATCACGCTGAAAAAGCCGCACATTCGAAGCAAAAAAAGAAAAAAAAGTGCCCGAGGTCACAAAGCGCGCGTGACGTTTTTCTGTGACCCTGTCATCCATCCATGCTTAGCCTCCAGCGCTTTCGTCGGGACGAGAGAAGAGAGAATGCAATTGCAGCATGCGACAAACCTTTGTAAGTCCACTCGCACTGGACAGATTCTTGAAATTTTTGCGGCGTTCAATTCGTAAGGCAATATGCTTTTACAGATAATTAATTCCATGGTTACTCAAAAAATTGTTTCTGGACCCCATTAAAACAAATATAAAAATTGTTGAATGATTGATCTAAGTGAATTAGTTAAGCCCAATTAGCAAAGCGTAACGACCTCTAAGTGGCCAAACCATATGTCCAAACCATATACAGTTGCAGTTAATCGCCCTTTTTTAGATATTTCGTTCTATGCTTAGATGAAACACGCAGACAAATTCGTATTATTGCATAACAATTTCGTTTTCGTTCCGCTTACACTAACTGAAGCTTCGGTGAGCAATTACTTATTCTTATCTAAGTTTGTTGAAGGTTTCCTGCGTGCGTCTCCGTCGAAGCTATGCTCGGAACGCGACGTACGTGATCGAAGCAGTTTGTTTGTACAAGCTGCGGTGGAACGCGATTTCCATCCGAGGAATAATGATGAGTTTACTTTGCAAAGCAAGTATACAGTTCGTTGCTTTCTTTATGTCCAGAAAAGAGCACTGGAACTTTTAGCGACGATTGGTGGCCGAGCTTTATGGAGCCGCAAGACCGGTCTGACAGACTGAGCCTCCATTTAAACAGGCAACCAGCATCGAGTGGCACATTAGGGAAAGCCTTGCAGTCCACCGTATTATGTTTGGCCTCGTTTTAACTGTAATGTTGAAAGCTGTTCGCGGCAACAGCTGTTTAAGTTGACGTTATTGACGAATCAATTCAGGCCTAAACATTAACTTCGTGCTTACTCACTACAGCAGCTCGATAAGGATAGACGTCACCCTAGAAAAGACGTGATCGGTGGGCACACTTGGTAGTTACGGTGATTTTAAATTAGAATGCATTTCCTAGTCGTGCCATGCCAGGCATCTGTCGGTGTCTGCGCGCCGACGGGTGCTATCTCTCCGCTTTGACTCCGTCTTCCATAGCAACAGTTGTGACAAGCGCGCTTATCCTCGCCCATAGCAGTCGGAGCACGTGGTGCGGGCGGCGTAGCGGCGAGTAAGTGCAGAGGAGACGCGTGCTCTGACGTGTGAGGGCGCTCACATTGCGGCGGTTCAGCGGAGCTCCCGCATGTGTGGAGGGAGTTTAGAAGAGCGTAGGCGCAGTGCTAGGGTGGCTAGAAGGGGGGAAGTGTGCTTAGCGCAGCAGCCAGCCATTGGAGAGGGTGGTCCTCTTTCGCGTGATTGCCGCTAGGGCACAGCATAGCGCTACCGTCTGAGGCGCCGCCAGCGTGCCAGCGTTTCCGCGGAGATAGGCCTGGGCGGCGGTTTGTCGTTGTGTATTTCGCTGCGAACTGTTGGCGTGTGCTGTTGATTCACGAGTGCTGTGTGCTGGCAAAGATGCCGTCTACCTCAAAGAAAAAAACTCAGCGTTGGTGCTTCGTGCCAGAGTGCGATTCCAGCTACAGATCTTGTTCGGAAAAAGTGTCCCTTTTCCGTGCTCCGACTTGCCAAGAACTGTTCTGGAAGTGGGCACGCGCCATTCCTAGGGCTGACAAACCGCTTCAAGAGAATTCCGCTGTTTGCGCAAAGCATTTTGACGAAAGGTAAGTGTAATAGATAGCATGCTGGCGTACGTTATACCGCTTTCAAAACAAGTAGTACAACTACAAGCAATGCTTTACAACAGAAGTAGCATCGCTGCTTACTGCACGTGTTGCATTCTGACGGTGGCAGTCCTTCGAAGCGCTCATTCATACCACCTTTTATGTTTCTCGGCAGGTTCATCAAAAGGGAGTTCCGACACATTGTAAACGGCGTTGAAGTCTCAATACCGCGCGACGTTCCGCTACTAAGAGACGATGCAGTACCGACGCTGTTTCCACACTTGCCCAAGTACATTTCTAAAACGTTACCAAAGGAAAGAAAGAGGCGAGGAAGCAATTCCATGGTGGCTAGCAGTTCACAGAATTATGTACCTTCGAAGAAAGCGTGCACAGACTCGGAAGCATCTTTGCGGGAAGATGCAACAACAGCGGTTGTGGAGGAAACTACTACAGATGGACTTGCCAAGCACTTCATTTTTAACTTGAGACACCCATCAGAACACTGGTGCACGCAAACATTCAGGAACAAACGTGCAGTTTCCTATCAAACAGCCGAATATGTGACCAGCGATATTCCACCTGTTTTTCGCAAAATTGCATTGTTCGAATTGCAGGAAGAGAACATGTCTGTGAAGTGCAGCATCTTCCTCTCGAGCTTCTTGCATTGTCAACGCGACATTCGGTCGGAGGAAGAGGCCCAGGAAGCTCTTTTCTACACAGCAAATCTTGCAGTTTGTTGTGGTGTTGGCAGGATGCAAGAGTTCCATCAGGGGGACCTGTCTAATGTGACGAAATCGACAGGGGGAAGTCTGTATGCCAATGCCTGCAATGGATCTGTTTCACTGGGTATGCTATTAATTACATTGGGTTAAAGAATCATTTTATGGCCACTATAGGGTAGCGCGTAATTGTAATGGTGTGTAATGTTTTTTTTCAGAGCTATCCACCCATTCTTTCCAACAATGCTCTGCTTGCAAAACAGTCAGGAGAATTGCATTTATGCGCCGTCTACGACTAAGGAATAAAGCACGACGGCCGGTACTGAACACTTTAAAAAAGAGACTCCAACATGCTGTGTGTACTTTGAGACGCAGAAGCAAGAAGGTACAGGTCCTGTGCAGCAACCTCGAAAGGCTCAAAGAAAAAAATCCCGCAATAGAGGCATCTGTCCTTGAAAAAAAGGTACTGCCTGTTCTTTCTGCTTGCTTATCTATACGCGACACTCTGCCAAATGGAATTTCTTCCTTTTCAAGATCTGTGAGCTTCCCAAGAAACAGCAGAATGCTGTGCGAACCTGCTTTCAAGCCGCCAAACGACGGTCCCTCCGTGGGTTCAAATACTGTAAGGAATGGCTTCTTGAGTGCATTATTCTTCGAATGAAGAGTCCTCGTTTATACGAGCACTTAAGGTGCCACCAAATCCTAACACAGCCTGGCCGTGCTTGCCTGCAGAAATGTATAAAGGTTCGTGTCATTTCGGTCTTAATTTAATGCATAAGCTACTAAAGTTCTCTTTTACACTTTCAGGCATTCAAACCATCATATGGTTTCAACCGCAAGCTCCTTGACTGCATAAAGGAAAAGGTGAAAGAACTTGACAACATGCAACGACATGGTGGCTTGGTGGTGGACGAGATGAAGCTTTCCACGCATCTTGACCTGAAGTCATCGATGGACATCGAAGGCTTTGTTGATTTAGTGCAGTTTACTGAGAACAAGGACAAGCACACAAAGGCTGACCATGGCCTTGTAGTAATGTTTCAACCATTTGTTGGAAAATGGACCCAGATTATAGGTAACTAGCACTCATCAATTTTGTCATTCTCTTTATTAATTGTTACTTTCGTCATGCTTTCTACAGGTGTGTTTGCATCGAAAGGGAATGTGAAGGCTGCAGTGCTGACCAAGATCATTTTGGAGGTCACAATTCTTTGCGAGCAGGCTGGACTTCACACCGATTACATCTGCTGTGATGGAGCAGCTTGGAATCGTGCAATGTGGCACAACATGGGCATTTACGGAAGCTGTAAAGGCGTGCGGTGTAAGGTGGTGCACCCGTGTGACAAGGACAGATTTCTGCACTTTCTATCGGATTTTCCACATCTCGCAAAGTGCGTGCGGAACGCCATGATTAAATGTGGCTTCAATACGCATATAGGCCGGGTATGAATGGAAATAATCTTTTTACACTGGTGGCGTCAAGTTCACGTAAAAATTATCCACTATGTTGCAGGTCTACTGGGATCATGTAGCAACTACCTGGAAGATTGACAGCAGCACAGTTGCCCTGAGAGTCGCACCAAAACTGACGCGGTCCCATATATACCCGAATGGGTTTGAGAAGATGAGGGTGAATTTGGCATTTTACGTCTCCAGTGTTTATGTACTGCATGCCATGGACTTCTACAAGGAGAAGATTGAATATCTGTATCCCAACTTGGAGCCTACGAGGACCTTTGTTTGTATGATGATGAAGCTCATTGAAACAATGACGTCAAGGTTTCCAGCTGAGACACTAAGGTATGTACGATGCTGTCCCCTGGGTTCTTTATCACAGGCACATGAATTTACGTGCGCTACCTTCTACTGTTATAGGCCAAACAGTGCGAAAGAAGCTGCACTAGATGCAATGCCTGACTTCCTGGACAAATGGGAGGCCTTTGCAAAGGGTGTTGGCTTCCTCAGCAGAAGTACATCGGAAGGTCTACGTGTTACGATTCATTCCACAAAGGCCCTTCTGAAGTACTTGACCGAAACCGTCGGCTACAAGGACCTGATGACGTCGCATCTGAGCCAGGACTGCCTTGAACGCTCATTTGGGATAGTGCGGCAGGCAAGCGGTGCAAATGATCACCCGACCCCTGCTCAATTCATCGTTATCATCAGGTATACTTTTGTATATTTGATTGTAAATTTGACTGTTTTGACTGAATTTCTTCCTATAATTTCGACACTTACAGGTGCTTGAGCTTTTACAGCCTTGCGAAGAGCCCTAGAGGTGGAAGCCTGTCTCCGGGACTTCTGGATTCCCTTCTTTCTGCGGAAGAGGCACTGGTGGAAAATGAAAAGCACGATGATGTAGTCACCATGGATGCTGTTGAAGTTGCTGTGGACCATGCAGACTATGTGGAAAAAAGAAGCGACCCTCGCTTGGTGTACTACATTGCTGGATACGTGGCCAGGAAGCGCATCCTGACGACTAATTGTACAGCATGCAGGGATGCCTGCCTTGTGCCGAAGGACAGTGTTTCAGGAGAAGTACCAGCAGATGCCTCCAAGGAATGGGACTTGGGTGGGCTTCTGTACCCGGCGGTGTCACTCTATCATTTGATCGAATGTCTTGAAAGCAGGCTAACTCGCGAGTTTAGCAGAACGAACCTACATTCCAAAGCTGCTTTGAGCATACTTGGCAAAGTGAGCACAAATGTGCCACAAATTGGTTGCGTCGATCACTGTCAGGAGCTCACAAGGTCAGTGGTCAGGTTTTTCAGCCTTACCAGGATCTATTTTCTCTTGAGGGGCCTCAACCAAGAAATGAATGACAAAAAAGTAAAAAGAATAAAGCCTTGCGTGATGTGAGACAAGCCGTGGAAATGATCAACTGCATTCTGTTGTACACAGTAAAGTTTATCTAGTAACATGTAGCATTTATTTGGTTTATGAATTGAGCCTGAAAAGACTACCGAACGTTGTATTACCATACATGCTATGGCTTAATCCTGATTTGGTTGGCCTAAATCAAGTTATCTGCTTTCGCACGTAATGAGGCGCACGAATAAAATGATCAGAGCGCACTGGAGCATACTAAGCCCCGCTCTCCCAGTAGTAGTGCTTCAATATCGCTTTCCAAGAGGCCTGCTTGCTTTCGGCCGGAACAAAACTGCTCTGTACCCGTATTTCAAAACCGCATGATAACGATAGTGCAATACAAGCTGTGCACTGACTAAGGAACTGCATTGTCAGCTAAAGTTGTATATAGTTTGGTGACGCATTTCCACTGAACCATTCTCCCTGCCGAGAACGGACAACGGCTACGTTCGCCGACGGCGCCCCCGACGACAGCGCCGCTCTACGGCATTAACGCGAACGACAGCCAACTTTTGCCGCCCGACAGCCAACTTTTGCCGCCCTAGCAGTGCATCACCACTCCTTCTCTCGCCATTCGCTCTTTCTGCTCACGCGCCCCACTCTCCCGTCAGTTGGCTCATACGTATATATAAATGGAGTGAAGCGCGCGCCTTACGACGCGGTGTACTCTCGGCGCATTAAATGCATTCGCATTTCCTCACGACTCCCTTCGGGACGGTGGGAGCAATTTTTTTTAGTTTCTCGATGTGTTTTCACGGTGCGGGGAGCCTACAATGAAGTGTTACAGAAGATTTCTGAGGTGCTTGCGTATAGACATTCTTTGTGATTCTCTAAGCCTATACTCTTCGATTATATATAGTATAATATGGTACATGTTGCAAAGACAGAAAAAAAGGGGATAGAAGAAAGCTAGGGACATTAACTAGTTCAAACTATGGTATACGCTACACTGCAAAAAAGGATGAGAGAGTTGGGAAATGTAGGAGTTATAGAAGGATGTAGACAACGCTGTATAATATTTATGTCATATAAAGAGCGTCATGCGATGCACACAATGATATGACAATATGTATGAGGTCGAGGAGTATAGTAGGTTAGTTTCAAATGAACGTTTTGGGTAGATAGGGGAGGCCGTAATCAGAATCTCGTTTTTCAAAGCAAATGTTTAGATTCTAGGTAAGCTTAGTACGTTTCTTTTTCAGAATGTAGTGTCTAGAGCTAGTTATACAAATTATTTATTTGGAGAACGAGCTATACGGAAGAGTATACCGCGAAGCGAGAAGAAACGAATACAAAAACATCAAGGCATACAACACAGGCGCTTGCGTTGTAAGTGTTCGTGTAGATTTCTTTGTGTCTGCGCGCTACGCCATAATTACCGTGGCCTCTGGATAGTGACTTTTGAATAGCGGTCGCCCTAAAATAGTGACGTTTAGTGGAGTGTTTGTTCAATGCCCCTTTTAACGATTTGGTTGTAGTAGTCATTATAGGACAGTTTGAAACGGCCGATGTTATGAACACACTCGTTCGTTTCCTTACGGCACGGTTGAAGAATGCACCGAGAACCGAAGCAGGCCAGCAGTTCAAAAAGAGATGCGCCGGAGGCAACGTTTCTTAGAGGTCAGTTGGGTTAGCGCTCGCGGTCGCAGCGGCGTGGAGCGGCCGCCTCTTCTATCCCGCGCAGCGGTGGCGCTGCTGTCGCTTTGGTATTGCTGAAGGAGCGCAGTCTGGTAGCTCTGCATGTGAAGCAACGGGAAATTCATTTCCACATACGCGGATCTTAGCTAAAGCAGCTAGAAGAGGGCCGAATGAATACTACTTGTAATAAATAAGGGTGGCATCAAACAAATGTTTAACTCTGTGCGTGCAATGAATCAGTGGCGTGGCCAAGGGGTGGTGGACCGGGCCTGTGCCATTATTTTTCTCCCCCCTACTTAAAAAATCGTTCCCGCTATTGTTTACCGAGAAAAAAAAAGTGGCACTCAACCACATTTGGCTGTCCAGCACCCACTTCAGATTAAGGTGGTGCCGCATCCCTCTGAAAAAAGTCCTGCCTGCCACTCTGCAATAAATAGCGATTACTTGGCCCTGCTGGCTGTGAACGATGCTAAGCGCACGAGCGTGACGCATTTACACATCGTATAAACTGCGCTTAAGAATATATTTAGAAACAGTCGTGCTTCTTTTTGAAGAGCTAAGGGAAAACAGACAAACTACACTGGCAGTCTTGCACGAATTACCGCCACAATTCTGCTATGCTGTATATCAGGGGGCTTGCAGGCCCCAGAGCTGGCACAGTTGACCTAAATGGTATAACTTTTATGTGAAGATGCCTTTCATACAAAAACTCCTTGAATTCTAATTAAAATTTTTTTATTTATTTATTTATTTGTTTGTTTATTTGTTTGTTTGTTTATACAAAACTGCTAGCTTCTAGCTGAGGCTGTAAGCAGGAGTGGGAGTAACAGGTACAAAATAAAGTGAACAGATCAAGAAACAACATTCATGGCATAAGAATATGAAAAAAGGAAAAGAACGCTCCAGACAAACAAAATGTAACCCGTAATCGCAACTTGTCAAGCACTGGTATGTTCAAACTGTCTGCAGAAAGATATGACCGTATTTCTGTTTACAAAAAAAAAAAACATATACGCGACAGCCGTATCTCACCAATAAAATGGTTTTCAAAGAAAAGGGCTATAATGTGCTGTGCAAAAAACTAGACAGGTAAGTGTAAGGCATATGTACAGCATTTGAAACTACAAATGTTGTAAAAAAATGTGAAGGTGATCACCTGAAGCAATCACACCTGAAAAATTTTTACAAGAAAAATCAGTAGTCGGATATTCCACAACTGTGGCTGGGAGGCGGTTTCACTCCCGAGTTGTATTCACAAAAAATAATCTTATATTTTTTATTATGATGGGATTGAGTAGCTCGCTTGGGCACTGGTTCTATGTATGTTTTCTTATGTATACCTAGTTTGTCGTGAAATAGCAGCTGAATGAATTTTAATCGGTCTTGTTCGCGCCTCGTTTGTAGACATTCAAGACCTGCTTCCTTTACCAAGGCACTAGCAGAAGTGCGCCAGCTATAAGAATGCAATACAAACCGAGCTGCTTTCTTTTGGACAGATTCTATGATGATGAGTAGTTTTTAATGGCGCAAGGACCAATTAATGGCCAAAGAGCGCCATTTCAATCGACTACAGATATGAACAATGATATGATGCGTGGCTGTAAAGGAGCCTTAAAATTCCTCGCGCTAACGCGGGTTAAAACATGGAAGTAATGAAATCTTGACGGTGGCTTGAGATATGTGTAGTGATAGCGGATGGCAAAATGTCATGATAATAAAATCATGATGAAGATGTAGTCACTGCAGCCACGACCACGGTGAAGAGGTCGTGCTACGGATGACCTCGAAATATTGGGTGAAAGCTATGCACATCTTTTGAAATCCTGAAAATTGTTTGCAGTTTAAAAAACGGATCCCTACGGATGAGCATCCCAGGGTGTAGAGGGAGCTGCTGTTGGTAGGGCAGTAAAAAATTCTTTTTTCTTAGAGCATCTAGCTCATCGCTCTGGACGAGAATGTGGAGAACCGTAAGGGGTTCTCCACATCTCTCACAATATGGATTGCCGGTAGATAGAAGAAATGAATGTGTAGAATGTGTATGTCCTGTTCTAAGCCTTGTTAGTATTACTTCTGTGTGTCGTGATTTTGATAGTGGCAGCCAATAACCTAGTTGCGGCTTAATAGCATGGAGTTTATTATCTTTGTGTTTATCCCACGCGCTCTGCCAATACCCTCTGAGCTTTCGTTTTAGAAAAGGTTTTAAGTCAAGTGCAGGGATTGGTATTGATGCATTGGGAGTAGTGTCGTTGGTGGAAGCAGCCAGATTGTCGACCAAAACGTTCCCTTGTATCTCACGCTGCCCTGGAAACCAGCAGATAAAAACATGCTGTATGATGTGTACAGTGTGCACAGAAGTGAATAAAGTGACACCTGCCCGGGGTTCTTGTGTTTTTTAGAAGTTTTTAGGGCTTTGACCACGCTTAGGGAATCTGTGTATATTACCGCCTTTTGTAATTTTATCTGTTTGATGTGTTTTACGACTGCCAGTATTGCGTAATCTTCTCCTGTGAAAATGCTTGCATCAGGATGAAAACGCCGGCCTCGGAAAAGGATTGGCATATCGCTGCATATGACACAGAAGTGTTTGACTTTGACGCATCGGTAAAGAACTCAGGGCATGTGTATTTATGTTGTAGTTCTAGGAAGTATGTATGTACGTGTGCAAGTGGTGCATGCTTTGTGACTTCAACAAAATAAACATCACAGTCTATAAGCTTCCACTGCCACGTTGCCAGATATGTTGCAGGAGCCATCAAACTGTGTTCAAGAAGAGGCACACCTGTTTCTTCGGCCAGGCCCCTTACACGGAGCGCGTAGGGCTGCCTAAACGAAGGACGGGTCTCGAACAAGCCAGAACAAGACAAATCATTAATTGTGACATGGGAAGGGTGCTTCTTGTCTGCCTTCACCTTCAAAAAGTACAAAAAGGACAGAAAACATCTTTGTAGGTGGAGCGACCATTCATTCCAATCCATGTACAAGCTCTCCACAGGGCTAGTTAGGAAAGCACCCGTAGGGAGGCGAATGCCTAGATGGTGGACAGGGTCGAGAATTTTCTAGGCTGATGGTGTTGCCGACTGATAGATTATAGCACCGTAATCTAGGCGTGTGCGTACGAGGCTTTGATATAAATTCATTAGACATTTCGTGTCACTACCCCATGTAGTGCGTGACAACACTTTCAAAATGTTCATTGTTTTTAAGCACCAGTACTTTCAATACTTGATGTGTGGGATGAAGGTTAGTTTAGTGTCTAATATGACACCAAGAAACTTGTGCTCGGTATTCACTGACAGAGGTTGACCATGCAGGTCAATGTCGGGGTCAGGATGGAGGCCCCTCTTTCGGGTGAACAAGACACAAGTGCTCATTTGAGCGTTGAGTATAAAACTATTCTCATTTGTTCATTGAGATGCCTTGTTCAACCCTAGTTGAACTTGACGTTGGCACATTGAGATGTTGCATGATTTGTAACCAATCTGTATATCATCGACATATAGGCAGTAAAAATATTTTGTGGGAGAGACAGGTGCAAGGACTTCATTATAACAATGAAAAGTGTGCAGCTCAATACACCTCCTTGTGGCACTCCTGTTTCTTGGACAAATACTCGAGATAAGACAGTGTCAACTCGGACACGGAATGTACCGTTGGACCGGTAGCTTTCGATATTTGTCAGCATTCTACCCCGCACACCTAAATGTGACAGGTCTCGCAATATGTCGAAGCGCCATGTAATGTCATATGCCTTTTCCCTATCGAGGATCACAGAAAGAAAAAAAAATTGGTTATGAACAAAAGCGTCGCAAATTTGTGCCTCGATACGGACAAGGTGGTCACTGGTGGACTGAGCCTCTCGAAACCCACACTGGTATGGGTCAAGCAGGCCATTAATTTCAAGCAAGTGCATCAGGCGCCTGTTAATCAATTTTTCAAAGACCTTGCAAAGACGGCTTGTTAATGCTGTTGGCCTGTAGCTGGAAACTGAGACCGGGTTCTTGCCTTGTTTTAGAATTGGGATAACAATAGCTTCCTTCCAGGTGGAGGGTAGCTCACCAGAAGACCATATCGCATTATACAGAGAGAGGAGAGTTTTCTGGGTTTCAGTGGGCAGGTGTTTTAACAGTTCATATGCCACACGGTCCGGGCCTGGGGTAGATTTATTGCAGCAGGAAAGTGAGGCTTGTAGTACAGCCAAACAGAAAGATTCATTGTATGCCTCATGTGTTGTGGGCTTGCGCTCTAATCTCTGTTTTACTATTGTGGTTTTGCATCGTCGGAACGCTTCACTATAGTGTGTTGAGCTGGAAACCTGTTCGAAGTGCACTCCGAGAGTGTTTGCCTGGCCTTCCAAACTCTCCCCTTGTGTGTTCACTAGAAGAAGGGAATGTGCTTTTCGTCCTGGCACCTTACCAACCATGGTCCAGACTCTCGACTCATCTGTGTATGAGTTAATGCCTAATAAAAATTTGTGCCAACTTTTCCTTCTCGCCTGTCGGCGCGTCCTCCTTGCTTGCGACTTGATGTTCTTAAAGTTTACAAGATTCTCGGCTGTGGGCGAGTCTCTAAGCAACTTCCATGCCTTATTTAGTTTTTTTCGAGCATCACGGCACTCATTATTCCACCACGGGACTTGTCGTTTGCTTGACGGTCCACATGTTTGGGAAATACATTTTGTTGCTGCATCAACTAAGAAAGTTGTAAAGTAGCATACAGCATCCTCTATGCTCAACGCCGCCATGTCAGTCCAAGATAATACAGTAATTTTTTGAAACTTTTCCCAATCGGCTTTGTCGGTGAGCCATTTGGGAACTTGTGCAGGACATGTATTTGTTATGGTTGTGCTGATAACGGTAGGAAAATGGTCACTTCCTTATGAATCTATAATTACTTCCCATTTAGGTAGAGGCAGGAGTGATGGGGATGTTATGCTGAGGTCTATTGCTGAGTACGTATAGTTAGCGATGTTGTAATATGTTGCCTCTTTCCGATTCATGAGGCACGCACCGGAAGAAAAAAGGAACTGTTCAATCAGGCGACCTCACGCATCGGAGCGAGAGTCACCCCAGAGGCTACCTTGTGCATTGAAATCCCCTAAGGCAAGGTAGGGTTCTGGAAGTTCGTCTGTGAGAAACTGGAATTCATGCTTTTCAAGGCGGTGCTGTGGAGGTATGTAGAGAGAGCGGATGGTGACGAGCTTATTCAAAAGAACTGCTTGAACAGCCACCGCCTCAAGGGATGTTCGTAGGGGTAGGTGTGTGCATGCAATCCCTTGATTGACTATAATGGCAACACCACCGGATGGCACAATGGCATCATTCCGGTCCTTCCCAAAAGTAACGTAATGTCGTAAAAAGTTGGCGTGTTTAGGTTTCAGGTGTGTCTCTTGTACGCACAGCACCTTAGGTGTGTGTTTGTGTAAAAGTTCCTGGATATCGTCGAGGTTTCTCAGCAGTGATCTCACGTTCCACTGTAGTATTTGTGTCATTTTAATGTTGTGTGGTGCTGTGTGTACAAAAGTGTTGCGTTAGGTTACAGAGCCTTTTGGGGGCCCCGTGATTCAAGGTTTTTCTTATTTGGCGTGCTCCAAGGAGCTGCGCCGGAGGAGAGGGACTTGTATCCATCACCTCTTGTGAGGTGGTGGATGGTGCCTGCTCGGCAGGCATGGTCATAGAACTTTCGGACCTAGCTGCGCTTGCAGTGGTCCGAGGTTCAGCAGACATGGGGGTCTGCCGGCCCTGTTTGTCAGGTGGCGGGACAGTACAGGCTGCTCCAGCCGGGGGCGCTGGTGGCACGACCGCGGCCACACACTGTGTGACATTCGCGGGTGCAGAGACATGTGGCGCGGCGCCCCGGCGAGTCACATCTGCGAAGGAGGGATAAGATGGGTTGTGTAGTGCGAAACGTTGGCGTGCTTCTTGGAATGAGAGATTGAATTTGACTTTAAGTTCCACTATTTGTTTCTCTTTTTTCATGCGGGGCATGATCGCGAGTAGGCAGCGTGATCTTCTTCACAGTTCGAGCAATGAGTTGTTTCTGAGGTGCAGTTGTCGGATATGTGTTGCAAGGATGCACACTTTGCGCAAGTGGCGCGTCCTCTGCAACTCTGCGATCCATGACCGAAACGTTGACACTTGAAACATCGACGAGGGTTGGGAATGTCTGGTCATATACGGAGCTTACAATAGCCGGTTTCGATCGATTCTGGCAGGTCACTTGTTCCAAAGGTAATTATTACGTGTTTTGTAGGGGTCAGTTTGTTGTTGCGCCTTATAGTACACTGTTAAAAAAATCTTGTCAAAATGTCGGGAAAATCTTGGCAGCTCTATTTCCAAGCATTTGAACGTCAATGTGACAGCAGGCCGTCATTTCGAAATTACGGTGTATTTTTTCATTTTGACGTCTCCCATGTCAATACGAAATACAACCTAGTCGTCAATTTGACAGCATATTGTCATATAAAAATGACAGTGCTTTTGATCATTTTGACAGCTGGCCATGTCAATAAGAAATACAACCCAGTTGTCAATATGACAGCTTCACCACCGATGTGACTGCGCGTAGTCATTTGGAAATGACGGTGTTCTCGATCATTTTGATGTCTCGCATGTCAATACAATATACGACCCGGTAGTCGCTTCTACAGTGCTGCGCAATCACTTTAACTGCATGCAGTTAATTTCAAATGACGATGCTTTTTATTGTGGCACTTGCCATGTTTATGTGAAATAAGAACACTGAATATGACAGTGATGCTCTGCTGTCTGAATGCTTTCATGTCAATTGCAAAAACGTTTGTGGGCTTGGCGGCCCAGTTTTTCAGAGTGTATGCCCGTTGGCATGCCTCATTTACATGTCTGTGTCAGTATGGTCTACTGAAGTGTGTCTCACTTACAGCGGATTCTACAAAAAGATACTGCAATGCAGTTGGCACATGTACTTGCATATTTATTTGAAATACGGTTGCAGCATTAGGTTACCACCACACCACGAAGTGCACTGTGGCACCTGAAAAACGAAATGTAATACGATGATTAATAAAAGCTTTACAACCTACATGTTAAGTTTGCACAAAATTACACACTAAGTGCTTAATGTAAGTACAAAAATTGTACTTACATAAACACATAAGGAGCATAAGACATAAGCAACAATGCGATTGCCATTAGCGATCCACAGCTTGTAAGTTGTAGTTGCAGCTTATTTGACGCAACTTGCAAAAATTGGTTGTGAAAGCACCAAGAGCTAAACAGGGGCATTAAACATGCTTCATTTCAAGTATGACATTAAGACATTAAGACAATTCTGTGTCACCAATATCATATCAATGCTAGGAAGGCTCATAGAGTGAAATTAGCAGCTTCCTTAAGGGGGGACGTGGCTTTCGATACCAACTTTCTTATTTCTTCATGGATTTCAATGAAAATAGGCACACTTATTGGAAATGTTTTCTTATGCTACTGTACAAATTTCATAAATATATCTTTACAACCTTTTGATTTACAATATATTTCTCCTTCTGATCTGGTTCCGTGTATGACTCGCTTAAAAATATGATAGAAAACTCGTTTAAAGCACTATGCATTCTAAGATGTCCGATTGACGTTGTGACATTCATAGATTTGTTTGTTTGCGACACAATCTTTTTTAGTTCTTATTTTTCATGAGGTGACTGTGCAACAGGCATCGTGGCTGTGTGCAACTCCTCAAATAGCTAATTATCAAAAGGCCATACTGAAAAAGCAAGAATGTCACGCCGTGGACTATACTTCAAGCAATATAAAACAAAAGACGGAACTGAAATGTACCTATAGCGGTCGCTGAGAAATCAGCGGGACAAACGAAGCAAGAAGCAAGAAAGGTCGTTTTGAGAAAACGGCTTTCAAAGTTGTGCCAGCGATATTACTTCATCAAAAGGCACTGGGGTCGTAAATTTTCTAGTCCTTCATAATGTGTAGTTTCCCGAGTGCCCTGCCTTTAGTTTGAGGTGCCTCGCTTCCCTAAAACACAAAAAGATTATGATCTTTGGTGTGTTTTATGACATTGCACCTCCTGCACATGTGGCCTCTCATCTGTTGTGCCTTTATTCCCTTTCTTTTTTCTTAAAATCCTTTTCTGATCTACACAGAACACGTAGAATGGATTTTAAACGAAGTTGTGAAGTGGTGTAATAAACATGACAGAAAAAAGATATTGCAATGCAATTATGCCATGTAATATGATGATTTGCCTGCTTTCTTGTATTCATGCTATCACTAACATCAAGTCTTAATTGCAATTGATCATTGAATCATTTTTATAGGATACAAAGAGTGGCTCTCATCATGACAATCTATTCCTTCCTCCTATATAACAGGCAGTTATCGAAACCGGGTCCGCTGCGTGCCAGATAAGTATTCCACCACTGAGCCACACCGGGGCTTAACAGGCAGTTATGGCCGAGACATTGGTGGAATAGTAATTTCTTAGCAGTTTATTCAAGATGCGAATTGGGCAGATACGAATTCATTCCCCTGCTTCACTCAAGCAAACTTGTGAACCTCGCCTGTGATGCGCCTCGATCATCATTCACCCGGTCCCGAGCACGGTTATCTGCGAGGCTTTTATTTTTTCAGGCGATTGATGAGAGCTTGCGGCGATACCAAGCACGGCCCCAAGCGTGCCTAAATTGCAAAATTGCACCCATTGCTTTATTTAACCTCGAAGTGATTGGCCGCGGAGTCCGGGCACGCGATGTGCTGGGTAGCGGCATTGGGTGACGATGCCAAATAGGTGCGGTGATGAAAAATAGGCGCGCAACGTGTTTGGTCTCGCACTTCGGGACGCCGTTACGCGCCCGCTGCGCGACGAGCTTGGCCGTAGGGTCCGCTGCCGACGCGTGCGTAAAATGAACATCCGCTGCACTAAAGAGCAGGCGGGCGATGCGCTTCGTTGCTTGCGAAGAAGCACACTGCCGTGCGACCGCTGACGCGTTGTTGTTGCCCACAAAGTTCGAAGTTCGTCTTGCGCGTCGGCGCCGTGAGCGGAGTTAGGCCTAGTGACGACTCCGAGCACGCCGGCCATGGTGCCCGATGTTCCAAAGTGCGCAATGCGTGGTCGCGAGTAGAAAGAGTCGTCCTGCGACCATCTTCGTCACGACGCCCGAAGTGCTCATAAGCAGAACCTCCAACCGAGTATCCGACGAGTCAAAGCCGAGTCGGTCTGAGACGTGCGTTTGCGATGTTCGTCACGAGCACAGCAAAGAATTTCGCTGGCACCAACCTCTCCCTACATACGTTTATTTAAAAAAAAAGAATTTTGCAAAAATGAAAGCATGGAAAGAATACTCACCTTTTGCAGGCGCATTAGCTTCGGGGCTGTGCTTTCTGGAACACGGTTTCCACGATGTGTCGCCTCCAAAACGCAAACTAATTCAATCTAGTGAGCACAACCACAACACGCACGTGGTTTCTGCAATAAAACTAAAAGACATGCAAAAAAAAAAACACGCTGTATCAATGGCGGTGATGGCGGCTCGGGGAGAAGCGGGAGAGAGAGACGGCAAGCCGACAACCAAAACACGTGTTGAGTGACGTCCCGTGACCTATCCTGTACGGAAACCAACCAAAGCGCCCGTGGGTTCTTGCTCGCCTCCTCTTTGCTCTCTCTCCACTACTATTGATGGCAGTTTTGCCATTTTCTCCATGTGACGCCGGCAGTTTGTCAAAAATGATAAAGAAACGGCCATCAAAATGACGAGTAGTTTTTAGAGTGTAGGTATGGGGCTACGTGCGCAAAATTGCTGCGGATGGCCAACACGCATTTGATATAGAGAACGTGCATGCCGTTCGCTTTGACTACCTTCAAGAGCATCTGCGCGGGAGGACACACGTGAGGTGATTTCACCACAGCTTCTTAGAGAACCATGTGAAAATACGCGAGATAGTAAACTAGAGAACTCTTCCGACTACACGGTGTCACGGCGATGGACATTACTAATGTAAGGTGCGTAGACGAGCATTTTTTTTTTTTTGCGATCTCGGTCACGACGTACATTTGCGGCGGTGCCCTGGTGGTATCTGTAGGGAAATAGAATTTGTTTATTATGTTCTATTTTTTTTAAATCAGTATAACAGCGGCTAACACGGCGCGGCTGCCATATTTAATGACACGGGCAGGCCCGTGGCACGTTGCGAGCTTCGCGGCCACGCCGTGAGGGGTCGCCACCATTCAAACAACGACAGCCCACCGCCGGCCACAGCAAACGAAATGTCATCTAAGCCTTTTTTTTACAATTGTATTTGTAAGACTTGAGAATGGTAAGCATAAAAAACCGTTTCTCATTTTTTAGGCATTCTGCAGCATGCGTAGTGCGAACGCTTAAAAATTGGAAAGTGACGCACTTTAGGTGGCAGCGCGGACCAGAAAACAAACACTTGCGCTGCACTGCTTGTGAAAGCCATGCAGATACGTTTATATTACTTAGAGGAAGTTTGCCGCATACTGTAAGCGAGGTGTTACGACATCTCCAGCTACAGAAGTTGTGTAACTTTATCAGTATACTTTACTTACTGCAGCGAAGGTTTCGTGGAGTGCAGTGAATGTATCAGCCAGCGCTGGACAGCTTCTGTGCTCCTGGCATCTGCGTTGGGCCCAAGGAGGTTAAATTTAAACCTCCTTGGTTGGGGCTATGAGTACGTACCTTGTTTGTACATGGACGTTTGTCACAGAACGAGCGCTAAAAATGGGCGCGCCGCCAAATTGTCGCGACGAAACGCCGGAGTGGCGCCGCGAGGTCAAAAGAAAAAGAAAACAAACATCTAAAGGCTCCCCGGGGCGCGCGCTCTCCCCTCGGAAGCGTGGCTTCGCCGACGAACCTCCTCGCCCCACTTCGGCGGCCGAGATAGCCCGCGAAAGGTCCAGAACGAAAGGGGCGTGGTCATACCGAGTTGAGTCATCGGCCGCGGAGGGCATTCCAACCGTCTCGCCCTCTTCCCAGCCTTCGCTGCGTATCGCGCCGACGCAATGACGAGAACCGTCTGGAATGTCGCGCGCAAGGTATTTAACCGAGCAGCCGAGATGAGAGATCAGGAGAAGACGGAAGTTGCGCCAGAGTGCGAAGGGATCCCGCCGTGTAGTCGGCGAAGGTTTGTCCGTAGGGACGAAGCAGGAGATGAAGAGGATTTCCACCTGAGGGGTGAAGGCCCGAGCTACAGGCAAGAGAGTGTGTTTACCGCTATCGAGCGAAGACGCGTGGCGACAGCTGCGTGTGTGAAGCCGACGTGTTCGGGCGAAGAAGTTTGAAGCTCGGAGAGTGGCCAATTGAAGGCGCGAGGTTTCCTGGAACAGAAACTTCGAGGGCGCGGAACGAACACAACGCTGGACTTTGAGTGAGTGATTCTCGGAAGAGTATCATCCAGGCTTTTGTTCCAAGAACTTTGGACTGGATAGGTTTCTATCTCTTTAGTCTTTAAGTGTCTTGGTTGTTCAATGCATGCGACTGCATTGTAGAGCGTATCGTTCGTTGTCTATGTCCGTTGTTTTGAGTGTGGCTGATTGTACTGTGTAGTACGTTGTTTGATTGGTGACGTATTGTATGTAAATATTGTGGAGTGTGCATACGTGTGTATTGTTTTTGATCTGCCATTAATGAGAATATAATTTTGTTTGTTTATCAACTCTCGGCTCTGACTTGTTCTTTGGACCACAGCCGGCGTCCGCTGGCGCGCCAAAAAGGACCACTTCTAAATTGTCCACGCTTTCGTGGTGCGGTTCGGGGGGCCGATACCTTGGAATTAGCCCGGTGATTGCCTCCCTAATAAACGGGACATGTGTGACAATTAATCTGGCGTCTGCGACACAGGACCTTTTGGTGCACAGTGTGTCCAAAGTAGTGAGAAAGAGCCTCGAGTTGTTGATAGTGCTATCGGAACGATTTTGTGTGTTGTTCAGTGTTCTCGTTAACGAGTGCAGGGGAGTGTTCCGATAGACTGATTTAGGCAGATACTTTTTGCACGCGGCAAGGGTTTATTTGCGAGTTGCGAGACACAATGGATCTCGAAAAGTTAGTCGCTCTTGGTGAGAAGATGGGTCTTTCTGGCGCCGAACTACGGAAGTGGGTCACCCAGAATGAAAAAGAAGAAAAAGAGAGGGCCAAAGAAGAAAAGGCAGCTGAGCTGGAAAAAGAAAGGCTGGCGGTCGAAAGAGCCAAAGCGGAAAAAGAAGCTGAGTTGGAGAGAGAGAGGTTGGCAGCTGAGAGGGCCAAGGAAGAAAAAGCAGCTGAGTTGGAGAGAGAAAGGCTGGCCGCTGAAAGGGCGAAGGAAGAAAGAGAGCAACAATTGAAGTTGGAGTTGGAGAGAGAAAAGCTGGCAGCTGAAAGGGCGAAAGAAGAAAGAGAGGCAAAGGAGCGACAGCTGAAAGAAGAAAGAGAGCAGCAGTTGAAGTTGGAGCTGGAGAGAGAAAAGCTGGCCGCTGAGAGGGCGAGAGAAGAAAGAGAGGCAAAGGAGCGACAGCTGAAAGAAGAAAGAGAGGAAAGGGAACGGCAGCGGCAGCACGAGATGGAACTCGAGCGGCTCTGGTTGCAACAGCGAAGTGAAACTCCCGTCCAACCTAGAGTTGAAAGCAGCGAACGGGAAGATCATGGCTTCCGCTTGAACCCAAGCAAGCTGCTCGTGGCGTTTGATGAAAGGAAGGACGACCTTGACGCGTACCTTCACCGATTCGAGACGATTGCGAAGAGCCAGAATTGGCCGGAACATCAATGGGCAACTGCTTTGAGTACTTGCTTGAGTGGTGAAGCGCTCAGTGTGTACGGTAGGCTGACGCCGACCGATGCAGCCAACTATGCAAAGGTGACAGCTGCTTTGCTGAAGCGATTTAGATTTACTTTAGAAGGATTCCGGGACAGATTTCGGACAGGAAAGCCAGCTGATGGTGAGACGGCTACGCAGTATGCCACCCGACTTTGTCATTATTTCGACAGATGGATTGAACTTTCAGGGACAGCGCAGGAGTACGATGAGCTTAGAGAGCTCCTAATTAAAGAACAATTTCTTACTAGTTGCCACCCAAGTCTGTCACTGTACTTGAAAGAGAGGAAGGCTGAGTCACTTGAAGGAATGCTTGAATTGGCTGATCAATTCTTGGAAGCGCAAGGTGGCACTAATTTGGCCAAGGTCAAGAAGGATTGTCCCGATGATTCGAAGAAATTGGCTCCTGAAGAAAAGAAGCGTGCACCAGAGAGCATTCCGCGATGTTTTCTGTGCAACCGAGTGGGTCATCGCGCGAAAAACTGTCGAACGATCTTTACGAGCCCTACGGCAGTAAAATGTTTCAAGTGTGGTCAGACTGGGCACAAAGCAGACGCTTGTCGGAACGGAGTGAGTCAAACTCACCAGGTAGCTTGTGTGCAAGCGGCACCGAAATATGATAATAATGCCGTCACCGATGGATTCGTAGAGTTGAAGAATGGGGAGAAAATTCCTATTGTGGGTGCTGTAATGTCAAAACAGCCAACCGGTGTTACGAAAGGAATGCCAACGCTGCCAGGAAAAGTTGCGGCCAAAAAGATTACGGTGTTAAGAGATACCGGCAGCTCCACTGTTATCGTGCGGAGAAACTTGGTACGGGAAAGTGAGTTAACCGGCAAAACGAAACCGGTTTGCTTATTTGACCGTACAGTTCGGATGCTTCCCGAAGCAGAGATTGAGGTTTAAACCCCATACTTCAGCGGGAAGGTTACGGCTCTATGTATGACGACCCCCCTTTACGACCTTGTCATCGGAAACATCGACGGGGCGCGAGGACCGAATGATCCGGAATGTTTGGGAGAAGACCTTAAGATAGAGCCCTCGCCAACCCAACGACCGCGAGATACAGTGGAGGAGCAACCCGTGACGGATCCCACTCGAGCCCAAGGTGAAGCCGCGGTGCAAGGGACTATGAATGATAAGATGATCGTGTTGAACGAGTTCACGGGCCGGGCAACTGGACTTACGTCGGCACGACCTCAACCGACCGACAGTACAAAGGAGACGGAGTTGGCCAGCCAGGCCAAATGTCGGGACGTGAACAAGCGGGTGACAGGATCGGTTGAGTGTTATCACCCGTTAACAGTGTCAGAAGTGACAACGATGGCTGAGACGCTGCCTCAGATACCGTCGTTGGAAAAGGCTCGCCGAAAAAGAACAAGGAAAAACAAGAAGAGATCGAGCGAGCACCACAAGAAAGGACGCAAGCGCAGCTCGAAATACACAGGATAGGTGCTGAGGTCGAATCAGAATGTGTTTGGCAGTGCTGAGTGCCATATGTTGTGTTAATGTTGTGTTATCCTGTGTCACAAGTGTCGAAGTGTCTGTGCTGTGATGTGATGTATAGTGTTGTATAATTGTGGTAATGAGTGAACTTTGTACGTTTGTATTGTTTGGAATGTGTGATGAAGCGTTGTAGTCATGTACCTGTGGCTATATTTCATGTGTTGTGGAATTGAATTACAATGTACAATTGTATTGAGTAAACTATTGCGAATGTGACGTGCCATGAGCGACGGACTATGTTACAGTCTTTGCGTGTGTGGGGACTGTTCGCGCTCGTTTGTGTGGTTCTGAATATTATGAGATAATATTCTTAAAGTGGGGGGCAGTGTCACAGAACGAGCGCTAAAAATGGGCGCGCCGCCAAATTGTCGGGACGAAACGCCGGAGTGGCGCCGCGAGGTCAAAAGAAAAAGAAAACAAACATCTAAAGGGTCCCCGGGGCGCGCGCTCTCCCCTCGGAAGCGTGGCTTCGCCGACGAACCTCCTCGCCCCACATCGGCGGCCGAGATAGCCCGCGAAAGTTCCAGAACGAAAGGGGCGTGGTCATACGGAGTTGAGTCAACGGCCGCGGAGGGCATTCCAACCATCTCGCCCTCTTCCCAGCCTTCGCTGCGTATCGCGCCGACGCAATGACGAGAACCGTCTGGAATGTCGCGCGCAAGGTATTTAACCGAGCAGCCGAGATGAGAGATCAGGAGAAGACGGAGGTTGCGCCAGAGTGCGAAGGGATCCCGCCGTGTAGTCGGCGAAGGTTTGTCCGTAGGGACGAAGCAGGAGATGAAGAGGATTTCCACCTGAGGGGTGAAGGCCCGAGCTACAGGCAAGAGAGTGTGTTTACCGCTATCGAGCGAAGACGCGTGGCGGCAGCTGCGTGTGTGAAGCCGACGTGTTCGGGCGAAGAAGTTTGAAGCTTGGAGAGTGGCCAATTGAAGGCGCGAGGTTTCCTGGAACAGAAACTTCGAGGGCGCGGAACGACAACAACGCTGGACTTTGAGTGAGTGATTCTCGGAAGAGTATCATCCAGACTTTTGTTCCAAGAACTTCGGACTGGATAGGTTTCTATCTCTTTAGTCTTTAAGTGTCTTGGTTGTTCAATGCATGCGACTGCATTGTAGAGCGTATCGTTCGTTGTCTATGTCCGTTGTTTTGAGGGTGGCTGATTGTACTGTGTAGTACGTTGTTTGATTGGTGATGTAATGTATGTAACTATTGTGGAGTGTGCATACGTGTGTATTGTTTTTGATCTGCCGTTAATGAGAATATAATTTTGTTTGTTTATCAACTCTCGGCTCTGACTTGTTCTTTGGACCACAGCCGGCGTCCGCTGGCGCGCCAAAAAGGACCACTTCTAAATTGTCCACGCTTTCGTGGTGCGGTTCGGGGGGCCGATACTTCGACCCTTGGAATTAGCCCGGCGATTACCTCCCTAATAAACGGGACATGTGTGACAACGTTGATGCATGCAAGTTGTTCACTTCTGTACATGCTAAAATGTTACTTAACGTGGCCTTTATTTTAAGATCGATTTACTGCAATAAAACAATTTATTGCCGCAAGTTTCTTTGATATGCGCTGTCATATAGCTCGGCCTGTATGCGGCATCACTCACTTACTAAAACAGAGAGAGAGAGAGAGATAAATAGAGAGGAAAGGCAGGAAGGTTAACCAAGCTTGGCTCGGTTGGCTACCCTACACTTAAGGTGGGGGAAAGAGAGAATAATGAAGGGCAAGAGATAGAAAAGAAGAGGAGTAAGAAAGAGAAGGATGGATAGTCAGCTCGAGATTACACAGCATGGTGTCACAGTGTTCTTTCACAAGCGGCCGTGAAGCCTGGTGGTCCTTAAGAAGTGCAAGAAGGCTTTCGTGGCTTTGCGTGTATGGGAGACCGTCGGCCAAGGTCCTAGGATCTTCTCTTCTGTGAGCGGCCGTGAATCCAGCTGACGGAGCTTGGCTTCCATAATACTTCGTTCAGACTGGTATGCTGGGCAATGTCATAGAATGTGCTCAAGCGTTTCCTCGCTGGCGCAGATGTTGCATGTCGAAGTGCTCGCCATTCCAAGAAGACGAGAGTACGCATTCGTAAATGCCACGCCCAACCTCATGCGACACAGTAAAGTTTCAGCGCATGTACCTGTGGCTATCGTGGGAGCCCGGATGGCAAATGAAGTTGCAAGTTTGGGCCGATCGAATACAGGTGCGTGTTGGAGAAACCCGGTGTGTTCCATTGTAGGAGAGATATACGACGAAAAAGTTATTGTAGTCGCCTTGCAGCCTCTGTTCTCAAGAGTGGTAAGGGCGAACGCAGGTGTTGGTCATGAGCCGATCGACCAGCTTCATCCGCGCGGTCATTGCCGACAATTCCGCAATGGCTCGGCAACCACTGAAATACAATATCGTGACCTTCCTTAAGCGCTTCGTGGTAGCAAGAATGCAAGATACTAAAGAGCTTCTGGTAAATAGTTTACTGCATTGTATTATATGGAAACGATATAAATTGAGACAGGCAGCTGCTCCAACGAGCGCAGGACAGCCATGACGCGGAACAGCCATGACAGCCATGACGCAGACTCTGCTATGCGAACGGCTAGCCGCCATATCGAAACGCCCTGGTTCTTCAAAACCTATTTCGTTTAACAGACAACTTTAAACTATGCAAACAATATTTTTAGTTATTATTTGTTCACAAAAGCTATTTGAGTGCAGAAGATAATAAAAACTTTTTGAGTTGTCAGTAAAGTAGTGATTTTCCAATCTTTGTGCAACTGCCGCCGGAATCTAGATGGTGATATCATCGCGTCCAATTTTCGTCCCCATTGGCTCTATGGACATGCCACTCCCTTGATGCGGGGGAGACGCCGACTCACCGGGAAAGACATCAACCCGCGCGTCATCTCACTTTTGAACCCTCCTGTCCATATAAATAAGAATAAAAAACAAGAAAAACAAAGCGGAGTGCTAGAGAAAGACGCAGCTGCAATCCTTGCGGTGAGGAAACGCCTTCTGCCTCCGCCGCTGCGTTGCAAAGCTCCTCCTTTCGCACCACCAGGATGTAACTGCGCAAGCAACGTCACTGCGCCCCACGCGTGGCCGCTGTGCCAGGCTCTTTACGTTTCCGTGGTCGAACTTTATTCAAATCAAGCCAAGCCAAGCCAAAACAAAGTAAACTTTTTGGGACAACCACTACTTATGCGCCCTGGTTTGACACATGGCCGCCCTACAATCGCTCTTTCGCTTACCTATTTCGAAGAGGGTTCAGGAGCCTCGGAGTTTGCAGGGTGCATTTTTTAATTCGAGCGCCATGATTCTCACGGATGAGATTGCTGGTCTGGCAACTTGTCTATTGAAGACCGAGAAGCGCTCCTGGTTGGAACCACTTCTCGAAATAAAAGGCACTGATGACTCGAGGTTTAGTGATACACTCGTTTTTATTGGCCCTCATGCCGTCACATATTCCAGGCATAAATCAAACAGAAGGGCGTGCTTCGCTGCTCCTGCGCACGCTACGTTCACAATACAGCTGAAGAAAGTTGTTCGCGGTTTGACAAAGGGTGCATACAGTGCGACGACGGGAAAAAAACAGAAATAATCAGCGGAGAGGTGAATATTCGGTGAGGTTTTCATTACCCGATTACACCAATGTCAACCAATTTCCTGCCATCGCCCAACTTCTCACAGTCATTCGCTTTTGCACGAGCACCATGCAGTGCGATAGTGATTGAAGGAACGGCGAATCACAAATGAAGCTTACCGAAGGCATGAACTCGTATTTGCAAGTTAAAGTAGATTACTGATTAAGAAATGTGCCTTCTGAGCATTTTTTCTTTACTACTCACAGTACGTTATGGAGTTTTTATTAACAGTATCCTGTGTTCACATAACCCTTGTAACTAAAATGCCATTCCTAATTTGCGGTCAACATGAACCCCCTCATATGCATTGCGCCGATGCATATGGTATGGCAACCCACAGGCCAATTTAGAGAAACGTTTTTACGTAAATGCGGTTTGTAAATAGGTACTCTGTATACTATTAGGTCTTGCGCATTAGATCGTTTAGACTTAGTCACTCGGCTGTTTCCTTCGCGCGTGGTCCTCACGTCGTTCACCTCATTGTATTAACACTCGATAAAACTGAACCCGGAGACATGATAACAGATAATGTGCGCTGTACGGGGAGTGCAATGTTGCTAAACGCTGGACGCGATTATAAAGTGGACACGTATTTCGACTGACTATACTCTATCGCATTGAGCGTCTGAAATAAAGCAAAGGCACGGCACTTAGTCCCAAATACTCTGGTTCTAACAAACAGTCCAAGTTCAAGAGAAATTCATCGCTGTAACACGACGTGAGTCTAGAGAAAGAAAAAAAGACACACATCACAGTTTCTATAGGCGGATTCGAAATGGCTTAACGAGTCAAGGTAAGTAAAGGCAGTGACAGAGTCAGAATAGATGCAGCTAGATTAATTCAACATTAGACACTTCGACGTAAGCTCTTAGGCCAGATATCATATCGATGGGTATACGCTGACACGATTACCTGCTAAAGTAGTATGCAACGTTGTTTTCATTTTATTTTCTTTAATATAAAAGAAAGACAGAATGCCCGCATCGGCGCCATTTTTGGGTGCAGACTTGCAATATCGCCAATAGGGTGCTCGAGCTCACAGGCAAATATCGCAGACATCGATATCCCAATAAACAGCTTTGGAAAGCAACAATACTATCAGTTGGGAGGTAAGCGAGAATGGCCTACTTGGAACCCTGACGATCTGTTGCCATCTATAATTTCTTATACAACCACAGACTCAATGCGCACGTCTATAAATGGTTATTTCATGCTTCATAACCTTCCAAATGAGCACTGAATAGTATTTCCTTGTTTTCTGCGTACACATAATTCGGTGCAACGAATCGTAAGCTCGAGATCCGAAGGATACGTAGTTTAAGGTTATTTATTTATTACTTGCCACAATGAGGTGAAAGCTTCAGCTTTCTGTTGCCGAGAGACACTTCGAAAGGTAAAACACAGCAGTGGTGACTCCAAATCATTAACCGCAGATTGGAAGTCAGGGTAAGAGCACCTCAATGCACATGAACGTTTTTAATGTCACCATGAGGGGAGTCTTATGATTAAAATTGGTGCATTTTTCTAGTGAAAGCACTTTTTCTAAGTGTGTGCATTGTCTCTAAACGAGCCTGGAAACCATCATCAAAGCAACACTAAAATATAGCTCACAAGGAGCTCTAGATGACGAATCCTTACAAATGGAGACTTGAGTGTCAGCAGAAAATGGATTGGTGTGATGCACATAACAACCAATATTGCAGTTACTGTGGCTTAAAAGAATCGTAGAAAGCGTCATGATTGATGACGCGATTTTCATTTTAAAAACACAACATGAAATTAAGCAGGTTTGACACCTGAGGCTTGCGGTGACACTTAAGCGTAAAAATAAAAAGATACTGGGCACTATGCATCACGGTACGCCAGTGTAACAAACAAACGAAATCTTGAGGCGGTAAGAAACAACTGCGACAGCACCAGTCCTCGCGTTCTTGCCCCTTTAAGCTTTCTCAAAGGCCATAGTCACACCAGTGTGTGCAGGAACAGCGTGGCACGTGAGTTTTCACAACCCCGTAATGCGGCTCCACGAGCACAGCCGTATGTATTCGAATTGTTCAGGGCTCTCCATACAATACACGATGCAGTCACTGCACATGGGGAAGCGAGGGGAAAGAGATGTTCGGAGCAGGAAAAAAATACAGTGTGCACTGCCAGTCGACAATCCGGAACGGGGCATTGTTGTCGGTGGCCCGTCTGTGATTTGGAAATCACTAGCATTTTTGCCGATTCCCGTATTTATTTGGGCGCTTGTAAATTATGTGCGAAAGTACGACGAAAACGAGGATTTTCGCCAATAAGTTACGTTCAGATAAAAGCATCAGGTTCTGCTTTATTCTATTCTTCTTACCTTTTTTTTTTTCCTCTGATACCACTCACGACGGTATTGAAGCATCGTTTCGTCGAGGTATAACTACGAACCAAACGAGGTAGAAAAGTTTTCCCCTTCGACACTGATGCGTTTAGTTTTTGGAAGCGTTTTACGTAGTGCAGCAGGTGTAATTATATTTTTAGAAAAAAGTTTGTCGTTCAAGGGTTGATCAAAAGCTAAATCAATTGCCACTTTCACGATGACATCGACTTGTGACCGACAAAAACAAAAACGATGAGCAATCTGGACGTCTTTTTCTGTTTAAAGTTCCCCTGCTGAGCCCTTCAAGATAGATGGAATCTACAGCACGATTTTTACTAATAGCGCCATGCTTGCAATAAATTTTTCCGAGAAGGTGTGAAGAAACAAGTAACCTTCGCGAATAGATGAGAGCTGCTCCTAGCTTTGCGTGGTCAGACGCAACTTTTTTCCCAGTTTTCCCTAAATTAGCGCACGCTATCGAGGGGATGAACACAACTGACGTAGAAATAGACTTTTTTTCGATTGCTCGCTCCGCAATGTAATTTTCATTTCTCTGTTGTTGCTCCGACAAAACTGCCCGTATTCCGGTCGACGCACGCGGAGACACAAGCACACGTTCATCACACAAGCACGCGAGGCGCTTAACAGCAAATCGAATGAATCGAGCACGCACACTTAAAACATGTGGCTCAACAACCACCGTTTTGTGGGAGGCATATTTCCCACAGCGTTGCCATGACAGTTTTTGTTTTACTCTTACACAATTTCAGGTGAAGGGGTTGCTACGCACGAACTAGAAATATGTGTTCTTGTCAAGATTTTTTTACATGTTTTTTGTATGAAACAGGAGTGGTGAATTATTATTTTGGCAAAGTCGGGATTTATTGGTATTCTGTATGTATATTTGTATATATAATTTTTTCTTTTGTAACTACAATGTGCTTCTTTAGGCACTGAAGACTGTCACGATTCGACATTTATGATTAGCGGAACCCCCGTAGGGAAATGCGCCACAGGTGTTGTTTTTTTCAAGCACGAGGCAGTGGTTGTCGATTAAATAAAACTCCCAACTATTATTTTAATGTCTTGCCTCTGGAGGGCTTCAAAGAAGTGTCACCTCAAACTTTCATCACACACATCCAACACTGATAGGTGCGAAACAAGATGGCAGGAAAGCATTACTATGGCAAATTTCCTGCAGAGCAAAGAGAAGCAAAAGTAAAACATTTGCTTGCCATCGTTCCCGTAATTAAAACTTTATAACCCAATGAACGCAACAAAAACCAACCATGAGCTGGAAACCGTAGCTGCAACACGGGGCCAATGTTATTATCGAAGTAACAAAGGAAGATAAACGCATGTGCAGATTCTCTTCCTTTCACGCACGAGATCGGAGCAGCTCGAAGTTAGATGCACAAGCAGTGACTGCACCTGAGCACGTGCTGCGGAGGAAGACATCGCGTGATTGTCACGGTATCCACTCGATTCCCAACTCGATGGTTCTTTATCATGTCTTTCCCTACCCTTAAGTAGGGGGTCACCACCTGGGCGTGCCTCTGACTCAAAGAGGCAGTCAATTTTCTCGAGGGAGTATAAAGAACCACCGAGTTAGGCAGCTCCGCAGTCCCGGCTCAGATGAGTGACGCCTGCAGCAACTGGTTTCCTGGATATGGCGGTAACATTGTTGCTACGTGAAATACAATAAAGAATAATCAATAATTACAGAATAATTACAAAAACAGTGCATGGATAAGTTTAAAAGAACCGCGAAAACTACACCTTCACCAGAAATGAACCACGGAAAGCGCTGCCAGACAACCATGCAAAGGATCGCGTGAAAGAGGGATGGAACGCTCGGACGAGTAGACGCTACAGGACAGCTCTGGCCGAGAACAATACAGTAGACGCCGTGTGAGAAGGCGGCTCTCGAGCACATGCATGCCGAGGCAATCGACTCGGCATACCGCCTCCTCCAGCGTCTCACGCGTGGCTATACAACTAGGCATTTTGTCGACTCGTGAAAAATACTTCTTCGCACTATGTCGCTTTACTCTACAGGCATTTCGTCCAGCACAGTGTTGTATATATAGTTGTGTGTATATATATTATCGTATATTTATATTCATTTATGTATAGTGATGAAAACACGTCAACAGTGGTAACACACGTGCCCTGCATGTGTGATAGCAACACGGGCGAAAATAAGTTTCCTTTTCCGCAGCATGACCGCCTATTGTTTCATGCCTCTCCTCCTGCGTGAGAACTTACGTTCGATTCAGCTCCTGTACAGAATCGGGCAGATTGGGAAGCTTGGCGATGAATAATGGTCGATGGTTCTTGATCTACCAACAATGCCTGTACGCTGCGGAAACAATTGAGCCGGGATCACAAACCAGGGACGAGCGTGAGTGCTGTGTGCGTCAACCAGTGTTCCTGACGCTAATTACACTAAAACAGTGGCCACACATCGCACAGCGACGTTAAATCCTAGTGAGCTATATACCTCAGCTGCAACAACATCAGAAAAAGATGCACGTTCCTCATCAGTAAAGAAAAATGAAAAACAAAAAAAAACACTATATTTAAGCGATGAAGTTTCAGCAGATGCCCAATGAAATAATATACTGGCTCATGAAAACAAGTTGATGTTAAGTAACACCGCATTATGCGTCCGGATCACTACAACTGGTCGCAAGTCCCAACGATTTTCGTGAGGATTGGTGGCTGATGCGAGCAGAAGCGTTTTCATTTCAGACTTCATTTGACGCGACCGACGTAACGTCCAATCTACGCAAGTATGCACACAACCCCAACCGCATTGCAACATGGGCTCTCAGGAGAAACTGAGGAGTGGTGTCATGATTGGGCACATATATATGTAATACATGACGCACAACTCTATGCGCGTTTTTCAGTCACACGATGTACATTTGGAGAGGGAAAGAGAGAGGAAGAGAAATAGACAGAGATAAAGGCCATCGGTATCCACGTCTATGTACAGATTGTTCGGAGTGTGTGCCACTCTAGAGAAATAAGCACCGAGTCGTGCTTCACACGTAGGCGCTATTCCATGTGGGAGTGAGTCTCAAAGGCGGTTAATAAGTCCCACCAGATTATCCCACGCCTTCATCATCTTCCGCGTTGTGCTGCCGTAAACTTCAGCGCAAACAAAAACAAAAAGAAAAATTATTCTGGCTCTGGCATTGTATCATGAGCTTGTTCCGGACAGCTTGCGTCAGCCTATCGAAAAAAGCGAAAACTAGCGAGCAAGCAATCCGACCTAATTTGCCTTATTCAGTTGAAAGCAACGTGTCACAGGGGGTAACGTTCGCTATGCTTGTCAGTCAGAAAAGTCTTCGCTATGCCAGTTGGACAACCACGAAGGTACAGCATTTTTTTCTCTAGATAACATGCAAGAGCTTTTTTTCGTACAAGTGCTCTGCGAGGAAGGCAACAAGTATAAAAAGTTGATTAGCACCTCACCCGCAGGGACTTGGTAACAGAGAAAAAAATTCTGAAAATCTATTTGCTAGCAACACCCAAGTGTCCGTTCTGAAATGAATTTTGAGGTAAAGGTTGTGCTGAATATTCATGACATGCTAAATGGAAGAGAAAAGAAACAGCGCCATTCGATGTGGCGAGCTGCACCCACGAAAAGCCCATACTTTCAGTCGCGATGTTTGATGTCGAGCCGCATGTGTACAATCAAACTATGACAGCTAAACGCACTGCGTGCGCTGACATCATCGAGGCTACCACATCGTTTCACAGCAAGCACTGCGAAAACCTGCGCTTTATATTGATCTGTTTATCTCAAGAAACAGCGTGAAATCTGCGAATCGAACAAAATGGCGTGCGCTTACGCCGCGTGAGGACAACTGGCACCTCTTACCTCTCGGCATACGGGCATTACGATTGGCTGCACCAAAGCATGCAACACATGGCGTTGGGCCTCTACGCGGAAATAAATACACAGCTGCACTTTTCCATAACACTCCAGATGAAAAGGAAAAAAAAAATCTGCAGCCGTGTAATAATGTTCGCAAGGCTCGTAAAACTGTCACTTTGTGCCCCTCACTGGAAAGCCGGAGGCAATCAATGATGTGGATGTTTCCATGGCACGCGTCCTGCTTGGACATTCGCAAAAAAAAAAAAAGAAACTGGGATTTGCAGTAAAACTTACGAGCGTGTTTGCATTGTTTGATCGCAAGTGGGTCGGTGCTTTGTTGTTCCTGTTCATTTAACCACTACACTTCGTGACAAAGTAAGGGGTTTGGTTACTTTCGTTCAATTTAGCACTGGTGAGCTTTGAAGCGAACAAAGGTGTAACGTTAGAGCTTCCCACATGTGAGTCCATAAATTGTGTTGGCCTTCCACACACGTGGGAGAGATTTACATGGCAGTGCCGGTAAACTGTTCTAACCCACCAGAGTGAGTTCTTTTGAACAAGTTATACGTACGCATCTGTGTTACGCAGCAGCACTCTGGCTGAATAACGCGTATACGTTGCTCTCCGGAGAGGACGGTTACTATAGGTACACTCCAGTAAGTGAGCTCAAAGGCCTGAAAAGTTGTGTACTCGGCGACATCTTTGAGGACAGCACAATGTCTACCAAGCTGGAGCAATGCACCTCGATGTCATTTGTGCAAGCCGGCGTGTCCGAGGATTTCCTCGGATATATTAGATTGCGACCATGTTGACTCGAACCGCAGAGCTGCATGTACTGGTCAGTCGGTATATAGCACTTCAAGTGAACGTCTGAAAGCTGTTACGAATAATCCAATGTATGTGTTTGCTTGCACAATTCAAAAAGCAGCTACTCAATAAATTTAGTGTTCTACATAGCGGAGCGAGGGCCGTTTTGATTGATCACTCGATATGTGGCGTATGGAACGAAAATTAAAGTGATTACTGAACAACGAATAGGTCCATCAAGTAGCCTTCTATTGTGAAAAGTGGAAACTACTTATTTTTCCCTCATTTGAACTTTATTCAAAGCTAGCGTAGGCGTAAGACTGCTTACCTATGAAAATTCTCAACAATACAATCACTATGTCGAAGTAGGCTACTGAGTAAAAGATAATCTTTCTTTTTTTCTACTTAAGTGCAGGTCATAGCTTTTTGACACTGTGTGCGCGTTAAATCTGCTGAAACCTCCAGCCGGCTACTTCAGTGGCTACGTGAAAGCGTCATTCGGTCATCTGTGTCACCATTCTACGATATAGAACAAATTAGTGCGTTTTACCTAGCGAAATTTTGATACAATTAGGAAGCACACCGCACCCTAAGTTTAGTATCGATTTTTGCAACCCCAGTTTTGTAACGTGCATATAAATACATGCCCGTGCGTGTAACCTTCATAGGAACGCCGCGGATACAACAAACTCGCAGCCTTAAGCGCCGCACTGCAATGCCTAATACTGCGGCGGGTATTCTTTCATCGCGCGTGATGCTAACGTCCTTGCCTGTTTTTCCTCAGCATTTTCAATTGTGTTCAGGAAAGTATGTTTACTTCATTTACGTATGCTCTATATAGGTCCAGCTTGCGCCATTAACGCTTATTTTGCACTATTTGTTGTTATCATTACTGTCACATAAAAAACTAACGTAATCATAATTGTTGACTGAATTTGTTCCTTAAATTTTCAATGGTTTAAAAAAATCTGGTGGCAACGTCGCCATTTCAATATTTTTTTAGAGAACCACAAGTTTTCATGCCCACTATCGCTGAATGCCAGGAATACTTTTTCTTAGCTAATTCTTGCCAGTGTAACCTTTCTCCGAAAGTAACTTCCTATAGCACACCTGTAGCACATAAAATCAAGATGAATTTTCGAAAGTAAGAAGAACAACAATGCCTCATTTTCGAAACCTGTTTACTTTGCGTACTATGAAGATTTGCATGAAGCCTTAGTCCTTGTACCTGATGGATTTCACGCGGAGACTCTTGTGACACGCTAGGAAAAACAAATGGATCTGGTAAAAATACATCTGCGAGTAAAAAAAAAAATAGGGGTTGTGCGATAAACCTAAAGAAAAAAAGTCAGACAAACAGACAGAAAGAAAGAAAGAAAAAAAGAAAGAAAGAAATAAAAAAAGAGAAATAAATAAATCCAGTGTTTCTAAGCAAAACCGCATAAGCAGATAATCAAATGCGTAGAGAAGCAAGGAAAGAAGTGTACAAGCAGGAAAGCCACACATAAGCACTTCTGAAGTTTCGCGTAGCTATCGTGTATGCGCTCATTGTACTGGAGCCAAGCACTCGGAACGTGCTTCGAAAGAGAAACCACCTGAAGTTGTAACAGGAATAAAAAAAATATATATGTAAACGTATAAAGAAGGGGGTCAGCTGTCACGGGATACAAACGAAACAACACGAGGTGAAGGCAAGCACAAAAAAACAACTACAACAAAACCGAAAAGGAAGGGCGCTGCACAGTGTTTACGGAGATACGCTACCACCTCACCTCCCCCGCATCGTCTAGTCAACAAAGTGGGCCCACCGCTAATATAATTTTTAGCGACTGGCGGCTCTTTACCACGTGCGGCCCTGCGGTTCTCACCCTGACGCTTGTTCTATAGTTGCCTCTACAGTTTCTCTTTGACGAGACATTGTATATGAGGCATGCGTATCTTTTAATACTCACCCCCTTGATCGCCTGCATCAGTCTTTTCTACCGTATAGGGCGTATCAGTGAGCGCACATACGAAACATTAAACTGCTCCTTTTTTTTTACCTCATACTCATTCCGCATACATTTCTTGCTATGGGAATGAAACGAACAAAAAATGATTGAAGAACAAAAATTTCCAACTAAAATAGGAAGAATTTTTCTCGCACTCGGTCTCATTCTCTTATCCGGCACTGAACCTCGTTACCGTGGCCTGTGAACAGGATGGGCACCCACCACTACTGACCGCTCGTAGCTTATCTACTGTTTGCAATTTCGTTCTTCCTATGTACTGAGAACTATGCTGCACGTTTTTCTGACAACTCTCTTCCGGATATAAGAGCTTCACAAAGGCTCGCGCTAAGACGTATGCTTGTTCTGATGTTGTTTATCTGTCTTTATTCTTTTCCGTGGCTAGATTTTCGCACGTTCGAAAGGTAGTACAGCTGACCAAATGAATGAAGCCAACATAAAGGCCACCAAAAACTTGTGAACGGCGTTTGAACTACTATGGGGGCCTGAACGTGGTCTGCGTGTTCGTTATGCGTCCCAACTATGGCGTATGAATTTGCCTTTTCGCGCGTTTACTTACTTAACACGCGCGTTGGCATTTTCTCAATTCCATTTCTCTTATAAAGCTGAATGCGGGACTGAAACACGAAAGTACCCATGGTGCCGTTACAACACACTTTTTTTAAATCCTTGTGTTCACTAGCTCACTATTCATCTTTGACTAAAGTCGTCAGACTGTGTGGGTATTAGGTGGCATTTTTCTATCTTCCCTCTCTGCTCTCTTTTATCTCCCCCATCCCTCCCCCATGCGCAGGGTAGCAAACCGGCTGCCTATAGGCTGGTTAACCTCCTTGCCTTTTTTTCCCTCTATTTTCCTTCTTTCCTTAACACGCGGTCAGCCTGTAACAGCTCGCGGGAACAAATGGTCGCGCTTTACTGAATGACGTGGAATTCATTCTAATTCGCGTAGCTGGTTTATTTCGTTGTCTCCTCAGTAGATATCACGCAATTTACTCAACTCCTTCGTGGTTTAGATCGAATGCATGGAAAAAACAATGCATAATGAAAAATTTGTTGCCTGTTAGTTGCTGTATTTTCTGCAGGTTCTTGGTATAGCTCCTCCATTTTTTAAGTAATGAAACTGCCCTGTGTTTTAAACGTTGCTATCTTTAGTAAAAATAACATAAATGTCGGGTTGCACAAGTATTCATATAGTCGGAATATCTGACCGCTGTCACTCAACGAAAATGCATCAACCATGTTTGTGATATTGCATGCAACGAGCCGCCTTTGTGAAATTGTTACAATGCGGCGCTTACAAAGAATCTGTCAGCAGAAGGATAAATCTCATGAGACCAGGACTGGTACAATACAATGCGGCTGATCCTAATGCCATCGATGATAACAGGTATTCTAACCGATTTGAGATCATTCTGCAGCGAAGACGGTCGAAATTGTCATATTGGAGGCGTTGGTGTACGCCACGTGTAGAGTGATAAAAGGAATGTCGCATTATCAGATGTTTCGACAGCGAGACTCGGTTTAGTAAGGGTCACCAGTCCTGACGAAGACAGGGGTCCTTTTCAAGTAATCATCGGCTCCGGCAATATTACAGTCTTTGATGGCTTTTCATTGCTTCAAGCTGATGTGTTCTTTTTTGCTTTTTTCAAATTTTAGCCTCTTTTGAATACAAGGTTCGTAGTTAAGCCTAACGAAGGTTAACAAAAAATAAACCCACTAGCGATAGACTCATGATGACCAGCAAGCACCACGATGCGTGAATATGGGAATAGCGCGTACCACATGAGCCGGATTTTCTCGTCCTATCAAGCTGTGTGGACATAAGCCGCTTTGTAGTAGAATGAAATGAAAAGAGGTGCAGTGCCCGCTTTCGATTGATCATGGAGGATGGACGGACTTCCAATTATATTCGCGTCGCTCTGGCCAAACCAGTTCGCAATCCGTGAATTAAAAAACAGGGAATCTATAGGGATGTTATCAGGCAGGCTGAATCGCTCGCACATCTCCGGCAGCCTAGCGAGCTGCAAACATATCAAGTACAGTGTGACTGGCACGCCGGAACATCCTCTTGTCTGCGTTCGAGACCTCTTCTCACGTTCCACTGATAAACAAACAATGCTAGCACATGACACGCGCTCCTAGATCATCACTTACGAACGAGTGTTATACAGCCCCAAAAGTTGGTGTTAAAGTGCTGTGAGTTACCTAAGTACGTACGTCAGAGGGATAGAGCGAAATAGATAGAAAACGCACACCCGTCGCTAACGAGTACCCCCATCATACGTCGGGGATCTGCGGTGAGGTTCGAGAAGTGGTGCCAACACCATGGCGCAAAGTCACGGGTCAACAGAGTCCCGGATGTGTTTAAACCGATGCACGCTGTGCTTCAGCAGCCTTTTGGCGAAAGCTCTTCGGATAGATATTATATCGCCCGCTCGCTCCAAAACGACCACGTGTGGAACACAGCGTGCCCCGCTGGAGAAACTCGCAGCTTGGCGCTAAAACGCAGGATCCGTGATCGTCGTGTTTGCTTGCGAAATTATGCAACGAACGAAAAAAAAACAACAACAACATCAGAATAGGTCGGTAGAAATAGAAAGCGCGAAAGACACGCTGTTCCCTCCTTTCGTAGCGTGTGAGGAGGGGAAAGTGGTAAAACGAGGCTCCGATTTCGGAGGCATCGTCACTTCTGATGTTGCAGAACGGCGACTCAGTCATCGTGGTTGTCTCTGGCGAGAAGGCCACGCATGAGTTCCAGCGGTAGCGGGAAAACAATGGTGGAGTTCTTTTCCGCTGCAATGGAGGTGAGCGTCTGCAGGTAACGCAACTGCAATGCCGAAGGTGATTCGGCGATCACTTCAGCGGCTTCCTTGAGGGAGCGCGACGCCCGCTGTTCACCTTCGGCGGCGATCACCTGCGCCGCAAAGACAAAAAGGTGTGAGATTCCATCGCACTTGCTTTGAAAAAAAAAAACAACTCGTGAAAGCGCGGTAGAAAAAAATTATCGCTGGCAAACGTGTGCTGTTGCGAACAGTTTTAGCGCACTTCACGAGCTGTTTGTACATGAGGGCTGCATTTCGTTAACAGTGCTTTCAAGATAGAGAGGCACTTTTACAGCTGGAATGATCAACGTGAAAATAACCACATCATTTTGCAATGTTGCTACAGAATGAAAAGCGGTTCATTGCGGGAAATAAAAATGAAGGAGAAACCTGCGTGGTGCGTCGTTTAGTTGATGATAGATTGATTTGTGGGGTTTAACGTCCCAAAACCACCATATAATTATGAGAGATGCCGTAGTGGAGAGCTCTGGAAATTTCGACCACCTGGGGATTTTTAACGTGCGCCCAAATCTGAGCACTCGGGCCTACAACTTTTCCGCCTCCATCGGAAATGCAGCCGCCGCAGCTGGGATTTGATCCCGCGACCTGCGGGCGTCTTTTGGTCGATACACTTCTTTGTACTTCAAACAGATGCACAGCTCCGTCGCGGTGGTCTAGTGGCTAAGGCACTCGGCTACTGACCCGCAGGTCGCGGGTTCGAATCCCGGCTGCGGCGGCTACATTTCCGATGGAGGCGGAAATGTTGTAGGCCCGTGTGCTCAGATTTGGGTGCACGTAAAAGAACCCCAGGTGGTCGAAATTTCCGGAGCCCTCCACTACGGCGTCTCTCATAATCATATGGTGGTTTTGGGACGTTAAACCCCACATATCAATCAATCAAACAGATGCATAGAACGGGCTCTTCAGCGTTAGGAAAACCTACTTACTTCCAATCGTATAAAGGCAACTCGACCAAAATTCTGACCTGAGGCATGCGTACCGACAGCAGTTCAATGCAACTTTTCGTAAGCAGTCATGCACTCCTGCACCGACTCGGAATCAACAATATATGTCATACCACGGTCACGCACTCACTCTGATCGCGGTTAGCAGCACCCTATGCCTCCCGCAACTCCCCCAAAATACTCATCCAGAACATAATCAAGCGACACGGGAAGCTAGAGCTCAGGCTCTTCACAAGCGCTTCCTTCCCAATTATCTGGCAGTATATGAAGACGCTGCCAAATATGCAGATCGTCCGGCTTCCTTTGTAGACGGATTTCAAAACCTTATCACTGGCGTGTCAATTCCAAGTTCGACAGAATACCTTAAAGCAGAGGAGAGGAAAATTTCCTTAGCACTTGTTCACTCCTCCAATGAGTATATTTTTTCTGGTTCTAAAACTGCCATTCGTGCCACTCTCAAAATCCACTCTAGAATCCCTGAGTTATCTACTCCACCCTATTGCCTCATTACCCTTTTCTGGGGCCCTGCGCACAGTGGACAGCCAGGCAACACGGCCGCTCACACTCAAGCCCGAGCACTCGTAAACAGGGCTCAAAGCGACTTGCCTTCGCTTCGCAGTGCCAGGGATCGACTCCTCAGCTACAACAATATAACACTATTTTACCGAAGTTCCCACAGAACGCATTCCCAACCGCATAGACATCTTGCCAGAAGTGACCAGGTTTTAGCGAGCCGACTTCAAACTACCAAAGTCATGAGTCGTTTCCTTCTTTGCCTTATTACGCATGATAAAACCTCTTTCTAACTGCAACTTCTGCGCTAGCACCAGAGCCGACTTCAATCACGTCTTTGAAAATTGCCTGAAGAACCTCAAACCCCTGTGGCAAGGGTCAGAACCCCAGGAACAATGAGAGTCTGCTTGGGGGAGCTATAGCAACGGGGTTTACAGCTCCGGACATTGGGCTGGGTCAGAGGGGTCGCAGAAGTATGGATATGTGTGACCCCCTAGAGCGGCCCGAGGGCTGATCGTCGTCCTGCGTCCACTTTTTCTCCCAAGTACATTCTGAGTACATTCGCCATTAGACCACCATGGTGGAGCAATGACACCAGCTACTTCATCAGGATATCTGTTATCGAATGATAAAAGCCTTCTAGAATATTCTTTAGACGCTTTTTGCTTTATATCACCCGAGTACCAAAGAACACTACAAAAGGTGACAAATTGTCTGCACTTTAGCATCTCTTTCTGCATCAAGTGTGTCCAGGTGGGAAGACCAACCTAGCAGAAGTCTGGGTAGAACAAGAGCCTTTCCATTCTGCTGGGAGGACTCTACTGTTCTCCCTTTCATTTCATGCTGTCCACACGCCTTATTTTTTTTTTTCAGAACAGAAACACTTGCATTCAAGATAAAATGCTTTACGTATTACCATCTTCGGTTTACTCCATACAAGAAGTCAGAGAAACAGCATTAAAACAGCGTGCTGTGCAAAACAAACAAATACAAAAAAGAAAGGACATGAGCGCGCACACCTGGTAGTAATTTCGAAGCAAACGCATGTTTACACCTAACAAAAAGCAATTTCATCTGCGTGCGTGCGAGAATCCTATTTTCATTGTGATACAATCTTACTGATGTGTCTATAGCGTAAGCATCTTTCTTTTTAGCGATAAGAAAAACCACGGCAAGCTCGTGCTTCCATTGGCTACCTGTGGTGTAAACCGTGCCAGACTTTACTGGCTGAAAAAAAGTTTCGAGACGCACTCACGACCAGTTGGCACCTGATCTTACCGAGACTTTTGTCGTCATGGGAAAGAGAGTAGCCGTGTCGGGGATACATCAGTAAGGTTGTATTACAATGAAAGTAGGTTTCTCGCATGCACACAGATGAATGTGTGGTTCGTGTGATACAAATGTGTGTTTTCTCGTAAATTATAATCAGTCGTGAGTCTGCGCTCGTCCCTGTTCTCTTCTTCTGCGTCTTTCTCTTGCGAGCACCTCCTTTCAATGCTGTTCGACGGACTGGCACCGCAAAAGCAGTGCAACGTGCTTTAAAACGCAAGACACGGGTTAGCGATCAAATATGTTCTCATTCTGCATCGAATAGCGGCTTCAAAGCGGTTTGGTTTATTTTAAAGGGATAGTTGATGCAGTTGTTTACACAGTGACCAAGCGCGGTGATGACCTGTCTCTTGAAGGAACTGGTGATTCCCAGAAACTCACCTTTTCGCCTTCACATTCTACATTGATAATAACCAATAACGCCTCATCCTTCATAATACCCTATGGTTCTATCATTTTAACGAACCTAATGACACCATGTAACATAGTTAATGTATGACCTCATAAATTACACTTGCGGATATGTTCAGCTACTTTTCTTTCTCAAATTTTGTTGATAGCCCCAACAGTAGACTGAAGTAAGTAAATATAGAGTGCAAGTTATGGAGAAATAAAAGATAATATAACCCATGCTAGTAGCATGCAAAGCTGCTGCACATGTAGTCAGAGACGAGATGTATCCTTAACATGCTAACGGACACAAAAACATACGATGACAAGCTTCAGGCAGTGCAAGGCATAACATAAAAAGAAGCATCTCCCGTGAACGGACGACAGTTCGCCTCACCTTCGCCCGTGCTTCACGGGCTGCTTCGGCTTCCGCGGCCATGGCTCTCTGCAATTGAACTGGGAGCCGGACGTCCTTGCTGCAATGAAAATGTGGAACGATTTATGTTGACTTCCAGGCTAGCACAACACATGACTAGCTTCCGCAATAGCATCGTTTAAACAGGTGCACTTGCAAAAATGGCTGTTGATTGGCAAGTTTCTTGTCTGTCGTGAGCTCCGATCGCAACGCCAAGGAAGGCCGGTACATTATGACATTAACCCTATACCGAGCATAACCTTGCAAAGAAATCACTGTACTCGTTGATCACGACGCTGGCACATCCAGGACGCGTGGTTCTCGCGATGTGAAATGCATTAGAAGGCTGAGCAAAATGAGACGTTACTTGACCCAGCATTAATATCTCCGGGGGCTGTCTTCAGCATCGGCCAAGGCAAAACCAGATCTAACGAAATCCGATTTCACAAATTTTGGGATCTACGGAAGAACGTTTCAGTTCCCAGGAGGTACTGAGAGGGCAAAATGTTGTCACATACTTCAATTAACGGAGCTATCATGGTGTTTAACCCAATTTAACGACGTTTTTTTAAGAAATAAATATGTAAGAAAAGTCGCAATTCTTTTTTAACTTGGTCATAAGACTAGTTTTACTTCGAGCGTGTGGTGTTACGCTGTCATGGTAAAACATCTAGGTGCTCTAATTTTGACCCTAGTTTACATCACCAAGGCCACAACGCCACGCCCATACATTCAGCAACAGACTTAATCGACGGTCGCGCTTTTACGTGCCAAATGGCACAAGCCGTGTGCACGGGGGTTGAGCGTTGTCTTGATGTTTTTGTAAATGCTCCCAAAGGAGCTTTACCGTGCTTTCTATTGTTATTTATGGTTTATGTGATAAATGCCAATGATCGTCTTCTTGCGAGTTTCTTGCTCAGTCAGCTTGCGCAATGAGTGCATTAGGTGTCTCCGTCTTTGCACCAGAAAACTTCCATACGTTCACGTGACCATTTAACTCGGCTGGCATGTTTCATGTTCAGCGACGTGGGAAGATGCATGACTAGGCTGTCCTCTTGGAGCTTTCACACGTGGACATGTGCTAATGGTAAATAAAATGGCGTGGTAGCCTACGGGTGTCGCCACGTTACAGTTTTGTTTCCGAGGACCGAGAAACCTCTTTTTCAATTTTGAAAACTTACCCATTTAACTGAATACTTGAAGTGGGCTCATCAGTTGGTTAAATCAAGTTACAACTGTATTGACAATATGACACAGGTACTGATTGAGCTGTGGGACCAACTTATATCGCGGGACATGCTTTTAATTAATTAATATGTCTCTCCTGTGGCTCCCATCTCTTCGTGTCGGCCTGTGCGAGAAACTACTATCGCGATACGCTGGACCCTACTGAGTCCTTCGTCAGGTCAAACCTGTGACCTACGAGATTACCGCGAGCACAAGCTCATCAGCTGCTGCACCCAGAACGGAAGTAGTCCAAGTTTCTCGTCTCAAGCTCTACAATGCTGACTCGTTCATTTAACAGGCACCGAGACGGCGCCATACCAGCCGGAATGATGATACGTGTATGGAACTGTCGCTCTGGCACAGCTGAAATCACACCCAAAAGAAAGAAGACGAAAACGGGGTTGTTTTGGGTTGGACTCTAGAGTTTCCCTTGTTCGTCTGCATGACTGTACGCTCTTTGAGGCGTTAGCAAGACCCGCTGTCGGTGAATAAATCTTCCCTGTAACAATATTATTGAATTAAAAGTATCTCAAATAAAACCTTACAAGGCCTTATGTTGCGAAACCACAATACGATTATGAGACCCGCCATATAGGAGGGCGCCATAAATTTTGACAATTTTGTTATCTTTGACGCGCACTGACATCCTTCAGTACACGGCCTTCTACTAATTCGGCTCAGTCAAAATGCGACCACGGCGGCCGGGAGCGGAACATACAATTAGCACAGTTACATGAGCATACGCAAGTATGAGTTATGTATGTATTTTTACGGTGAGTTACTCATTAGGGTATTGTTTGGATGTTGAGAAGACTCTTAAGGTAAGCTCACTTGAGTAACCCACTTTCCTAAACTCTCGATCGTGACACACCTTGTGTCGTTGCATGCCCATGTGGTTACAACTGTGCAGTTTTCAGGGACGAGTCTTGTCTCTTGTGGCACTTATACGCGCCAGTGGATATACCCGAGTAAAGCCTCCAACATTAACATATCACAGTATTAAGAGCAATGTACCTGAAAAGTGATGTGCGTATTTTCATAAAAAACGTGATCTAGATGCGTGAAATCATGATGTTTTTTTGTCATAAGATATTTACTAAAGAGCTCGTAAATTCTACACTTATGGTTATGATTGGTATAAAAGTTGTAGGTAGAGAGGAAATTGGTTTTGAACTGCAACTTCAAGTAATTTCCTTCAGGTGATGTGAAATACCAAAGCACTTCACAAAAAAAAGTAACAGAATACCAATCAAGAAGGGTGTAAGGCAGGGGGACACAATCTCCACAATGCTATTTACCGCGTGCTTACAGGTGGTTTTCAGAAGCCTTGAATGGGAACAGTTAGGGATAAGAGTTAATGGAGAGTACCTTAGTAACATGCGCTTCGCTGATGATATTGCATTGCTGAGTAATTCAGGGGACGAATTGTAACTCATAATTACGGAGTTAGACAAGGAGCGCAGAAAGGTTGGTCTTAAAATAATCTGCAGAAAACGAAAGTAATGTACAACAACCTCGGAAGAGAGCAGCGCTACGAGATAGGTAATAGTGCACTTCAAGTTGTGGAAGAGTATGTCTACATAGGGCAGGTAATAACCACGGAGCCGAACAACGAGATTGAAGTAACTAGAAGAATAAGAATGGGGTGGAGCACATTTGGCAAGCACTCTCAAATTATGAACTCTGACAGGTAGATTGCCACTCTCCCTCAAAAGGAAGGTATATAGCAGCTGTATCTTGCCGGTACTTAGCTACGGAGCAGAAACCTGGAGACTTACAAAAAGGGTTCAGCTTAAATTGAGGACGACGCAGCGAGCAATGGAAAGAAAAATGGTAGGTGTAACCTGAAGAGACAAGAAAAGAGCAGTGTGGATTAGGGAACAAGCGGGGCTTAAGAATATCATGGTTGAAATCAAGAAGAGGAAATGGACATGGTCCGGGCATGAAGCGCGTAGAAAAGATAACCACTGGTCACTAAGGGTAACTGACTGGATTCCCAGAGAAGGCAAGCGGGTTATGGGGAGACAGAAGGTTCGGTGGGCAGGTGAGAATAAGAAGTTTGCGGGTATAAATTGGCAGCAGCAAGCACATGACCGAGTTACCTGGTGGAACATGGGAGATCTCAAAGTGAAGCATTAGCTCAAAGTGAAACAGAACAAAGATTTTAAGCCCATTTTAATACTTCTGTTGCAATTTAGAAGCAATACTCACATTTCGACGCGTTCGACTTTTACTCCCCATGAGTCCGTGGCTTCGTCCAGGCTCGCCTGCTCAATAAACGGGACAAAACATTAACAGCAGTAGGTACCAATCAATCAAACTTTTTTTTTCATTCTATGCTCCCGAAACGTCAGGCATCACACATGTCGACACAATGCTATAGTCATTACAGCGTGAATGAATATAATAGCTGTGCACTGCGTGAAATTCAGGTAAATTGGAATAGCATCGCACGTCAGCTTCAAAGTGACACCAAAACACCAGATTTCAGGCACCGACAAAGGTAAATTGTGTGAAAAAAGAAAAATGAATTTGAATGAGGCAAGAGACAACCACAGTAATACCCTTTGTTTAAACGCCACCAGCTGTCTCTTGTATACGTTCCGGACTTCCATTAACATGCTACTTATGTTTACTATGCGCTGAGCACCGAAATGCTTATCAATTGTGAAACAATCCTCAGATAACCCGTTATCCTCAAACATTTCTTTTCAAACTTCAAAAAAGGTCATCGGGAGTTTCGCCACCTCTTCTAGTGTACCCGTTTTTACTTATAGAACGAATTATAAGAATCCGTAGTAGCTATGTGAAACCTATTGAGGCGCACATTGAAGATAAAATAGGTCAGTGCATGTAATATATTGTTGCTAACGAAAGACCAGGCCTATCGGTATGCCTAATTGTTTCGGTGCAAGTTTTGGGAGAGCATTACTGCTACGCGTCTGCTACACAAACCTCTCGGAGACGTATCATACCTATACTAACATACTGGTGTGAAAGAGGGCCATTCATAATTTTTTTCCTGGTTTTTGATTCACTGCCAGCGCGGTATCATTTACCCCCCTAAGTCCGTAGTCATATGAAAACGTTATTTCAGAAATGGAGCCATTGTTGTGGCCTGTAATACATGACGGACACGGGACAAAAGTGATCTGCTGACACAGTTTAGCAATACACATCAATTTAAAGATAGCCTTTTTGGTGCAATCGGAATTCTCTGAACCTAGAACACAACCGACTACTTCCGATACAAGTCGTGCTTTACATCAAAACATACAGTACATAGAAAGGTAGGCGTCTGGTCTTGTCAGTAAGTTGACACAATAGTATGCTACAAGTCAAAGAATAAATACAAGCTCTACCCTCTTACATGTAACATGCCCCTCACCTCTGTAATGTGAAAACCATGAGGGTATAATAAATAAATAAATAAATAAATAAATAAATAAATAAATAAATAAATAAATAAATAAATAAATGACATGGTTGTCACTACCACATAGAACTTGCACAGATGCTCCATAAATTTACATTTCTCATTTCATGGCGTTAAGTGCCTAAAGAGTGTTCTAGGTTTCTCGTTAGAACCACGTTCAAATCAGACATTTTAGGTCGAAAACTGTAAATACCTGGAAAATTCTGTTATTCACTCTGACGTTGCTCCTCAGCCAAAGACAATGCCAAGGTTGGAACGATGATCCTTCAGTTTACTATGTACGTAGTAATCAGATTAGCAGAGAAAAAATACTAGCGCTTCTAACAGAAACAAGCTATAGTACAACTGCCTTACACAATTGAATGGCAAGCGCGCCATGGTTCTCTGCGTAGAGTCCAAATTTCTCAAGTTTTAACTGACAGTATACGCAGCGTTCAGCTGAGGTAACCTCGGTAAAAAAAGTTTACTACAAAAGCGACAGCGCACCTGCATGACATGCGAGATGGACTCCCGCTCAGACAGAATCTCCGACAGGTTCTTGGTGCCGAGCACGTTCCGGAGCGTGGTGGCGGCCAACAGCCTGGTGGAGTGGCCGTAGTCCTCCACGTTGGTGATGGCGATGGTCGCGTTACTTATGCGGTAGTACACCACCGCGTCCACGGCCACTGTCACTGAGTCCTTGGACAGGATCTGCATCGAGGCCATGGAAAGACGCGTGTGCGTGTGTAAAACGGGATGCTCAGCTCGAGATTTAAACGGCTCGTTACATTTTCAGCACCACGACACGTACTGAAAAAAAAAAGCTTTCGCTTCAGCGTCTCTCCCACGGAACAGCTGAAAGAGTCATGACACTGGATTCGCGCTCATATTCTGTGTTACGTGCGTTAATTATCCTTCGTTGTCCGTGAAGCAGTAGCCGAAATTTCAGAAGATTTGGTCGAGGACTAAACCTAAAACGAAAAACACGAGAATCTGGCAACGCTGGTGCACTCGCAAGCCGTGACGTAACAAGCCGCTTGCTTTGCGAGCGTTTGTATTCCGGTCAACAATTTTGTTTCGTTGTCAGCTGCACGTACAATGAATTAATTAGGGCTTGCTTGAGCTCAGTATTGAAAATGGAGCGATTGGCGATGGCTCAAACTTACGCAGGAGATGACAGCTGTGCTCCCTCCAGCAGGTAACGTTGCACAAACCACAATAAAATGGCGGTCGAGGACGGAGGGTGGGGTTTACGATCGGAGACTTCTCGGGATTTGTTTTACAACGGAATACTCTTTAACGGTCCACTTTTTATATGTGCATATGTATGATAGATCCTCTACTTCTAGATTTTGCTGAAAACGACTAATTGTTGGGAGACCTTGTAATGGCCCCTTTAAACACCCCTTTAGGCAAACAACAAAGAATTAAACACTATAGCATAAATACGCCTATATTACGTACGGTGCGCAGAAAGGAGACAAACAAAAGTATTTCTCAAAGAAAGATTAATGTAAGTAAACAATGCGCACCAATCCTTCGTGTACGCAAATAATTGTCTTGGCCGAGTGAATAAGAGCTCTGCATGAGTACTCTCCAATTTTCTAATCAAGCAAGTCTATAAAAAGATATACTGAGAGCTTTCTGCTTTGTATCAGTAGGCCAACGTGCATCCTTGGTTCTTCTAAAGAAAGCAAAGCCACGATGTGATATTTTAGATTTCTCTTCTCAGGTAGGCATCTATTTTATGAAAGCATAATAATGTAGAGCACCTTTGCAGTGCATGAAAAGAACAAACAAGAAAGAAACCTGACTTCTTAAGGATTCGTGCTTTTTATTTGTAGGCAACGATACACACAGATACATGCCACAAAACTTTAGAATGCAAAAACACGCAGCGCAACCTCTATTAACAGGGTTGATTTTGCGTCAGTAAACGCGTTTCAAGCTACATGCACGTTTTTGAAAATCAGACTGCATACAAGTAACATAGAGGTGAACAGCAAAGCTGGGAGGTTAACCAGATAATACAGTCCAATTTCTTACCCAGCACTGCATGGGTTGGGGAAGTGGGTGCAAGAAATAAGTAGTTAAGAGAGAAAAACAACGCACATGCACACAGCTTAACACACACACACACACACACACACACACACACACACACACACACACACACACACACACACACACACGCGCGCGCGCGCACACACACACACACACACACACACACACACACACAAACACACACACACACACACACACACACACACACACACACACACACACACACACACACACACACACACACAACGGAGCTTCCGTGCAGCGTTGGTCCTATTGGCCGCGAGATGGAGCGGAGTCGCCGTCTGGAGGCAACTGGCTGAAGCACGCAAGTGTGGACCACGGCCGAGCTATAGACTGCACCTCCACGCGCTTGTTTCGTTGCGGCCTTCCCGATCATCGTGAATACAATGGGAGAGTTTCTGAGTATGTTTCGTCACCCGTCGGCGGTAGGGGTGCAGCGACCCTGACATTGCATCTTCTGCGCCGCGCACACGGCACGAGGGAGATTGTTGATGTAAAATCGTGGAATAAGGGTACTCGAAGATGAGGGGGAGGGGGATAACGCAAAAAGTTGGAGGTAGAGGAATCATTTCTTCTTAAAAAAACTAATGTGTTCAGACAAGCTCGATGCAATAATTAGGTGTGTATGTGCTCGTCTATACCCAAAGCATGAGTTTCTAGCTCTTTTACACAAGATAGTCGTCTTTTTGAAAAGGCCTCTGAACACGTGCCACGCAGCAATGTGCTAAAAGTTTTGCAAACAGCAGTCCAGCCCTACTTGCAACGCGCTTCCCTTCTCTACCCCCATCCATCGTGAGCTACTGTTGAGATGTCCTCCCCCTGAGAGACAGTTACGGGGCTCACTTTTCTCTTCTTTTCATTTATAATCACTTCCGCCGTCTTAAGCCGCCTTGAAATCGTTGACGACAGCCACTGCCAACAATCCGCAGGTGTCATAGCCGAAAAATTCTTAATAATTCTTCTCGTCAGCTACACAAAACAACTGACTGACGTAAATGACAAGCCTTCCACCTACACACACAAGCCGACTAAGAAGCATTTTAGGCAATGAACAAGACATTTGTGAAGCCTGGCAAAGTTTTTCACTTGAAAGTGTTGAGCTATTGCTAGTGCTTATGAGTAATGAAGATTTATTTTCATACCTCAGAATGTCTACACGTTTGATGGCGGAGAGGTGTACTTCGGGCTCTCACATATACACATTTTTAAATAAACTTAAGGACGGTGCACCTAACGCAAATAAGAAGTCAAAACAAACCATTTCTGTGCCTTCAACAATTGGGCAACTTGTTTTTCAACGCACGGTGAGTGGAGAAGCGTGCCCGAACTCGTGTGTTCGCGCGCTGTACGGAGCGCCGGAAAATGGCAAGATCGAAGCGCCCCCCCCCCCCCCCCCCCCAAAGAAGTGGCGAGAGGCATGAGCTACACCCGTTGCGAAGGCCGGAAGAAGGGTAACTTAGCAGTGTGGCAGCTTGGGCTAGTTGGTATGGCATGACTATAGCTATAGCACGAGAACAAAATGACGACACAGAGACAAGAAGGTGTCCTTCGTGTCCTTCTTGTCTCTGTGTCGTCGTTTTTTTCTCGCGCTATAACTATAGTCGTAAGAAGGGAGCGCGCAGGTGCAGTCTGGCCCGGCCGTGAGTTTCTGAGTATGTTTTGCCGCCCGTCGGTGGTAGGGGCGCAGCGACCCTGACCGGCGTAAGGTCCCTGGATATTTTTAGGAAAGTACCGCCATTCTTTTAACCGAGCCGCAGCGCCGTGCATAATCCTCTCCCACCTCTCTCCTCTCAGGCCGCGACAAGCATCGCGCGTGTTATCAGCGTGACATAGCATTCTTTGTAGGAAAGTGGCACGAGCCGGGTCATAGGGCCAGCGCCCGCACGGTGGCTGTTTGGCAGAATATATAGATTAGGTCTGGACACTTGGGCGAGGAGGGTCAGACACTCTGGAGATGATATGGAGGAGATTGTCGCTAGTTTCTTTATAATAAGGGGTTTTATACTAGCGCCTCCTCTATTTTTTTCAGTGCCCGGGTGAAGGAGTGAAATTCAATGGGAGGCGGTCATCGGTGCTAGTTCGGCGTTTCGCCGGCAGGCGCCGCAACTGGAGTACAGATGCCGCCGCGTCGTCTGCCGTGCAAACAAATGCGGTGGCTGCATTCGAAGCTGATATACTGCTCAGTTTTTGGCTGTATTCGCATTGTTTAGGATGTAAGGACAACTTGGAAAGGAGAATCATTAAGCACCTGTTGTTCTGGACACCCAGCTCAATTCAAAGGCATGTGTCATTCGCGACTGCTTGATCAAGATGCTCGCGCGTTGTCTGCTAGGCCGATACCAGATAGGTGATGCCAGTAATCCTCGGAAGATCGTTTTGTCACCATGGCGCTCACTTGACTAAGAGTTGCTTTATTGACTAACTGAAAGTCGACTTTTTAGAGAAGCCCTTACCAGGAGGTACTATTAAAAGTTTGGGTGCCTAATGTTACCCGATGCTTGCTACTTTCTAGTTGCGTAACACATTATGCGAGCCTAGAGTTCATGCACTAAATAGCACTAGACTGCTTCCAGGGATATAGACTATCATCCGCTTCCTTCGCAAAGTATTACATAAGTTGCCCCCAAGAAAAAAGCAAGTGTCAAAAATGAGGAACTATGCCAAGTGATTTCACCATTTGAGAGCTTAAACAAATAAAATCATCATGAATTAAACAATAACAGCTCCATATGTGGCGCGATTTTGCGATAATTCCCTATGTTTTCAACAGGCGCTGTTAAAGCCTGAAGTTTAATGCCGACTCCCAACTTGAGCCAAAGTCACAGGCATGAAAAATGCGGCCTGTGGTCAGTTTATTGAGCTTGTCTGTGTATTCGTGAACGAATTGTTGTAGCCCTACTATCCAGCTGCTCAGCTCTGTGTCTGTCTTCTTCCCTCTGGCCTCTTAATTCGGTAGCGAGCAGAGTAGAGGCCGAATGGCTATGTGGTGCGCATGGGCTTCCATTCTGCTTCAGGTCGTAATGTTTGCGTTTAACACGGCAATGATCGTGAGGAAGCGTTCGTGAACTGTTCGGATGCAGCTCATTCTCGTTTAGGGAAACCAATTGCCATGTTGCCAGACGTGACGCGCAGTCTTCAGCCACCACTACGAGTTGAAACGAATAGAATTGGCAATCCTACAGTGTTCGCAGGCGCCTAGCGTAGCTTCTGCGACAGTTCAGGTCAGCGGTTTTAGAATTAGGGACCAACTGCTACCGTTCGTAGTAGGCGAGGACATGGCGAAGTACCTCGTCAAGTCTGAACACGTCTGTGAGCGAAATTCTTTGAAGCGGTCTCTTTGGGCGCAGAACCTGTTAGCCCTTCTTCCAGGCGAAGTGTCCGACGTAATAACGTGCTTGTCGAGGAAAGCGTTTGAGAGCTATGACGAGGTTAAGGAAGTGCTCTTGAGACGTTATAAGTTGTCACCCGAGGCTTTCAGGCAAAGATTCCGGTATGCTATAAAGGGAAATGAGGCACACATTGACTTCGCGTTTCGTCTTAAAACTGATTCAATTGAATGGCTCAAGAGCGAAGGTGTGTCTGACGATCGCGATAAAGCGGTAGAATGCATTGAATTGGAGCAATTCTACCGCTGCATTGAGGAGGATGTCAAGCTTTGGCTGCCGGACAAACTTGGCGAAGTACAGCTAAACGAGGCAGCAAAATTAGCTGAGGAGTATTACACTTGCCGAAAGTTGCATAGTAAGGCAGTGCGCGTTGAAAAGTATGAAAGAAAAGAGGGCTTTTCAAAGAAAACTGATCAGTGGAAACCCACTCCGCACCGTAATTTCAGGAAGGACCCGTCTCTTACGAAGGACATTGTAGGGGAAGGGCAAACGGAAGCGGAGAAATCGAGTGAGGTTCCTAAACAACACACTGATACCGCACGGACGTTTGACTCACGAAAGCCGCTAATCTTCTCTAACTGCAAAAAATAAGGGCACATCGCGATAAACTGTAAGCAAAACTTTGCTTTCGCAACTATCCGAGAATCGGAAAAGAACATGCGGTTGTTAGAGCCGTATCTCCAAGAAATTAGTGTGGATGGGAAAACGTGTCGAGCACTTCGAGACTCAGCGGCAACTATGGACGTTGTGCATCCTTCGTTGGTGTCTCCGGATGACTTTACAGGAGAATGCCCATGGATCAGATAAGTCGCCGAGTAGCAGAGTGCTTGCTTACCAATCGCTACGGTTGTCATTGAAGGTCCGTTTGGTAAGCTTCGCACCGAAGCGGCTGTGTCTGCCACGCTTCCCGATCGTTTTCCTTATCTATTTTCTATTAACTCAGAGCAACTTCTCAAAGAGCAGGGTAAATCGTTATTCTCCAACTTAGCGTCCATGGCCCTCACGCGATCGCAAGCGCGGAAGCTTTCACAGGAACTTGATCTTGTTCAATGTGGCGAAGCACGAAGTGCAAAAGCTGTTGATCTGTGTGATCTTGACGGTGAGTCGACGGAACCTAAGACAGGAAATTCTCCGTGCGAATGATTTGAGCAGTCACTCGAGTGGCCCGTCACCGAAGCGACGGGCGCGGTCTGCGGAGGAGACGACATGGTGCCATTGAGTCACAGCGAGAGGGGTGCAACGCTCTCGCCTGTAGCGGAAAGTTGGAGTGAGCTGTCGAGGGTTAATCGAGAAACACTCATTCGAGAGCAGCGTGAGGACCTCTCGAATAAAGTGCTAATGGAAAGCGTAAACTTAGGGAAAAAAAGAATGTTTCCTTTTTTGAGAAGGCACGGTTCCTGTATCAGAGCTACACAAATGTGCAAGGTAGCAAGTATGAGCAGCTCTTTGTGCCACAAAAGTATCGTCGCCAACTATTGGAACTGGCGTATGAAAACATGTGGGCAGGGCATCTCGGCATAAAAAAGACCAAGGCTAGAGTTTCCCTTTAGTTTTATTGGTCGAAATGCTGGAAGGATATCAAAGACTTTGTACGCTCATGCGACACTTGTAAGAGAGCGGGGAAATCCACGGACAAGTGGAAGGCACCCATGCAGCTTGTGCCCGTTAACACAGAACCTTTTGGCGCCTAGTAATTGATATTGTCGGGACATTGCCAGAGTCAAGGCAAGGTTGTCGGTACATCCTGACGGCCCTCTTTGTAGCCACGAAATTTCCGGAAGCGATACCACATAAGGAGCTTCATTCCCCTCATGTCGTGGATGCACTGCTATCTATATTTGCACGCGTCGGATTTCCTTCTGAAATCCAATGCGACAATGGTAGTGTCTTCACAAGCTGCCTTACCTCTATCTTTATGAATAAATGTGGAATGAAAGTAGTGCAAAGCTCGATCCATCGCCTGCAATCTAATCCGGTAGAGCGTATGCATTCCACTCTGAAACGGATACTGAGAGCTCTTTGCTGCGAGCCCGAATGCGACTGGGAAGCCTGTAGTCTTCCCGCTATGTACGCTTTGAAATCAGCTCCGCATGAGAGCACGGGTTTTAGCCCTGCAGAGCTTGTGTATGGTAGGAGTTTGAGAACACAATTGCGAATGATACGCGAGTCTTGGAAGGGATTCGATGAGGACCCTAATGTATTTGCGTATATTCTAGACCTCCTTCAGAGGCTTAGAAAAACAAAAGAGCTTGTGGAAAGCCACATGAAGGCTGCACAAGTGGTATCGAAGGAGTACTACGACAAATCGGCGAAGAAGCGCACCTTTGAAGTAGGTAGTCAGGTAATGCTGCTGCGGTCGTCCAAAAAGAACAAGCTTAAGGTTCATTGGGAAGGGCCCGCCAAAGTAATATCGAAGCTTTCTGTTACCAATTATGAAGTGAAATTAGGAAGGCGGCCGAACAAAATTTACCACAGTAACTTAATGAAACCATATGCTCAACGTCAAGTGGTCGTAAATCTGCTTTTGAATGCTTCAAAGGAAGAGGGAGCAGAAATTTTGACCTCCAGTGATGTAGTCGAAACGGGATCGAGGTAATGTTGGAGCAGTTGAACCTAGAGCCTAGGTTAAGTGAAGTCCAGAAAGAGGACCTGAGAAGAATTGTTTCCGAGTTTAAGGACGTGTTTTTGGACCATCCCAGAAGCACGGCGGTGATGGAACATGATATCAAGCTAACTTAATTGTGAGGAGCCAATCCGTAGCAAGCCGTATCAATATTTGCATGCATGTGCAAAAGCAGATCATGAAAGAGGAGATCGATAAAATGCTGGAGTTGGGCGTCATAGTTACGGGCGGGAGTGACTATATATCCCATCTAATGTCGCTTCAAGTGCCGGGAAAAGATCCGAGGTCTTGCATCGATTATCAAATTAACGCCATAACTCGAGACCAAACTTACCCGATACCAAACCTAGAGGAGAGGGTAGAAACTGTGTCACAGTCTAGCTATATTTCCACGTTAGACCTCGTGCGAGGGTATTGGCAAGTCTCCCTTACGGAGCATGCTAGCCGCTATGCCAGATCTGTTTCTCCATTCGGAACGTATCGTCCACTTAAGCTGAGCTTTGAATAGAAAAATGCGCCCTTTTGTTTTTCAGGCTTAATGAACCGCGTTCTTAAAGGCCCCTCTAAGTTCGCTTTGCCGTATCTTTACGATGTCGCCATCGTCTCAAACAACTGGGAAGAACATGTCGAGCATTTACGAGTCGTGCTGAACAGGTTGAAAGAAGCTGGTCTTACCGTGATAGAAATTAAGGTAGCCACCGTCGCGAACTCTCCACGACCAACCACATAATCTGGGATAAGGGCATTCTTGGGTCTAGCTGGATACTATCATCATTACGTGCAAAACTACTCTAGCATCGCCAGCCCTCTAACTGACGCACTTCGAAAGTCCGAGCCGGTTAAAGTAGTATGGGACTCAGAAAAGGAGAATGCGTTTTGCCAGCTGAACCAGGCGCTAAGCTAAAAGTCCGTTCTCATTGCACCCGATTTCTCTAAGAGATTTGTGATTCAATGTGACGCGAGTGATCGCGGCATGGGAGCTATATTGTACCAAGAAGACAGTGCTGGTAACAAAAGGCCAGTTTAGTATTTAAGTCGAAAACTCCGCTACAGGGAAGAGGCATACAGTATCTCTGAAAAGAAATGTGCTTGCCTCATGTGGGCCATTAAAAAGCTAGCCTGTTATGTTTCCGGTTCAAGGTTTGTGGTCGAAACGGTACACTGTCCTCTAACCTGGTTAAATAACATGTCGCCTAAAAGTGGCCGGTTACTGAGGTGGAACATGATACTCCAACAGCATAACTTTGACGTTCACTACAAAAAAAAAAGAAAAGCTAAACGCTAATGCAGACGCATTGAGGCGTGCGTTTTACTTAGTACCTTCTCCACGTTTTGGTTTCTCGCTTGCGATTCGGGGCAAAATTTTGTCCTCGTCACAGCCTTAGCTGAGCGCTCTCGTTCAGAGTGATCTCAAGGGGCCAACTTTATGTTGTGTTCTATTTCATCACGTTGTTGTACTTGTAAAAGTTTGAGTTCTCATTTTAAGGGTCTTCTGTCCCACATATGCCTCTTGATGTAGAGGGAACGAAATTCCGATAGACACGTAACTAGGTATATGTTGTACTTTACTTTGTCTGGCGTTCTGTCGGGTGACCGAGAACACTTGCTTGTGTCATGTGTTGTCTGTTGTCGAACCGTTCTTGACAAGTTGCAGAACCATCGACAAGTGCTGAGATCAAAAATCGTCAGAAGAGACGAGTGAAGCTGGCCGGCAAGTTATGGCAACAAGCCAGTGGAGCTGGGATCCATCCTCAAGAAATGGATGTATTCACGGAACTGAGCCTAGAGCTACATTCTCCCTATGTCCCTGGAGGCAAACCTGAAGGAACCTGGCGAACGAGCGCTCCCGACATTCGAGCCACGTGAAAGCAGCTCGTCTTTCCGGCGCATTGTCTGGTGGTGGTGGTGCTGTTACGCCTGGGAGTCCACACTGAACGTCCATGCCTCTGCAAAGGCAATCTGTGTCAAGGTCAGTGCTCGAGCCCACCTGACGCGATCAACTCAATGACGTCATCAAGCGGTGGCGCCAGTCTGTCACGCAACGCACAGCGAGCTCCCTCAGCCCACGATCCCGACGAAGCAATCGGCGCCTTCCAGTCTGGCGAGTCTCACGCAATGCGTGGCACATCTCTCGTCCTTGGGTGCAACCACGCGCAGCGGCGGGTCCCCATTAGAGGATTCTGACATTAGAGGATTCTTGCCAGCGGTGCTTCTGTTTGGACGTTTGGTGACTCAAAGGATCCACCCGGTGCCTATAGAAAAGCCCTGCGGTGCGTCACCAGCAGTAGATCTATGTGTTAGAGAAGCCTCTCGTTGCTTCGAGCCCCTTTTGCTGTCTACACGGCTGGTGTCCTTGGCAGCGGCGAGTTTCGTGGTGTCTTTCGTAACATCGTCGGCGGTGCGCTTCGTAACAGTGGTTGGCCGCTGTGAGAAAAGACATCTCGGCTTTTCGAGTCCCTAAGCTGTCGGCCCCAGTGCCGAATTTTTAACGCCTCTATTTCTATGCAGTACATAAACCTTGCCTTAACTCACCATCGTCTTGTCCGCTCGTCTATAAGCTCTGCGCAGAAGCAGTAGCGAGCTGAGTAACACACGCTACCAAACGGCTGGTGACCGTGTCGGATGAGTTCGGAGCAGTGGCGCCTTCGGGACCGTGTTGGCGTCTCGCCTTCGTAACAGCGGGCGCCTATTCTTTTCGAGAACTATCTTTCCTACATGATTTCAAGTGCATAGAAGCCGCGCGAAGATCCTGCTTCACGAGTTTGGCCCCTACGTCAAACATCAAGAAAGCGAAAAGCGGAGACCAACGAAACAAATGTGGATATTGCATCTTCACAAGACGCTTTTTTACTGAACAAGAAGCAGTAAGTGTTTGCACGCAAACAATAAATCATGCCACTGATCGCGTGGGTCGATACCAGACTATGATAGGATGACTAAACTCAAGTGTCGCACCACCGTTCAAAATGCGAGAGGGTTCAACGATTGCGGCAAGAAGAGAAAAAGGCGTCCCAATATTATCCGAAAGCAAGCACCACGCATGTGTTAAGAAAATCGCAACAGATGGACAGAAAGGAGAGAAAAAGACCGTGTTTCTTTTGCATGAAATAGAATGGCACGGAAGAAAGCATGGTGCGCACCCAGATGAACTTGCAAAGGGTGTGTGATATGACACTTTTTGTCACAAAGAGGCTACGATCATGCACGCACTTCGGGGCTTGTGACACATCCAGCAAAGTGCACTCTTCAGAGGTGTATAGGTTCAAGTCCAGCATCATCAGGTATGAGCAATGCCATAAACCATTTGTGCGTCTTCAATGATTAAGCAACTTGTTTTTCAACGCGCTGTGAGTGGAGAAGCGCGTCCGAACTTATGTGTTCGCGCGCTGTACGGAGCGGCGGAAGATGGCAGGGTCGCAGCGCCCCCCCCCCCCCCCCCTCAAAGGATTGGCGAGAGTCGTCTTCTACGCCCGTTGTGAAGGCTGTAAGAAGGGAGCGCACAGGTGCAGTCTAGCCCGGCCGTGGTGTGTGCACGGCCGGTCTAGAGGTGCGCCCCTCCAGACCGGCCCTGGTATAGATTGCTATGTGCGTCGTCTGCTAGCCACGTCATGTTTCAATGTGCGCGTGCGTCTTGCACGTTATCAAAGGGTGGTTTGTCTGGTCGTGTCAGCGCGAGTGTAACTGTTTTTACGTATGCCTGAAACGACGTACGAAAGAATTTGGTCGTGCTCGGCTGCTAATGCATTGTAATAGGACCGGGGAGGGCAAATTTCAAGAGCACTGTTTATTGTGGTTGCACTTTTCATTCACTCGAATAATTTCAGAGTGCGTGCCACTTTCGGCTTCAAGGACATCGTAATAGGCTCTTGGCACCCTCCCAAACTTGATGGCTATTGTATGGTGTGAGAGTACAGCGTTTCAGAATACAGCGACTCGGTTGTAAACAAAAACGAGGCTCTAGGTCACGCACTTGCGTGCTGTTGGTAGGTGCATAACTACGGCACTGCAGTTTAATGGTTATGCGAGGAGCCTTAGTTGTGCTGATCTGGTCGTGGTACCACTACATAGAAATATTACTTTCACATAAGCTGTGACACTTCCGTAGTTAAATTGTACTTAAAACGGAGTTGCCATGCGCAACCATGTGCTTAGATTTAAGAACGGTTTAAAGAGCCAGACGTGCAAAATTAGTTCAGATGGCATGCACGCCTTCGCTTTATTGTTGCATAATTTTACTGAAAATCTCATCTTTCTTATGTTGTCTTGAGCGTTTGTGTTGCATTGTTATTGACTGACAGAGTGCAGGGGTCATTTTTGATTGAAAAAAAAAACATGCTTGTCTCATAAAACAAACGAGACCTTTGTTGTAGCACTGTCATGCACGTAATTCAGCGATGAAAGCTTCCTGATGAACTGTTACACGTTTTTTATATATGCTGGTGCAATAACATGTGCGCATACGTGATAAGTACAACGTAGCGCAAGGTGGTGTCAGCCACTGAGCTTTCTTGACCCGACATAGCGACTGTACCACATTTCACAGTAAACAGACTGCAGAAAAAAATGCATATGTGTATAAGTGCGAACGGTGGTACTGAACTCGTCGCTCAGATATGCGGGCTTCGTACAATTTTTGTTTCTCAGAGTATTTTTTTGTATGCAGATGAGAATTAAGTAAACAAGTAGTTCAGTCACGCTAAAGCAGTGCATAGCAGGCAGATCAGAAGCTAAACACGTACAAACAACACAATAAAAGCGTGATTTTAGTGTAAAAGTGCGCAGACAGTCACCCCGGACAAGCATCCCTTTGAAAGGTAGAATGCGCTTTACTCACTGGTAATGGTAACGCTGCAAAGGCTTCGTGCGTCGATTTGATAGACAGGAGCATAGATATTACCAGTAAGCTGCGGTCAACGCATTTTACTCTCCGACAATCCGCTCAAACCACACGCAACAAAGCGCCGCTGCGTGTATTTGTATACGTGCCACCGACCGCCTATCCCCACTTCCGCGGAAACGGTGCTACCACCTATAGCCCGATCTTGTCGCGAATAGAAAACGGTAGTAATAGTGTATACGGTCTTCTGCGAGGGGGCCGCTTGATTGGCCCGTTCATTGTCGATGATTTCGCAGGTACTGGGTAACCACCGAAACGTGATCTGATGTACCAGTTAGATGGTGCGTAATCTCTGCTGTCTATAGTACCACCCATGGCGTAAGGCCGACAGTAGAGACTATAGTGCCGCTTTCTCGTCTCACAAAATAATCCACATGTTTGTCGATTGGTGAATGCCAAACAGCTCAAATGGGGCAGTCACGATACCAAAGTTTTTTTTTTAATTTAAGGTCTACCGTCCCAGAACCACCATATGATTATGAGAGACGCCGTTGTGGAAGGCTCCGGAAATTTCGACGGCTGGGGGTTCTTTAACGTGCACTCAGATGTGAGCACACGGGCCTACAACATTTCCGCCTCCATCGGAAATGCAGCCGCTGCAGCCGGGATTCGATCCCGCGACGTGCGGGTCAGCAGCCGAGTACCTTAGCCACTATACCACCGCGGCGGGGCACGACACCAAAGTCGGTTACGACAATTAACATCAAGACATCTCAGGTAACAACATCTACGGCTGCAGAATTGGCAGCTCTTACCACATTACAATTCGTCTTACAAGTAGGAAAAATTAAAGGCTATTGTGCTCGTAGCAAACGTTACGCCAGATACTTGCGCAGTGGCCGAGATCGTGTATCAAACTCCTGAAAATGTGAGCTTTCAACGTGGTCGTGTTTCCATGATTTTGCAGTGGAGTAGCCATATATTGTCAAAATCAACTTAAAGTATGATTCTCCACAAATCACTGTAGATACTTGCGCACAAGTATCCACAGTGCGAATGCAAAACTGAAGTATAGAACGTTAAAATGAATTTCACAATGTTTTTGTCGATAAAATTACGGGAGGCTTAATCTTTGTCCCTACTTTGAACCATATAATCTAAAGCATTGCCTCCGAGATGCGGCGCACAGCAATTCATCTGTAGAGCAGACGACGGATGACAACTTGCCCTAAAGGGTGTTCTTCAGTCTAATGCGGCAGTATTCGTGCCCCAAATGATAAAAATTTGTTATGAATCGTTTATGAACTCATTCAACATTCAATTCTCTTACCCAACGTGTTGAAAACACATGGCCGTCACAGCAGCTCCATCTGTGTGTCAGTAATGGAGAGACACCACATAGTAGAAGTCTCATTGCTCTACGTATAAGAGTGAATTCCGATACTGTAGACTACCGTGTTCAAAATAGTTACTCCTATCTGCTAAAACAGCCTTTCTTCATTTATATATCGGCGTTCTCTTACATTTACAGCTATTACTGGGTGCGTTATTTTCACATTTATACCCATGCACATTGGAGTTCTTTTAATAGCTGTATATCATTAATTAACGTCATTTCGTTCCCGATTCTACTGCCATTTTTATTGTAGGTTTCGTTGTTTTCATAGTTATGTACAATTACTGAACATTGTTTTGTTACCATTTTTACTGGCATGTTTTATTGCATGTTTGCGTTGTTTTTGTTACTATGAATAATTACTTAATCGCTTTTTTGTTGCCATTTTGTTGTACTTATCAACATGTCATTTTCTAACAGGAGGTCCCCTTTCAGCCTTGTGCTATGGGACCTCCTTCTGTATATTCTACCTCAATGCGTGTGTATCTTTTGCGACAAATAAAAAATATCTTCTTCTTCTTCTTCTTCTTCTTCTTCTTCTTCTTCTTCTTCTTCTTCTTCTTCTTCTTCTTCTTCTTCTTCTTCTTCTTCTTCTTCTTCTTCTTCTTCTTCTTCTTCTTCTTCTTCTTCTTCTTCTTCTTCTTCTTCTTCTTCTTCTTCTTCTTCTTCTTCTTCTTCTTCTTCTTCTTCTTCTTCTTCACCAAATGCGGTCACGTTTACTCGCGTTTGAAGCTTATTGCCGCTTTTCCGTTCCGATTTCTAGATTTTTCAACTTATCAGCGCATTCTCGAAAAGCTCTGATTTGTACCACGAATATTGTCGCTAAAAACAAAATAATCCAACATGTTTTTCTATAGTACTGTATGATGGCCTTCGGTTGCCTATTTACGAGATTTCAAGAAAAATCGAAGATGGGTTTTTTATTATTCAAATTTCAGTGGAGTACACTTTTGCCAATATGAGAAATTTGAGGCAATATATAAAAATTTACATTTGCCCTATGGCAGCATTAATTTATGTACCTAATGAACACATTATATCCTTAAAATGTGTGAAGCTTGAAAACGCTGCTTGCATTACTTTCGAAGAAAAAAAAAGAGGAATACGTAACATATTTTAAACTGTCGCAAAACTAGACATTTTTAAAAGCTATTTTCTTAAGGTCTACAAACTTGAAACCGTATGAATTAATTCTTCATTAGACATGCATTTCAGGTAAAAAATATCTTCGTTGAAACAAAAATATTTGTCTTTTTATAGCATCTTCAATTTTCGAAAATGACAGGTGACGAAATTGGTGCCTCCGTGTTGGAGAAGTTTGATATTTTTTTTTTCGTAAGTTATGCCGTTAATCATAAAATGAAGTTGACTTTCGGGCTGCCTGGTAAGAGGTGCACGAAATATAAAATACTCAATGAAATTTAAAATATCAACTTTTGGACCCGTATCGATCTCTTGTGGAATCACCCTTATGCTGGTGTCATCTTCCACAGGCAAAAACAGTAGTCAGGTCCTGGAAGACAACTAAAAAAATGAGGATGAACCTCCCAATAATTCACTCTAGTAAGTTGTGGCCTACCTCACTGAGTTTAGTATTCTAAGGGTTGAAATATATATCAATGCAAAAAGCATGAATGTGTTGCGGACAGAGGAGCACACATTTGATTCACTTAATGAATCAGTTGTAAAAGTAGACAAGATACAACAATGCACACGTGTTGAAGTTCACAGTTACGACAGAACAGCACTATTTCAATTTTGGCGAAACAGAGCTCGGCATGGCTACAGGGCTGGACAACAATCAACCTATACAGTTTCACAATTTCACGATCGAAACGAGGGCGCTCGTTTTAAATACGGAAATTGTCAGAAAAAACGACGTTTAAGTGCCCACCCGTGGCCAGAACTGAGACAGAAGCCAACAGATAGTTCTTTTTAAATAATGTTAAAATTACTGACAGTGAAATTTCAGCTAGGAACATGATTCATAGTGGTTGTTCTAAAAAGGGGAAAAAATGCCCACTTAGAAACAGCACTGCCCGTCATGATAACCATGTATATAGAACATGATGTTCAACAAAAGTGCTACTAAATGTCGCCTTGCTGCGTTTTGAAAAACAAAACTTTATGAACGAGAGAAAGAAAAAAAAGTAGTTATAGTGCAGCGATGGTGAAGCAACGAATGCGATCGCTATACTAATCCGAATGTTACATAAATCATGGCTAAAGCTAACTCGTTCAGGAATCCCGGCCGCTGCAGCTATAGCGAAGTGACATTGGGCGGTTTACGGCTACAACGCAAACTTTGAAATGAGAGCCCATCGCGTACCGAGGTAGGAGCCTCATGGCAATTTTCGCCGAAAACACGCGCGCACGACCAAGGCCGACCACGCCCGGTAGGTCGAAATGCGCATTTTCTGCTGGATTTACGCAGCCCACCTCTCTGGCGCCTACCTAGACGCGCCTGCCGCGCGACTGGGACCGCCCGTTCGCTTCTCTCTGCTGGAGTCGCGTTCGTCCGAAGGGCATGCGCCGTTTGACCCACACGTATAAGGTATAGGACGAGGGTGCGATATGATACTTTAGACGGAACATTACGGCAACGGCGACAGGAAAATTGCACCTCCAGAGTACATATATTTACTATCGCAATGAAAAAAAATATTATTACTAGGTTGCTTCTGTCATTTTTGCGCAATCATACAGACAGCACGATTTAATGGCGGTTGCCAGCCTTCGCCTAGTGTACGTACGTCCCAATGGAAGTACTTCGACGGCGATACTCATCTGCAGCGCAGACGTTTTCCATTGAACGCACAACGTCAGTACCGACGCTGCAAGAGCCAAAGCATTTGAAACCTCGAGAGTGAAAGGCAGCTCTTAATAAATCTGCCAGCACAGCTGTGCAAAAGGTGTTTTTAAACCACAATCCAGACAAAACGAAAATGTTCTCAAACATGCTCAAGCTTGATTGCAAGAAGCTGTGTGATAATATTGAGGAGAGAAAAAAAAAACAGAAAAGGTCTTGCATCCTGACATATACTGCCGAACAAGGGGAGGTGAGTGGGGGAAAATAGCCATTTCTGAAACTGTCGTCCAGATTAGGAAATGGTAAATGACACTTCGTAACCGAACGTGAAATGAGTGTGCTGTTTTCATGAAAAAATAGAGCAGAAATTGAAACCATTATGAGCTTCTATATAAAAAATTCAGAACAGAAAATAAAAGAAGGTTGAAGTATTGGAAAGCGAGGAACGATATATCTATGCGCCCATGATTGATCGTTTTTCGACTAGCTGTCGGCAGCAAAGGTAGGAGTCCTTCAGAAATATAGCAAAGTGAAAAAACATTGAGCGCAGAAGTTTTTGGGAAGTTAACGAACCGAATCTAAAGGTACCGTGCTGTATAAGAAACTAAAGTCCACCATGACATTACGACTTTTTTTCTTGTTGGCTTTTTTTTTTTTTGCGTAGTCATTAGACACTGAGACTGGTGGTATAGGTATAACGGAGGACTTGAAAGGTACGATAGCTGGAGAAGACAAATGACATTTAATTTTTTTTGTGGTTCTCTCTACAGTGACGCGTCTACTGGAAAAGAATTTCCTGTTGTGAGAAACAGCGACCCTGTGTACTCGGGGCGTTTTTAAAGGAATAACATGTTGCAAAAATAAAAATAACTTTCCAAGTGAATGGACTCCGATGTTCTCCCTTAGCTATAGCAGGATGTTAAATGATCTATGATTGTTTTTCCAGAATTTTCGGTTTTCAAAACGAAAAATTTTGGGCAAGCTGACACGAGTAGTCATTTCTGTTTCTCTTTTTTTGTGTGTGTGTTTCTCCATCGGTGAGTAAAAACGCTGATATGCGTAGTCAACTTTACCATGGCGACTGACACTCTTATGACAAACGGAATTGTAGCGTACTTTAGTGCATTGTTCTCTAGAAACAAATGGCTAAATCAAATACAATGAGACTAATTAAAGTTTGTTCCAGCAAGTCACTGGTCTCGAATAAAGCGGCAGTAAACGTACCTCAAAGAGGTAAAAATGAGAAGACCATAAACAGTGCCCTAAGAGGTATAGGTGGTGTAATAGCTTATTTAGTGTACTTAGGGCTAAACTTGAGCATATATTTAGGGTTACAATGTTGAATGTTATCAACTCTAAAGGGAATAAGACAGAATACATAGATCAATTAACTTGTGTTTCGAGCACTGGGGCTTTCAGCATTGATTTTTTATAGGGTACGCAGGGCTAAAGTTTTCATCTATAACGCAAATGGGGAAGATTTAGGGTCAAATTTTTAGGACGTTCGACGTGATCTGCCTGCCTGAAATTGTCCTTTGTTCGATAAAACACTTCGAATTTTTTTTAGATAAAATGGTCGTGTTCTCTTTCAGAGACCATCCTGGAACCCGAGTTTCTTGCCGCCCCATTTGATCACGTCTTCAACCGAAGTGACTGCATAGCTTGAGATTTCGACTTCATATCTGACGTGGAATCGAAAAACAAAACATCAGTGAAAAAAAAAAAAAAACAGGGGCACGTTACGTACAGAAACTTCCATTTGATAAAAAAGCTTTTCCGCGCTAAGCTGTACAGTGTAAGCAAGAAAAAGTGCATAATAGAACGTGGGCGAAGCAGATGAGCCCGATAAAGTGGCTCTAAATAAGATTAATCAGCATGGGACAGGAATTTTGGCAGAGCGGGGCCTAATTGCGCGAAAAGACTGCGTCTAGGGCGTATTCCTATTTCCCTTTTTTATTTGGTATCTTTTTTTAGGTATCTACGCAAACGTAAGAACTAGCGCTTCAGTGAGCTGACGCGTTTGTGCTAATGCTCATGAAGACACCAAAAAGAAGGTCAAGAATTTAGCAAAGAACTTGTCAGAAACAAAGCCATAAATAGTGAGATAACTGGAGCCTTTAGTGAGCACTGATTGCCGTAGCGTAACAAGGGCTGAACAGTGCAAGCTTCTCGGCATACTTCTTTCATACGAGAGTTCCTTACGACATAGTTTTCGCGTACAAAAGCGGTGCGATAAATGCGACTATGGGCTTTGCATGGAGAAAAGGGATTTCACGGAACAATTAAAATGCCATAGAACGGCAGAATTTACGACCTGACCCTTCAAGTTTTGCAGATCCCCTCCACACTGTTTTGATTGCGTATACTTGCATTGGTATTTCAAGTGTTCGTGGCGGGGGGGGGGGGGGGAGGGGTCTACCTACATAAAGCAGTTTCGCCATTAGCCGCAGCCTCCCTTCACCTCTGCTGCCCCTCAGCCAAATATCTCTGTATAAAACGGTGTTATTTTCAGAGAGCAAGAAGATGATCCACAGGATTGAAGGAATGAGAGCTCATTAGCGGATGGTGAAGAGGAATTCGGCTTTCAGTTGGACTCATGTATAGCCCTTTTGAAAATTAGAAATATAGCTCGGAGTGAACGCGGGACTCACTATAGTCATAAACACTGCAATAACATAGCTCAGCGGCCGACGCTCCCTCTAGCTCATGATCAGAGCTACAGGTAATAAATGTTGGCAAATGAAGAAAAACAAAAACAAAAAAAGGGGCTACTTGTACATGAAGTAATAAAGGAAGGCGCACGTCCACATACGAGAATCATTCTAGCACATTGTCAGGTCATTCGTCGTGAGCGGGATTTCTCCATGCTTGAGTAGTGTCCGATTGCAGGCAACCAACGCTGGAATTCTAACGGTACACGCCACGCTACCCTGCAGTGCGCACGTCTCAGCCACTGCAGCGGACGAGACTGGCGATTGGCAGAGGCGATACGTGCGCGGAACGCCGATGAAAGACAAAATGAGGCTAGCGGTACCGTTGCGCATTCAGGTACCGACTCTACGTAGAACTTAGGGAGGGTGTGTGCTTACACTTTATTTTAAACCCTGCGAACAAGAACGGACCTGACATTAGCTCAGAGAAGTCAGGCGGGCGAAGTAGGTTCCAGTCTTGCCGTGCTGTCTGATGCCTTCGTCAACCTGATGCCTTCGTCAATTCTGATGCCTTCGTCAACCTAATTCATTCAGTCAGGCTTTGTTTCACTAAACAAGCAGCGAACTACTCGAAGCTTAACCTAAAGGAGTCAGCTGATGCTGTAAAACTTTCTTCCGCATTGGCTGGCTTGGGCGAAATGAGACGTAATTATACCTCACTGGAGAAATGTCGAATGTCTTGAGTTTTTACTTGTATTTTAGGTCACCTAACAGGTTATTTTACTTTTTTTCGCTTGCCTGCACCTGCTTGAAAGTACGGTGTTGATCAACCTCCCCGTACGTATTTATAACGGACTGTTAAATCCTCGAAGATAAACGACGAGCTCCCCTTCACCTTATTCTTACTGCATAATCTCTGCATAGACGCACCACAGCTTGACATGAATATCAACACGCATGATTAGAGAATCAATTTTATTGCATGACATTTTCTTTTCGAGGCTCCATGCATAGACACAGTTCGCTTCGCAGAACTTCTCTCCGTTTTTGAGTGCTTTCCCGTCAGAGTAGCCTTCAAAAATATTTTTCCAAAACCATAACGCAACTACACTGGCGCCATGTATGGTGTTTGTGCAAAAAAAAAAAAAACACGGGAATGAATCATGCGTGTGTGCTGCGATGGGGCCGCTCGTTTGGACGAGCTATTAAGTTATTCCCCGAGTTATACCCCCCAGGTGTCCTTTCTAGGCGTGCCACATATCCAGCTCGGGTCTCGCATGAGTGCAGTGAGACATGGATGACATAGGTGAGGAGGTAGGTGGCCGCCTAGCGATGGCGCAACCTCGGTGCACGCTCAAGTCTGCAGAGACTACCATTATGTTGTGTATGAATAACTCATTTCGCAGGCATCACGGAGTGGTGGGGTCGAGGGGCACACAATGTCGACGCGCCAAAGAGCCGAACCTTTTTGTGCTTTGCTGGAGCCCCCACCTGAATTGTCTGTCACCTACATTATTCATCCTGTCCCAGGGCCGCGGGGAAAAGACTCAACCACGCAATGGTCCGCATCTCGCTGCACCTACATCATCACCGTCTCACTACACTACGTGCACGACCTGCCGCGGTGGTCTAGTGGCTAACGTACTCGGCTGCTGACCTGCAGGTCGCGGGATCGAATCCCGGCTGCGGCGGCTGCATTTCCGATGGAGGCGGAAATGTTGTAGGCCCGTGTACTCAGATTTGGGTGCACGTTAAAGGAGCCCAGGTGGTCGAAATTACCGGAGCCCTCCACTACGGTGTCTCTCATAATGATAAGGTGACTTTGGGACATTAAACCTCACATATCAATCAATCGACCACGTGAACAAACCCAAGCTACGCACGACTGTAAAAGTATACTTTCTGCGCATTGTTGACGTGTATAAGATTAGCCATTTTTAGTGGATGTAGTCACCAACTGTGAGGGGAAGTCGCCGTGGTGATTGTTACAGCGCCTAACTGCTGAATCGATGGTTGGGGGATGGAATCCCGATTGTGGTGGAGGCAAAATGCTAGCCGCCCATGTGCTTATATAGATTTATGATATGTGGTGTTTAACGTCCCAAAACCACCATATCATTATGAGAGACGCCGTAGTGGAAGGCTCCGGAAATTTCGCCCACCTGGGGTTCTTTATCGTGCACCCTAAGTTGAGCACACGGGCCTACAACATTTCCGCCTCCATTGGAAATGCAGCAGCTGCAGCCGGGATTCGGTCGCACCACCTGCGGGTCAGCAACCTAGTACCTTAGTCACTAGACCACCATAGCCGGGCGTGCTTAGATTTGGGTGAGCTTTAGAGAAGTCCTGGTGGTCGCCATTTCCAAAGACATCCACTAAGACGTCTCTCAAGGACATGTGGGTTCGGGGACGTAAAGCCTCAGCAGTTCTTATCATTCATAATAAGTTAGCTATAAAAGTCTTTCACGCAATGCTACTTTTTTCTTACTACACTGTAACAGGAAAAAAAAGAAAGCAGCAACACCTTTTATTTTGCTTTATTTGACGGTTCTTATCTGCTCTCGCGAAAGGCTCCATTCATTTCCTTTCGAAAATGTCCTCAGCAAAGAACCCCATTAATGCAATAGGAATGTGACTGCGGTGCTAGGTGCCCTATGCACACTTTTCATGGGAACTGGTACAAATATTACATTGCCTGAGGGCAGCGAAAACTCGTGTCCTCTGTATCACCCACCTCCAAGCCAGGCAGGAGTGCGGGCCTGCACCATGCAGCTTTCCGGCTCAGCCACTATTGCCTTTTCTTACCTCCTCCCCCATTCACATTTTCCGTTGAGTCTTCGGAAAAAAAAGAAGAAAAGAATCAGAAGACTGAGAAAGTAAAAAAAAAAAAAGAGGGAGGAAGGGGTTATTTTCCCGCTGCCGTGATGAGTGTTTGCGTTTCCGCAAGCACTATAACTCGAGTCGCGAGAGGCAGGGAGTTGACGGCAGCGGCTGCTGAAAATGAGGCAGCGTAAAAACCGGCTCCCTTTGTGCAATAACTGCTTATTATGACAGGTTCAGGAGCAAAAGAAAAGGAGCCCTCTAAATGTAGAGGTCATCTCACAACCGCATGTTCTAAAAATAAAGATTCATTCCGGCTGCAACGTAGGAAGTGCAAATAAACGAACGGCCGGCGGAATCTGCACCTTGCGCGTGTTTGTGAGAAAGGGAAACACACGTTACTTCTATCATCGTCTTACATTTTTTTGTTTGATTAGCTGTGCGAAAACTTTTCATTATTATTAATTTGTGTTTCTTGGAGGAATTTCTTTTAGCATGAAAGAAATGCGAGATATACAAAGCTCAAGTCAGTAATTAGGCAGACTTGTTTCGGTTGGAAAATCAGCAATTCAACGAGGACACTCATTACATTCGCGCTTCTGAAAACAACGAAACGCCGAAGGAAAAAAAAAACACAGCAACAATGAAAACAATAAACATGGTCCGTTCCAAAAAAAACAGCATATATTAGCATGATATTTCGAGAAAGGCGCTATGACAAGCGTGAAGTCTTTTTGACAGTTTCCAAAACAGCTATACTGTTTGACCACTAGAGGCTGTTGCTGGTTCGAGGCCCAGCTACAGAGGCTGTCTTTCGATGGGGGTGAAGTACAGAAACACCAATTGATTAAGACTTGAGAAATTCTACACGCGCAGAAATGCTAACTGTGACGCGAATACCAGACTTCATTGCCCTGACTGATAAACTGTATGAATGGCTTAACAAAAAGTATACATCAAGATATTCAGTCGAAACATATCTCACCTCTTGCGGGGGAACATCGAAGGACACTGTTCGTAGATCCACCTTGCAGTAGGTGTCTATGCACGGGATAATGAAGAAGAGACCTGCGAGAAAACATACCAAATAAGTGTTGTTGTTGTTGTTGTTCTCCTATTGTTAGTGGCGCATACCCACAAAAGTGAGCATGAGCAAAATAAGTGATTCGATTCACTACAAGATGATGATGATGATGATGATGATGATGATGATGATGATGATGATGATGATGATGATGATGATGATAGCCTCTGTGTATGGCTCGCACCCACTTTTAGGGATCGGCCAAGAAATGAATAATTTAGAAGTAAAAGTAACCACATAGGAATTGTATGACTAATGAATTATAGAATGGTTGTAATAGATTAGTAATGATAATTTACATACTCGAGATCAGAACCACCCTGATTCATTTAAAAATTTTCCTACTGCAGAACTGAGATACCAGTGAAAATGACCTGCTGAGGACGCTCCCAAGGATACAATATTTCAAGTAACAGAATCCAATCTAATGCCTGTAAACACACCGCTTTGAGAATGTTTCTCCACTGAATAAAAGCGGTTGCATAATAAGAAGTAATGCTCGAATGTTTTGTTCTTGCTACAAAACCAGGAAAGAGTGGAAGGAGCCAGACCAGCTCTCTGCATATATCAGCTTATTTCGGAACGCGGCAACGTAAATTCGTAAGCATATAGTGTCTGAATTACCCTTTAAATGGGTGACCAAAATCTATGAATAAGTATAATATTAAATATGTTCATAAAGAAAACTAATTCACTCCCATTGATGTGTGGAGGTATTCAATGTTTTGAGATTTGAAAATCGTATTTATGTTCAGCCGCTTCTCGGCCATGGAGTCTTCCTGAGGGGATATGTACCAATATTGTAAGGATCGTAACCTCATTCATTCTTTGTCTCTGGGCAAGCAATAACTTCAGGATAAAAAATCAATATAAACAAACAACTTTGTAATGCGGTTAATTGTTGCGTTTCTTTTTTGTTTTGCTCTGAAATGTAGGGACGCTCCTTGAGGCGATCGTTTTTCTTGATCTTATATGCAACCCTTTACTTGGCATTATATTCTTTTTTGACAGCATTACCTTCAATCGATGGTTGATGGATGCTGTAACCTTATTTATAGTCCTTAGAGACATGACAGGCGTGCAATGAAATTGTCTTACGTCTTGACGGGTAGACTGAGCTCCACTGCCTCATTCTGGTCTGTCTAGACGGCGCAAAGCTGATCCCCCTTATTGGGGCTTCCGATGGCGGAGCACCATTTGGATCACTACCGACTAACGAGAGGCATCGCCAGACCATGCATATGCTCTAAATCAGCTACTTCCCCACAAAAAACAAACAAAAAAACGACACGTCTCTTGAAGTCACGGTGTTATTATGCCTATTAATATATGTGGTTTAACATCCCAACCACACGATATGCTTATCGGAGACGCTGTAAGTGGAGGGCTTTTAGACAATCTGATGTATCTTTTTTTGAGCACTTACACTCCTCAGTACACAGGCCTCTACTATTTCACCTCCATCAAAACGCGACCACCACGGCCGTGATCTAACTCGTGAATTTCGGCTCAGCAGCCGAGCACCATAACTACCACACCTCTACGGCGGACTGTATATCACGCCTTATTACCGTTTCAACTCTGGATCCTGAAACTTGGTGCATTTATGTCACTCGAGCTTCGCAACAAAGCTTTTTTTCGAAGTAAAAAATTAGGTTGTACATGACCTGTTCTGCATTGTTGACTCGAATCAGGCCCGTAGTCAAAATGGGATCCCTAGGGGCCCATGCACCCCCCCCCCCCCCCCTTCGCCAAGTTTGTATAAAAAGGCATGTTTTACGGATGGGTAACGGCTATCGCATGTCATAACGTCCACAGTTGAGACGTTTTTGCAATACGCGGAGTAGGCTGCTCGGGAAACAGATTGAGCACTAGAGAGTGGTCACTCTGCAATGTTCAGTATGCGACATAGTAGCGATCTTTTTGTGATTAGAAACGTGCTCATACATCAGGAAAAATTCCAGCCAATAAAAAAACTAGCACAGGAAACGAAGTAGCAGAGTGACTAGTTTTCTTGTCTCCTTTTTCGTTGCCCGTGTTCGTAATTTTATTGGCCTAATTTTTTATATTGCAATGCACCAACTAGCCCAAAAATGAGTGTTATTAGGATAACTTTATTATACAGTGGGCGTTTTTCAATGTTCCTATCTTCAGCGGTGCTCAAGTACGCATCCTCAAAAATCTAGCCACTTTCCTGTCTCCTTCGTTTCCTGTGTTCGTTATTACAGCGAAAGCTGTTATGAGATCACTTTTCGGGTCCCGCGCAGCTGCATGTTGTCCGCCACCACCAGTGTCCGTAACCACATCGCACTAAATTAGAAAAAAAACCTTCCACCAATGACACAGGGCGGCTTGAACCCGGGTCCGCTGGGTGCCAGCCCAATATTCTACCACTGAGCTACACCGGTGCTTGTGAGTTATTGTCAAACTTGCCTTAGGCAGGCTTGATGTCGGTAAAGCAATTGCGTTAATACGACTTATAACGCGTTTTACAACAGCGAAAGAACAACCAGTCGTCGCACAATGCGAATAGCGTAACGAGTGGGCCGTCCAATGATCCAATCCATTACAAAATCTTGTTCTTGTATCCCTATTAACTGTGGCGCATACCCACTTTAGCCTTAAGTCCTCATCGTCGTTTGCCACTGCATGGACAATTGGAAAAAAAATTCCTTGCAAGTGTTTAGCACATACCATGCTTCTCAGAAGAATGACAAAAAATAGCATAGCGAATGCCGACCTACTACCCAAAAGCTTATTATTAATGCCCTAGTGGGTACCAAGCAAGTGTGCTTGCAGTAGTTACCCAATGAGTGTTTTGAAAAAGGCGCTGAAATGCCGCTGCTCTTCTAGCTTTCGCTGTGACTGTGCTGCGCCTTCCGTGCAGGCCTGGCGTTTTATTATTGTCTGGGTTTTTTTTTTCTAACGCAATGCACCATCTAGCCCAACAACGGGAGTTTATACATGCCAGCCAGGTCATGATTGAATATGCATGCTGATTTCATAGTTAGGCATAATGGTGTGACATTCACGTTTTCCCACCGAAATCTCGGCTGCTATAGGCACGCCCATGGTTGTGTACTCAGTTTACCTTCGTGGTACACATCAGTGGTTAGGAGGCTATGAGAAATATCTACCCGAGTCTAAAAACAAAAGCAATCAGCAGTGAAACGATGACAACTTGAATCGGCAGTTCTCCTTCTGTAAACGCCAGATAAGTTTAATTTAGATTTTATAGTTTGAGAAACAGAATATTTTATAGTTCTGAGAAACATGGCAGAACGCGCAGCATCTAGACGGTGCCTACATATGGTCTGGTAATTTTCACTCTGATATGGTTTGCGCACATGACTGCTAATCCAATGGTCAAGATTTCAAATCCTGTGTGTTTGTCGTGAATTTTCTGTAGTTTATTTCTGAATTTACTTCTTGTGTATTGATAGTATGTCGTTCATCAACCTCCACATTCACTGTAATTCAGCCAGAAAATGTATTAAATTGATCTTTTTTTTCGAGAAGGAGCAACTGATGGGACTAACAGTTCGTCCGTACACAGTCAGTACCTCCAATACAGGGGTAACTTTTACTCCTTGACATTTCGTCTCTCAAACATACTCGGGACTAAACAGTTCGTCTAGTGTCAGTTACTTCCGAAAAGACGAATCGTTCATCCTTTGGGAAGTAATGGTTGTGGCAATGCAGTTACACCCCAAAAGGATGAACCACAGACCACTTCTCGTCCTTTGCAGCTTAGAGTGTGGTTTGAAACGGCCAATGCTACGCACACAGTCATTCGTTTTCTTACGGCACGGTTGATGCATGCACCAATAACAGAAGTGCCGCTAGCAGTTGAGAAGTCGATGCACGCGGGAAGCGACTAGGCTATTACGTTCCACTCTTGCAGGCGAAGTTCAAGAGTCCTTCGAGTTTTTACGGCGCAAGTGTTTCTAAGGCATTCGTACTTTCGCGAATACTAACGTTGCGAATCGAAAATCTCCGCAGCAGGCATGTGCCACAGAGAGCGGGAAAATTGCCCCTCTCACTACTGGTCTAATAAATATGAAGTCAGCGCACCGGTGACCAATACCGATCAACACATGCACTAGAAAAATGATGCCTACTCCAGTACTCATCACTGGTACACTAAAATATCGCGAAATGAGATATGCAGTAAAAAGGCGTATGCTGGTTAAATCGAAAACTTTAAAGCAGTAGGCGCTAAACTCACAAGGGACATACTGTACTATTCCTGAAACCTTTGCGCCTTTTCTGCCCATTTCATCAAAATTTCCTTCACATATATGTGCCGCGTGATACACAAAGTTCGCTGGTCACCCACACGTACATAGAAAATTGTTGTGTGAATTTCAGTGCTTGATCTTTCTGTTGCTTTATTTTTGCCAAAATAAATAGTTGCGTAGCACATCTTTCTCTATGGTGGCGTTAAATAAACACGAGTCAATAGGACTAGGTCGAGCACAGTGAGGTCTTTTCATGCGCCGTTCTACACACTACAATAGTTGGTAACAGAGTGGCAATAAAAGCAAGAAAATAATAAAAAATGTTATTTCAGTATAAATACCTAAGTGATTCTTCTTGGCTTGAAGCATGCACACAGGTGTCGCCAGAAACACTCGCTTCATTGATTTAAACACTAATTTTAGCACGCTATGAGAAATTTGCTGGCCACGTGAGTAGGGCATGGTTTATAAAAATATAAAAAAAAACTACGCTATAGTTTACAAAAGCCTTTGGCAGTCCCTCAAACAGTCAACTAGCAGCCAAGTCAAGTATTCGGTGTGGGGCTTCTTGCTCTGTGGACGGGTTCTTATGGTTAGCGAGAAGAAGGGAAATTGTTCCAAGGGTTTAACAGAATCGCATTGATGACAAGAGCTAATATAGCCGAGTAAACGTAGGAGATGTCGCTTGCAATAGGTGAAATGTAGCGATTGTGAGACATGAAGTATAAGTGGACGAAAGACAAGTTGACACAGGTGGGAACCCGTAACCTCCGAGCTGTTTGTCGTCAGCTTAAAGTCACGGTACTTCTGAGGGAATATAACCAATTCTTTCAGCTGCTTTAAATACAGAAATTTTGACAGATCAAATTTGTTTTTTAATGATGATGATCCTTTTTGGGCTACTTCGACGCAAAAAGCTTGGCCTGCCTGCCTGCCTGCCTGCCTGCCTGCCTGCCTGCCTGCCTGCCTGCCTGCCTGCCTGTCTGTCTGTCTGTCTGTCTGTCTGTCTGTCTGTCTGTCTGTCTGTCTGTACATTTGTCTGTCCGCCGTAACGCTACCACAAATGGCACCAAGCAATACCCTAAACGGCCAAACAAATCCGCAGTACCCACCAATATTGCTCAAGTTCCAGCGTGAATATTTGTACAATTGTAAATTAAAAAGCAGTTATTTCGCGTATCTGAGGCACCACAACAACACGTCAATATTTTTTATTAGTGTCTTTACTCTAGAGAAGGGACACATAAGTAATTTTGAAGAACGTAGCGTTTATCACGCTGCGCTGACAATGCAACGCGATGCTCAAAAAGGGAAATGTTTCCAACGCTTTACTAATGATGGATTTCACTGGGAGAGAAGGAGCACTCAAAAGCACGCTTAAAGTGCTCTCTTCCTAGCCGGCATGTTTCAGTGGTCGAACAGGTGCTGGAGATTAATTGATTTGTGGGGTTTACCGTCCTAAAACCACGATATGATTATGAGAGACGCCGTAGTGGAGGGCTCCGGAATTTTTGACCGCCTGGGGTTCTTTAACGTGCACCCAAATCTGAGCACACGGGCCTACAACATTTCTGCCTTCACCGGAAATGCAGCCGCCGCAACAGGTGCAGGAGCACTGTCAACCATTGGTAGAGTGAGAGTGCTTTTGCCGTGCCGAGAGCAGCCAGGAGCAGTTTGTAGTGCTCTCGTCTGAAAAGCGGAGTAGGCGGAGTACCACCATTCACGTGGCTCTTGAACGTCACAGTTTCCGTTTTTTTTTCTGGTGGCAGTGTCAAACTACACATGGCAGCAACCATGTGTAGTTTGACACCGCTGTTATGTTAGCCACCACACTGCTGTTTAGTACGAATGGCTAAGATGACAGCTGGACGTCTGCCGAATGGGTCACTGCACAAAGATACTAGGTAGTAAGATAATGAAGAACACGTGGCTGACCGATTTCACGCGTATTTTGCTGCTGCCCCACAAAAAATATGCCAGGGCCTGGAATGTTTCAGTCACAACGTCTCCCTACTCGTCACCTTCTCACCTGCCCTCCGGGAGCGCGGCGCATTCTAGTGGCAGGTTGAGTGGCCCTGCTCTCAGTGCTCTGCCCCCCCCCCTCCTCACTGCCCTGCCCCTCTACTCCTGTTCTCTCAATGAAATTCGCTATAAGCACGGTGGCGGCGCCTGCCCATTGCTTTGCGTTCTAGAGCTTATCGCCTCCAAGACAGGCGCGCATCTTTCTAAATGAACGCGCACGCCTTCCTTCATTTCCAAAGATAACTGCCAGATCGCACTTGTGTTTAACGTGCCTAGATGGGCTTGTTCGCCTCCGCCACACGCTCGAGGCACTCTAACGCAGTGCCTACAGAATACCATTCACCGATTTTCTTGCGCAGAACATCAAATAAACGTTTTGTTCACTCTCTCCCCACGCAAGACTACATCGTCTTTCGACAACATTTGCAGCGAAATATGCAGATACGGGGCCATCTTTTTTGTCTCACGCATTCAACTTAGTTGAGGTATAGGCCCCTTTTTGATGAAAAGTTATGATGAATCTTTCAGGCAAATTTATACAACCACTTAGCGTACGTTTCTCAAGCAAGCTTTCTGCACCCACCAAGAAGTCGTTGAGGGTGTCCGGATTCATTCAAGGATGTCAAGATCCATTAGGGTTTATAGATTCTTGTAGTATATACTTTATGTGACGAGTATGAAAGTGCACATGACGAAGCTAATGGTTGGAGCTTAGCGCTGAGGTTTTGGGCACCTTGCTATACACGGGGTTGCATAGAACATCGCATAACAAGTTATGAATCCTTCAGAAGAAACATGAAGGCACTGGTATAGAACATACGAGGTCTCATAGGAAAAAAGAACCAGGAAAAACCACATGAAGACAGCGAAAAAAAAACAACCACACAGTACAAGCGCTGTATTTACAGCTCAGTGTTTATTGAAGAATTACATACACCCCCACACATGAAACAACAGCTCATGCGTCAAAGAAAACATCTGAGCCATGTGAACCTTTGGCACGTAACCATTCATATCACGGAACGTGTGAAGCAATGGTAAAATTTAACGCGTGGCTTACTAACTATCTAGAAACGCAAACTATTTCTCTCTGAGAAAAACTGAGGGTTCGTTCACACATGACAATTTGCCCAATTCTTGATTTAGAAGGCCTCACAGATCTCACGCTCAGTCTTGTTTCTACCTTTCCCGATTACGATTGGTGATTTGAAATCTGCGACGCAGCTGCAGCTTTTGCAATGCACAGGCAAGTTTACACCAATGCACGTGGGGAGGAGATAGCGCTGTTGCCGCAGCCTGTCATTCAGACATCGGCCCATCAGGTCAATATAGACACATCCGCATGACAAGGGAATTAGATATACTACCGAAACAGCTCATTTCGTGTAGATGGCAGCGTGCTTCTTTCCGCAAACGCCGGTGGAACTACTTTTTCGCTTAGCTATGCGCACACAGAGTCTGGAAGTCTGGAGAGCTTGCGTGGTGCAGACCACATGACCCTGACGCCATTCCTTTTGGCCACCCTCTTTAGGCTGTGTGATATTCTATGTAAATATGGCCTCAACGCTATGTTACATGTTTTTGGAACACCGTCTGCTGAGCCGCTTGTATTCTTACGCTTTCTTTTGAGCTTTCTGAATAATGATTCAGCCACGGAAAGCAGCATGAAGTCCGGGTAGCCTGCGGACCTTAGCCTGGCTACTTGTTTTTGGAGACTAAAGTGCATCAAATGCACACAACTTTTTTTGAAAGTGTTCATAAGCTACAAAGAAACAATACTTCTCTTCACAAGCTTGGACTGGCATGATCAAAGGGAGTAAGGTTTTTTTTCTCCTCGGTGCGTAACGCCAACAGGCATGACCATCCGCTTTAAAGTCTACCATGAAGTTAAAAGAGCAAAACGAGTTATCTTTGCAAAGTTCGTAAGTGAACTTTAGGTCTTCAGAACTCGCAGCAAAGATCAATAGAATTTCTGTAACAAGAGATTGCATGTTTTCGCCTTCATTAATGTTTAAAAAAACTAAAAAAGTGTCGACACAATCATGCAAGCTCTCCAGACTCTGCAAGCGCATAGCTAAGCGAAAAAGTAGTTCGAAAGACGTTTGCGGACAGAAGCACGCCACCAAATGAGCTGCTTCGGTAGTATAACTAATTCCCTTGTCATACGGCTATGCCTATATCGGCCAGACGGGCAGATGTCTGAATGACAAGCTGCGGGAACACCGCTATCTCCTCCCCACAAGCACTGTTGGAAACTTGCCTCTGCATTGCAAAAGATGCGGCTTTTGCAAGATTGAACGTGAAATCTCTGGGGCTTTCGAAATCGGGAAGCGGAGCGAATTGTCATGTGTAGGCGAACCGTCAGTTTTACTCACAGAGAGAGTTTGCGTTTCTAGACAGTTAGTAAGCCACGCGTTAAATTTTAACACTGCTTCACACATTTCATGATACGGACGGTTAGGTGCCAAAGGTTGACATGGCTCAGATGGTTCTTTTTACGCGTGCGCTGTTATTTCATTTGGAAATTTGTGTGCAATTCTTCAATAAACATTCAGTTGTACGTCCAGCACTTGTCCTGTGTGGCTGTTCATCTTCGCTGTCTTCGGGTGGTTTTTCGCTCGTTGTTTTTCCATTACTATGAACCAACTCGCCCCGAATGCTACGATACGAGGTGTGTTAGAAAAGTAATGAGACTCGTAGCACTGCAGGTGATCTGGCAACATTATGTTTAACGGCCTCCACTTCTATTAATTTGTTTATTTTTTCGCTTTGTCTGACGGACTTACAACTCCGGACACCCAACACAGTAGTTTTGACACCACCACAAGCGGAGTCGTTCTTTCGTAGTGTGTTACAGAAATGGAACATCGAAATTCCGAGCAGTGTTGTGTCATAAAGTTTTGCGTTTAACTGGGCGAATGCGCAAGTGTGACTTTCGATGAATTTAAATAAGCGCATGGGGAACACTTTTTATCGAGAGCACAAGCTTTAACTAGCAAAAAGCATTTTCGGAAGACCAACAAAACATTGACGATGAAACTTGCTCACGGAGACCTGCAACTTCAAAACTTGATGAACACGTTCAACTTGTGAAGGCTCTTGTGAGAGCAGACCATCAATTAAAAATAAGGATGATGTCTGAAGACTTAACACTTTCAGTGTACATAAAATTCTGACTGACGTTTTAAACACGTGAAATAAGAACTTGTGTGAAACCAAAGATTGCAGACAAGTGGGTGCTTCATCATGACAGTGGCCAGTGTCACATGGTTTACTTCAGCTTTAAAGTGTGACCTCAAAAGGCATTACTGTTGTTTCTCAACTTCCTATTGACCTGAATTGAGTCCTTGTGCGTTTTTATTTTGCCTAAGTTGAAACATGCTCTTAACGGACGTTATTTTGCAGCTTTGGAGAACATTCAAACGACTGTGACCGACTTGTTATAAGCCATACCAATTGAAGATTTCCAGCGCTGCTACCAACAATGGGAACAATTACTTCGTCAAAGTATACTTGCCCAAGGGAACGACATTGAAGAGGATAACATTGTTGTTAAAAAAAAAAACTAAAACTTCGGTAAGTACAAACTCAGTTTTGTTAGTTTTATAATGCACCTCTTAGCGACAAGAGACCTCAAAGCCAGCGATAAACCTCACTGGAGTGGTGATTCAGGCTAGCCATCCCTGACTTATGCTTTGCTTTAGGTGACACTGAGTGAGTGAGTAAAAGCTACATAGACATAAAAAAAGCCTACGCATATTATCGTTTAGGAGTCGCCTAAGTGATACGTAAGCATATTGTTTTATTGTAGCTCGTAGCCTTCCCGAACGCCCCGCCGCGGTGGCCTAGTGGCTAAGGTGCTCAGCTGCTGACCCGCAGGTCGCGGGATTGAATCCCGGCTGCAGCGGCTGCATTTCCGATGGAAGCGAAATGTTGTAGGCCCGTGTGCTCAGATTTGGGTGCACGTTAAAGAACCCCAGCTAGTCGAAATTACCGTATCCCTCCACTAAGGCGTCTATCATAATCATATGTGGTTTTGGGACGTTAAAGCCCTCATATCAACCAATCAAGCTTTCCTGAGAAGGCTATTTTCAGGTGTTATTGGCTTGACGTATTTCAACATTTTTCTTGCATATTGGTCAGCGTCTGGAACAATCCCAGAGAAACAGCAGCCAATGACCACTGGAATGCGAGGCTGGTATTGAAATTTCGCTAAATGTAAACTTTGCTTAAGTGTAGTTTCTGGAAGGCGGCTACGCATGTTCGCCTATAATGAAATCTATCATTCCACTGCCACGAAAGTTCATAAAGGCTTCATAGAAAATTTTCTCTTTTTAGATTTGTGTGTTGCCGCGAGTATAACGCAATTATGAGGTTCTTATATATTAATTTTTTGCAACCGTGAGTGTTAGGCCCATTAGCTAAGACACTAAACTTCGAAGCCTTGGCCCTGGATTCAAAACCAAGCCCCACCGGGAAAGTTTATTTTTTATTGACGTATTCTTAACAGTGACGATCGTATTACGCAAAAGTTGCTCTGAAGGAGATTAGTGTCATTGAATGACTATTGTAGTGCTTACGAATTTAATAAACGGAAGCCCGATAGTTGGGTCCCCTATTCCAGGACACCCCTAGAGGAATCGGCCCATCGGGCTAGACATGGATGAGCCAGTCGGCCCTACCAGCCCTCGTCAGCAAGCCATGGCTTGAATTGCCTATTCCTCATAAATGGATGTGTATTGCTGGGCTGAATCTGGGTAGACGACCGTTAATTGCAAACAAAATCGATTTACCGCCCTTGTGAAACTGGGGCTATGACTTTCGTCTTCAAAGGCGTACAAGCTGCGTTTGTAATGCTCTTAATATAATATAGACTATCAAGTTGGCGCTGTAACGACTACTTCGATTTTATGCCAACATTGTAGTTAATGAGTGCAGGTTGCCAACAAGACGTCTCTTGAAATAACGAATCTAGGTTGGCCTCGTTCCAAAAAAAAAAGGGTCTGCTTAATTAATGAGTGCAGACTGCAGGCCTCTGTGAAACAATTTGTCGCTCTTACCATCTTGGCTTTACATCATCAATGAAACGTTTCATCTGGTGATAGTTGTTCAGATATTCTTGAAGTAGATGTGATCTAAGACATGCAGCCGTCTTAAAAGCAACGAATGACACTTTTTTCTAGTTTCTGCGTCGAGGAAAGGGGGAGGTAGTAGGCAGCTAAGACACACAAAATATGCTCCTTCATAATGTCTCATTATTCATATTTCCGTACCTACATTTGACTTGAGCAACTTACTAGAAAACTCAACAGCACAATGAAGCAGGAGACTTCCTTGCAAGTTACAATTACTCTTTCTTCTTATAGGCTTATTGCTACCTGACTCATGCCCAATAACCAATACCCAATAGGGTGTTCAACTATGACACGACGCTCCAACTAACTTTTTAAAGAATATCTGTCCAAAACACGTTATAATGTTGGCACGAGGCACAAAACACTATTCATGTTCTGCAAAACGTGCAGTGTCGTCATCTGCTGTTTAACTGCGTTGGTAGAAAAGCAGCCTTGAGATCTCACGAAATACACTTCGTGCGTTCAATCGTTCAGTATACTCCCGAAAGTAGGATGAGCCATAATGGGCGTAGTCCTTAACACAACGGGTGGAAGGCTCCACTGCAATTTCTTGTCGTTAATCAGAAGCAGGGAAGTATCAGAAGCATCCTCCAACGTTAACCATGTAAATAGCTTTTCAAGGAAGTAAAGGGGCGCAAATGTATCTGATTTATGTGGCGTCTTCCTGCCTTTGTGCTGGTTCAAAAAGCGTGAGTTAAAACACACCGTGTCTCAAGTCTGATCGCCTCATCAATACACATGTTGCGTGTGAGTACGCATGTGCAACAAGGTGTATTGCACCGCACTATTTATTCGCTTACGTCCGTCTTCTTTTTATTCTTTATTAACGTCTGCTATACGGTACAACACCCATACAGTTGCCTTAGAGAAGATATGAGAAACACAGCAGCATTTACCGCGATGTGAACATCTAAATAGACACATTGAAAACGATAGAGAGTGAACATAATTGTAGTCTCGCCTATGCTATACAAATAAGGGCGGAGTGTTTCCGATGAATAAAGTCACAATGAAGATGGAGTGGTTAAAAGTGGCCTTTTGCTGTTATTAGACAATAAAATTTATGACTACCGCATAAGAATGCACAGAAAGAGGTGAATCTAGAAAAAATTCCGAGTGAGTGGATCAACTGAACTGCACAAATCTGAGCGAAAAAGCCTGATCGCACACATATACCCTTCACTCGCGGGAAAAAAAAAAAAAAACGATGCTCGGAGCCCTCCCGGGGTAATCTGGCGTTGCCTAAACCGAAAAAGCAAGAAAAAACAGATGCGAAATAGAGTTAGCAGTGCGCAAGGGAGCGGAAGTTTTACGGCCGGTAAGGCATGCGGCGCCAGCTGTGGTGAACGACGTCATCCCCAGAGGGCGGGAGAGGAGCCGAGCTTCGAGTTGATGGTCCCGGAATTCTGTCGCTGTGCTCGTTATTGCAGACTCAGTCGCGGAAAATCGGGATTACGTACTCTGGACGGACAGCGTCGCCGACCATCTGTAAACTGCGCGCTCAACAAGTCTTCCCACATCGAATGCCCATGGGAGTAAAAGGCTTCCTCCCAGCTCTGTGATGTAGAGTCGATGTACGCTCCGTATCGCCACTGCCTGCTTGTATCGACGACTCTGCACTACCGCACTGTGTGTGCAGGTATAGTTTGGCAAAGCTCGAGCACGCTGTGCAGCACCCTCGCAAGTACCACGGACGCTATATGCGCAGAAGCCAACGTTGTGATAGGGTCTTGCTTTACACATTGGGCGTACCAGATTGAGGCAATCTGGAGAAAAGCAAGGGTTCCGAAGGCCTGCTCCGAATGTTCAAGAACGAAAGGAAACCACCCCAGATTTTCTTCACAAACTGTATTTGAAAAAAAAACATAAATCTGTAAGCTTATATAGACCACAAGATCTAGTGGGCTCTGTTGTCGCGTACCAGGAAAAGAAAGGAAAGCGAGGTGGTATTTTACGTCGTAACATATATAAGGGTGGCACACCAGCACTGCCACAGCTGATTACGGTGACCGATACGGCGTGCCTAGTTCTTTTTTTAGAGGAAAAGGAAATGGAATGAAATGCTTACAATAGAACGTAGAAAAAAACTGGCAGACGCTTGAGTTTTGCCTTAAAGAGTAGATCGCGATAATGTAATTGGGCTTTGTGTGCCTCCTCACAAACTTGCCGTAAGGCAACGAGCGTAAGAGCCGGTTCGCGCTAGCTGCAAGTCTGCCCTGACAGTGCGGTATTGTAGACCTTTGGCCGGCACCATCCGCCGGAGAGCTGTTCGAAGTGCACGGCGAGCTTCGCCCGCGAGGCATTTTAGCCTCCGACAAACATGATCACTCTTCCGAATGCAGTTGTCGACCACCTGGAATCTATCAAACGGCCGCTGTGCGTACTGTGGCATATAAGCTCGAAACGGATGCTTTTATTCACTTTGGACTCATGTCCTCCTTAAGCTTCGACAACACAGTACTCAAATCGATTCCGCGCTGTTTTTGAGGGCCGTGCTCAAATAGTCGATGTTCTGGGCTTACGAACCTTCCCGAATCATCGGAGGGCCCATATTACACGTTTGTTAGTTATTTGTAATCTTGGACAGCTGGCGCAACTTGTCCGGGTGCCAGTTTTGGGACACGTTTGGCATTTTGCTGTGCTTTTGTAAATACCGGAGTTGCTAAAACGCTCTATCAAGTGCTGTAACCTAGCCTAAGAACAACACGCACAACAATGACATTGATGTTAAGGGGACTCGCCTGCTGGATTCCGAGCTGAACACGGTTGCGTTGCCCGCAATCTCCGACGCCAGTGTAGCTTTCGCCCGTCCTATACACTGCAGAACAAAGCGAGCTTAGTGCTTGCTGCCATATTGAAAAGCGCGTCGTGACATTTGTTGCAAGTGCGGTGGAGCAACACCCAGCACTGCCACGCGAGCAGACGCTCTGCAAATAAAACGCGAAACTATAGAACCCGAGTCCAGTTGTAAGCATGTTTTGCGTTCTTGCTCTACTGGAATTTTGGACTGATTTCGTGTGAAACGTTGAGGAGACCTTTCTCAACAGCCCGGAATGTCTGCAGCGTGTGCAATGCAGACTGCGGAAGCAATTTCATCAGGTGCGTATTATTCGACTGAAAGAAACGCGAACAGCAGAAAGCATTGCTTTCCACTCAGCTAAACTGCGGCGTGAGACAGTACAGAATTAGTGCCGTAAGCCGGCGTCAACGTATACTGTGGCTCCAACTTGCTCTCATGCACCGCATGTGCTTATAAATTGCCAGTCTTGCCGGGCATTTGGAACACACACGTGGTGCAAAAGTGCCAGCCAGAACAAGTGTTCAAAAAGATTTTAAAATGCTACGGTGACGCGGGCCGAAAGCACACATTAGCCTAGTCACAGTCAAGGCATGTCGCATTTCGACCGAGTCGAAAGCCATGCTTTCCACGCTGTTCACGTCTCTTTGCATCGCGATAGTAGGTCATTACAGTTGTACTAAACATGCACGGTGCGTGCATGTTTACGTATACGTATATCCGTATACGTATATCCGTATATTACGTATACGTATACGTATAGTCGTAATACGTATATCCTATCATTGACACGCGACCTGCAAAAGACTGCGGTAATTTATTGATATGTGGGGTTTAACGGCTGGAAACCACCATACGAATATGAGAAACGCCATTGTGGAGGGCTCCGAAAATTTCGATCACCTGGGGTTCTTTAACGTGCACCCAAATGTGAGCACACAAGCCTACAACATTTCCGCCTCCATCGTAAATGCAGCCGCCACAGCCGGGATTCAATCCCACGACCTGCGCGTCCAGCGTCATGGTCAACTCGAGTGGTAGAGTAACCACCCCACATTATTTTTGGTCGCGGGTTTGAACCAGTAAAGCAGTACCAAGTTTTCGTTAACTAGCAAGCTTTTCTTTCTGAGCAATTTTCATAGATTTCCTTCAAGCCTTGTTCTAGAAACGCATGAATGGCATTCTTCTTTTTATGGTCTCCTCTTTCTTGTCACCTGAAAATTCTGCATGTTCCCCACAGTTTTCCAGATCTAAGCTGCAAGGAAGACAGGAAGAAGTTAGGTCAATCTGCATTAGTGTTACAGGGTTTGCTACAATGTATGAGGCTGGCGCAAATTGGTGGCTAGAAGGTGATACGAACTAACATGTGCATAGCAAAATGGCGTTTCTGTAGACCCTTTCATAATTATAAAGCTAGTGTTTTTTAATATGCAGTTAACCCAACTAATGAAGGCTAGTCATTTAGTGGAGACAGCTTGTTTGGGACGTTCAACCCCACATATCAATCAATCAATAATTCAATAATGCAATCAATCAATCAATCAACCAATCAATCAATCAATAAATCAACCACGATGCTGGAAAGCGGGACCGACTACATCGACAACGCAAATCATGTAAGTGCAAATAGTCAAATTAGTTGTGCGGAATTCCCACAAGGAGGATGAAGAATTAGAAAAGAATTAAACTAACAATATGCCCACACATGAGAAGGTGTTGGTCCCAAATAAAGAACATGCACGTCAACGGAGCTAAAATGCTTATCCAAGACAGACGGAAAAGCGCCTGAAATCACCTTCGACCAATGAAGCCTCTTTCACAGAAACATATGTATCATTAACCGTATGCTACCAGCCGTGAAGTGGACCATTTGGCCTGCACTTTATCCGCAGCCCCTTGAACCGCACCCAACAACGAATCGAAAGCGTGAAAGAGCACCGAATTTGCATAAGAGACTTCTAACCACACTCTGCATACTGCAGCGCGCGACCCGTATTCGATTGCTTGCTCTCGCCGTTGCGGAGACAATACGAAATCAGGCTAAATGCTCTGGACAGTCCTCATTAGTGAATCTCCTGCTAATGACTCCTCTAATGAATGGCTACCCGACCGTTGGGGACTAAATTACGGTAACGCGACTATGGTGGCAGTCAATTTCAAATGTAGGTCCCATGCACGAAGGGCGTGGCTACGATGGCGTGCATCAATGGCGCTGGGAGCTGCTGTATTTACTGCGTTCGTTGTGCGGTCATCAGTATTACGCTGCCGGGTTGTCTTCTTGTCTCATTTGTTGTTTGTTCGTTTTGTTTTGAATGGTTGTTGGGGCAAATGCGCTTAGTCACCCGTTAAACTGCCTTTGGTTCATAGCGATGTTAAAAGAATACGCGTACGACTGCAAGCGTCTTGCACCGCACAGAGGGCGTGCGGCGTTGCGGTGACGTCACCGTGACGCCGCCAATAGTGAGCGCTAGGAATTCCAAGCTCATTGTTTCAATATCACCTCCATCAATGCTATACATGAGCAGGGCTTGCCGAGATTGTTTGTGAGTGTTAGCCCCTCAGATTTGAACTGCAATAATCTTGACACGTGTGTACATGTGTACATTGATATATTAGAACGCCAAGAGCTGTTGCCTCGTAATAAGCGATCATAAGTATAGTGAGAAATAGTGCAGAAGCTTTCCTGCCTATTCCTCTGTAGTTTTTGTTTCTTTCTTTTCTTTCTTTTTACGTTTATAGCTCGGCATAATTGTGGTCTGTTCTGGCGCTGCGTTCACTGCTCAAAGAATCAGCGAAAGGAGCCTGGTATTTATATGGGCCGACTTTAGGCTTGTCATGTGGAGTTCCGCTGGTAGATTGCTCAGCAATCCAAGTATACGTAACAGCCTCACTCAGTTAGCACTGCATTAAGCATTAAAGCTAAGCCTCGAGTCTTTTTCTTAGACGTAGCGAAAAAAAAAAAAAAACGTGCCTATGTCGGTACTTATCCCAACCGACCTAAGTGATTGCCGGCTTGTTCCCAGAGGGAAATGATCAGGAACGCAGAATCCCTCGCGTATCCTTGTGGTTCGCTGAGTGGCACTTCCGCACATCACGCTTCTACGAGTGTGTATATATACGGCACGAAAAGTTACTCCCTTCCTCGATGTCGCAGTGACAGAGATATTGCTCTAAGAGGGCTCACTTACCGCCAAGAGGCGATGCTTATTTATGGGCTGGGCGTAAGCCGAGCGAGCCCGGTGATTAACGACGCCCTTGGCCGGTGGTCACACAAAACACTCAGCATGTCGTAAGTTTGCCGTTATGGTTGCTTCGGTAACTGCTCGCGATCTATTCACGTGAAAAACCTTGGTCGTGAAGCGAGTGGGTAGTGCGTAGTGGTTTCCCCCATCACGCGGATGATCCCCGCACAACATTTTGCGCAGGACAGGATATAAACGCCGTCCAGTGCCAGGCTCTGTGTTTTACAGACAAACATAGTCGCTGCGGTTAGCACATTGTGAGAATGGGCCGATGAGCGACTATCATGCCTGATTCTGTGTGACAAGGCTGCTACTTTTTGGCAGGCTTTATAACGTTACATTTCTTCACTTTCTTTGTCGTTTTGGAAGAACTGGTGTGCAGACCCTAATGTGATAATGTTATTTATTTGACAGAGAAGCTATTTAGGTTTACCGTGTACCATCGTCGTAATCGTCGTCGTCGTAGTGGTAGTAGTAGTAGTAGTAGTAGTAGTAGTAGTAGTAGTAGTAGTAGTAGTAGTAGTAGTAGTAGTAGTTGTAGTATTCACAATATTAAGACCAATGCGAGGCGTAAACAAATAAAAATAACTGAGGATGATGGCGAGGTTGATGAGATGCTAGATGATAATGACAATGATGATGCTCGTGATCACGCTAGCCAGTCACGTAGACTCGGGTCTTCACAACTTCGGTGTTCGACTGTTTCAATGGCGTGGAACCCGCATAATTTTTTCGACAATATTTTCGCTCTCATTGAACAAACATGATAATTATATCTGGCCTTTTACATCTTGGAAACCGCGATATGATTATGAGAATTCCTGTAGTGGAAGGCACCGGAATTGTTGACCATCTAGTGTTCTTTAACTTGTCCTGACCTAGCAGAGTACACGAATTTCTACCATTTCGCCGCCACCGAAATGCCACCGCCACGGCCGTGATCGGTCCCGCCACCTTCAGGTCAGCAGCCGAACACACTAGCCCGGTTTCCGCCGAGGTGGACTAGCGTGAACTGAGTAACGTCGAAAGGTGGATACTAAGCGTGGCGTTATGCTATATCCCAAAGACCTGATATCACTTGCCGTACACCAATGTTGCGGAATAGTTACATAATGTATGGCACGAAGCCGCCTTATGGAAGCGATATTCGTCGAAGAAATAATTTTTACAAATATTAAAAAAAGAACACATCTCTCGAAGCCAGCTATAACATAGCAAAAGCGACACTCAGCGGGTAGCTTTTCTAGAATAATTTACGGCCTTCAAGTCATTTTTGTTTTTGCCGTTCTTTCAACAGTTGTAAGCGTCAGGTTATCTTATAGTGTGTCGACGAGGCACTGTGCATGGAATGAGCGACTTGGGAATTAGAAGCGGTGAACGCTTGATTACGAAATAAGTAATGGGCTCTCGACAATGTATTCAATGTTTGCGGGTGAATTCATGCAGCTTTTTGATGGAAATGGCATTTTGTTTTCATGCCACCACGTTCGGCATTATAAAACCTAGGCTAACACGCTTACGCACTGCATTATTTACAAACCACTCTAAAGTTCGTTCGCTTTTTGTAAATGCAGGCTCGGGACGCTATAAGCTCTTCCCCCACATTGAAGAAAGCCATTAGTATGTGATAAGGCCGTAGAGGCATTTTATAAGGTGTGGCGTTGCGCTAGATAATCAAGAAGTCACTTAAATTACCGCCTTGTCGAGTGAATGTATCTTGGGATGAAATAAGAGTAAAAAAAAAAGGTTAAGCTACCTAATTCAATTTAGGAGCATGTCCAAGAACCCGGCATGGCTAAATTCTGTCAGTGTCAGCTTGTACTGCATCCCTCATAATGATCGCGTTGTTTCGGCAAGTAATGTGAGTCCACTTGAGTCGATCTGAATCAGCTGGATAGTTGGATAGTATACGCGGCTGCCAATGGGCGCTGAACTGGAGGGGTGCGTTGGTAAAATGGCAATCATAGATTACTAAATTCGGCATACAAAATGTTCCTATGCCTTCATTTTAACATGATACCTGATAGTACCGAAGTTAGATGCTCTAATAAGCAAATGGCGCACAGATGCCCGAAGGCTTTTCCAACAACTTTGATCGACTCCGGATGAACCTCCTTCCTGCGGGCATTCAGACTCTCGGCGCGTTTCCTCGATGCTCACTGTTCGAGGTTTGCCCTATTTCGTGCATGTATACGTAATCGTGGTGCTAAGGCGGCATCAACATCACGGGTGGTGCTGTTATTCCCTCATAAGTTGCTCGACCCCGCCGGTGTTCCCAACCTCTGACGTAATACTAAGGGCGTTAACTCGCAGTACTGCGAATCAGCGCTTACTTTTGAAATGATCCATTCACAAGTATTTGTTTGTTTAATAAAAAGATAGGTCACTGAAAGGTCATCTGAGATATTTGTATATTTGTCCATGGCTATAGACCTGCGCATGGTTCCCCTTTAGGGGGGGGGCGAAGATTAGTCGCAGTGCCTCCCTCCCTATTTTGTCAGTGTATGGAGCTGTCTTTGCTCTTCCCTTCTTTGCGAATAGGGGGAAGGGATGACTACAATAGACAAACTTTTGCACAGAGAAAACACCAAATGTAGTCACGCATTAAATTATAATCTGAGTTGTAATTCTGAATAAGCCTATACGCCCGAATATAGAACATGATTCAGAATGTAGACGACAAAGGTTGCAATGTGGGCGTGTTGGTGGATCATCTGAACAGCTTTATTGTAGGGCGAAATGACACACATGTAGACACAAAAAACTGCCCTGTAAGGTGTGCCTATGTACCTTCTAGTGTCCGTGTGTAATTTGCCATTACATCGAAGCAATCTGTTGAGAATGTAGAGATTATTCATCACACAATCAGTTTCCGCAGATGAAATTATACCCTTTTTTTCCTCTCTTGTTAAAGAAACAAAGGAACGCAAAGTGAATACTGCAGTTTGTTTTAAGAGCGTTAAATTAATGCTGATAAAGCCCAAGTTTTTGCATACATCCAATATCAGGTTTTTGCCAGCGTGACTGCAGGCTTGTGAGGTCGAGATTTAACTTGACCTGTATTTAAAACATGCATGTTCGAGATGGCGTGAATTCGAATGATCTATCAGACTGCCATTACCAAGCTTTCGCGACGGTAGTTCAGGAAATAAACTTGCGTTTCATAACTACAAAGCCCCTTTATTTTCTCAAGCAATGTTGTAAAGCTTTTTTAGAGTGATCGCGTGCAGAACTTGACAATAGTTGTGCGCTTTTCAGTCAAGCGGGGACGCGGGGAAGAGAAAATTTCAGCACACGGCCTGTAAAACAAAGCCATGCGAAATAGAGTAGACGTAAATAATATTTAGCGGAGTAGCAGAGAGCTCCTCTGTTTAAGTGCATCGGGAGTCGGTGATCGGTATAGCAATGGAAGTCGAGAAACACGAATGAGGTGCACTGGTTAAAGAAATTGACCCTTAATGCTGAAGTCATTTGTTGATTCTTGCTAGATTAGCACTCTAACAAAACAAAATGCTTATTTATGGTTTCCTTTTGCCCTGCGGATAGTTGGTACTATTAATGAAGTAATTGGGATAGATCAGTCGGTTATTTCGTATAAGTGAGCCCATAAAACACAATCTACCAAAAGGGATTTTTCTGAGGTTTTGAGTAAGCACACACACACACACACACACACACACACACACACACACACACACACACACACACACACACACACACACACACACACACACACACACACACACACACACACACACACACACACACACACATTGGGTCTATTGATATATTGTGTAAAAACAGCGATGCTCGAGCGCATTGCCTTCAGTATGCCATATATTGGGGTTGCTTCAGTCCGCAAACGATACCTCAAGACAATTACTACCGGCAGTGCACCGCATTTAGCACGTACTTTGAATGAAAGGAGTGGGCTGCCTAATGTGGCAGCCAGCTATATAGCGAAACTGACACGTCTGATGTGGAATCACATTGTGTCTGACGTACCACGTTTTTTAAAGAACTGCTCAATTAATTGAACACTTCTTGATTACCAATAGCAAATTCGGTGCTAGATACTGAACACACCCGCAGAAACACTTCTGTCTTTCTGTCTCAAAGACTATTACCAAGACCGTGGGTCAAACTTCCAAACACATCACATATATTAAGCTCAACCTACCGGTGCGTACCTTGGGCATATCATTCACACTTGTTAGCGAAGCGTGCAAAAAAGACAACAGCAAAGACTACATAAATATCAAGCGGCTAAAACTTAGATCGAGCAAACAAAGGAACAAAGCTCCGCGAAGGAAGCCAGAACTGAATCAGAAGAATCTATAAACAGTGAAGAGCCGGCATGCTGCGATCACCTCACGATAAAACCCATCTGCACTTGCACCAACGAGCTGAACTCCTGGATATTGGGAACTGAGAGAGTTTGGGCGGGATCGGGATTTCCTTTCGATAAATGGGGAGACACGCCGAACAGAAGTGGACGCTTTGGGCGCGGTGCCCTTTATTGCTCCTCGCGGACTTGCCTCTTCTGCAAGCGACACGAGTGAGAAAAAGAAATAGTTCCCTGGTCAGAAAACAAACTGGACGAGCCGCAGTTTCAATGAGAATGGCGAATACATTGCGCTTTCCGCGAGGGTGACCGCGCAGATGAAATCAACACCATCCTGTAACGATGTACGCCCTAAAGATAAGAAGAGAGAGAGAGTATAATATCATTTGAAAGAAGTTCGGAATGCGCGCACCGAGAGCAAGATTATACTTTCTCGCCATATTGTGAACGGCTAAGAGCTCTTATGTCCCCTCTATCGCACGTATACACGCGGGAAAAAAGGCAAAATCTCAAGCGAGCACACCTACACGCGCACACACTCAGGTACATGTGCACACTAGAGCACATGACGGTGCGTATATGTGAGCACACTAACGCACACACACACAGAGAAGCAGACACGCGTGCACTTCTGAAAGCATGCAAGCGCACACCCCCCCCCCCCACACACACACTTCATGTGTACACTAGAGCACACAAAAGTGTGCACATGTACATACACTGGCAGCCACACAAGCGCGTGGGCAGACACACGCACACACAAGTACCCGCGCACGCAGGCGCACAGACTTTCTTGTCTGGCGCAAATAAATAGACCTCGTGGGCCAGCCTAGTTGTGCGCGAAACAGCGGCGAAGCGTGTCGTGGAGCGGCAGTGAAGCTGAGAGAGGAGCGAGAAGTCTTGTTTGTCTCGAAGCCGTGGGAGGAAAACCGCGCATCGTCTGTAGTTAGGGGCGTAGCGAGGAGCAAGACCCAAAATAGAAGAGCCAGCAAGGGACGTGGAGGAATAAATGGAAAAAATCGATACCGATCCGCGACAGCCAACCAAGTGAATCTCGTTTCGTGCTGACTAACTCAGCCGGAAATTGTACGCCTGTTCGTACCCTCGTGACTCGCCGAAATTACAAGTTTATATTAGCGTCTCTCGAGGGTTTCCGGGAGGAGGAAGGCAGAGTGGATGAAGCGTGTCGAGAGAAAATGGCGCGCTTTGTTCCGAACTGTGGGATATTGAACCACCCAGGCAGTTTGTATTTTATTGCAATACCAGTTGTAATGGCACTCCAGCCGAATTCTAGTGGTTGCCGCGAAGTTCTGTATTTTCATACCTGTATATCTGGGCAAATAAATAAGCAGAACAAAAATGTGGAATGGGTTTCAACTGGGACCTACAGTGCATAGGCACGCTGCAGTTTGCCGCAGGTGCTTGCTTCATCAGGTGCCATAAAACACGGTTAAGAATTTTCAGCTCGCGTGTGCTGATACTTATGACGTCATTTCTATAATTCTCATGGCATGCTTAAGAATTCCTCGAATGTAAGCGAGTGAGTTGAGATACTTCACGTTTTTAGACAAGGTTAAGGCTTTCCCAGTGCTGTTGATCAGTCCTACGTTGTGAAATGTATCCTGGCTACCAGAACGCCATTCCAATTAACACATTTAAGTCAAAACTTCCCGTAATCTTTTCCTTTTTCCTCTAACCTTCACGACGGTGAGAACACTGCTGATATATATATATATATATATATATATATATATATATATATATATATATATATATATATATATATATATATATATATATATATATATATATATATATATATATATATATATATATATATATATGTTCTAAGGAAATAGGAATCTATGCAATATTCTTATCCTCAAGTTTCAAGTTGTTTAACTGCCCTCGCAGAAAAAAGCTTTACCTCCTATTCTTTCAGGTGAGTACTGTATTACCAGATGTATCGCTGCCTTCAAAGGTACACGTTAACTCTATTCTGGATACCTGTTACTCTTTTTTTGAGGCGTGACTTTCAAGTAACCATTCATTTCATGTAATCACACAACTTTAGCGATTCTGTTTTTTTTTTTCACGGCTTCAGTGCCTAAAATGTCCGGCCCCTTTAGAGCCACCTTACACCTAGCCATTATCATTCATAAAATCATTGCATAGATATTATAGTTTTTCATGACGGGACTTGGCGATACCCGGCCCTTGCGCCCCTAAACAACATACTAATCATCCAAAAGTGTGTTGGCGTTTTTTGCTTCAGTCGGAGCTATATAAGTGGCAGTGTTAAGGAGTTGCCACTCCTCAATTGGAATGATTCTGGAATCATTCCTAACTTTTGCAGCCCCAGAGCGCAATAGGAAGAGAATAGGGACAACGCTTTGAGGAATGAAATGGCAATTAATTTGAGCACCTTTTGCCCGGAACGGAATGGGATTGAAATAACGTCTTTGCGAAAATACAGCACGTTTTTGTTCACGTGCAGCGTTTCAAACTTGAAACATAGAGAATCAGACCGTTGATTTTGACAATAAACAAGTATTTTTAAAACGCCTTGGCTGATTACAAGCTCGAAATTTCTAAGCAACGCGCCTACTACAACTCTGTCCTTATATCGACTGTGTTCCTCTGAAGTTCGTCTCTATTCTTCGCGCAACCGCGGTCGAGTGAAACTGCGGCGGCAGCAGCACCTCCCCCCCCGCCTCGCTCCCCCTTTGCGTCTTGCATTTTTTTTTACCTCGGCGGCGCCCCAGCTAGAGACCCCAGCCGTCTGCTGTCTCCTCCCCACCCTTCACTTCTTTTACTAACTTCTATCACCGTCGGTGACTCGGACGCATATTCGAAAAACGCTAGTCAAAGTTGTGATGCGTAAAAAACGCTGGTGCGGCGCTTTTGTTCACTGCAAGCTTTCATGTAGATTACTGCACCTGAGAGATCTGGGCGTCGCCATTTTGGGCTGTTAAGATGATCGTTTCGTGTTAAGATATATCACGAGTTGAATTATTAAGGCCATGAAACATCGTATGCATCAAGTGTACCGCTTTCATGCTCATGCGTCTAGTGTAACGCTGCTTAGTTGTTAAAGGTGCAGAACGCAAAGGTTAACAGCCCAATATGGCGGTGCTGAGACCCCTCCTAAAATTGTCTTAACCAGTCTGCGCGCCGTCTCAGCTCATACTCTCTCCCCTTTTTGCAATGCTGTTCCCCCTGTCAAGACACATGGGTGCCTTCACCTCAAACTCTGTCGGCGAAGTTCTGTAGGTCAGTGAAGCACATAGTCATGCACGATGAACTGTGTGGACTCCCTCTCCGTACAGACAGAGAAAGATCATAAGCTTTTGAAAGCGATGGTTCCGGAAGCCACCTGAAGCAGGCAATCTCGCGTAACCAAGGCTACTCTGGTGCCTCCCCGAGTCCCTGCGCTGAAGAAAACCGATGTTCATCATGTTCTATGGTGGGGAGAGGCCCTGGTGGCGCCACCGCCGCCTCCTTAATACCATCATTCGCACCCAGCCCCTAAAACAGCAATCAAATCAGGCCAAACTGCCAGGCTTGGACTGGTTTTCGTAAGTACCTGCCACGGACCAGTCTTAGCGATGACGAAAATAGCTCATGGGCTCAAAATCTTATGACAACCCTCAAGAAAGATGAGAAACGCATACAGACTGCGGAGGACCTCCAAGCAGTGGATAATCATTTACTTCATCTCTGGGAAGCTCACCGCAGTCTCACGAAAAGATAGAAACGACGAAAGCACAACAGAACGCTGAAAAGACGTATAAAAAATCGGACCCAACAGGCCGTCGAGTATGCCTTTCCGTTATCTGATTCCAACTGGATCGATCCTTGTAACATGGCGGCCCGACAGATGTCGGGGAAGAACACATGGAGGCTCTTCCGCAGCTTAATAGATCCCGCTCAATCGTGGGGAAAAACACAGAAACACTTGCAAAGTGCTTTACACAATTTTGGGGGAACAACAACACAACTGGCAGAGGCGTTAAAGGACAAGTATCTCTGCACGATACAGAAGCCTCCAGGTCAGGAATATCTCTGTGCAGGTAGAGATAATGAAGAGATGGATAAGCCATTCCACATCTATGATCTCAAGGAGACCTTAACCAAAATGAAGAGAGGCGCTACCCCCGGTCGGGACAAGGTTACAGTAAAAGTGCTTGCTTACTTCCCTGATCGCAAGTATGAGACCCTTGTTACCTATCATGCAATATGAAAATGGGAGACCCCTATGTCACTCGAATAGAAAACATCACTTGTCACTTTCAGGGAAGGAAATTATTACGGACAACTTGAGACCTATCTCGCTCACATTGGTCGTGGGCAAAAGAATGGAGGTCATGGTGTGAGATAAGCTCTCCCATTATTTAAAAGATCATAACACCTTTGCAGACATGATGTTCGGCTTCCGTTCACACAAGGCGGCACAAGACACGTTATTACAGCTCAGTCAAGACATAGTACAACCAACAAATAACCCTCACAATGAAAAGGTTGTCCTATAGCATTAGATCTAAAGGGAGCCTTCGAGAACATAAAACACTATACTATATTAGCACATCTCAGTAAGACTCATTGTGGCAAAAATAGATTTGATTATATCAAACATTTCTTGACAGATTAAGCCGCACTCATCAGAATCCAAGACTATATGAGTATTGATCTAACAAAGTGGCTACTAGAGGGACGCCACAAGGCGCTGAGCATTCTCTTCTACTGTTGAACCTAGCGATGACACATCCTCCAGACCACCTGAAGGGGTCTGCAGTTGTGCAGCACGCGCTGTACACCGACGACATCCCCATCTAGGCCACCTAAGGAAACACTGGGCATACAAAGCAAAGCCTGCAAGCAGCCGCTCACGTAGTGGATCAGTACGCATGGCGCTGCTGACTCCTGTTTGCACCAAACAAATCAGTATTTGTGCATCTTAGGCCATCACCTAAGGACATTACAAAACAGCGTCTCTTATTAGCTAGTGGCGCCATACGCGAGGATAAGAAGATTTGCATTCTCGGACCTGCATCGACAATCAAACGAGAGTCAACACAACACTACAAAAGCTTCGCAAAGTTGGGGACCAAGTGGGCCGACTGGTTCGAAGCATTTCCAACAAGAAAGGGGGATTACGAAGCAAGCATGCTGTGCGGCTAGCTCATACCTTCGTAACTAGCCGTATTTCATACTTGGTCCCCTATCTTTACTTGCGGAAGCATGATGCAGAGAAAGTCAAGGGAATCACGTGCAAAGTGATTAAGAGGGTTCTTGGCCTACCTGTCACCACTTCTAACACAACACTTCTCGCAGTGGGAGTAGTAAACATCTTTCAGGAGCTCAAGGAAGCACACCTCACGAACCAATTCACACGTCTGACACAGAAAGAGTCGGGAAGGCATCTGCTGCACCGGCTTCACTTGAAACACGACTTTCACAATCAGGATAGGGTCGGAATGCCTGAACTCTGGAGACGTACCGTGAAAGTTCGACCTCTCTCCACAAAGACGGATAGGGAAGACCACAGTTGTCATCGCGAGGCGAGGGCAGGCGCCTTGCATCGTCACTGTGCCAATAAATACGGAGTCTTTTGTGTGCATGTACCTAGTCCTTACTGCGGGAGATGGTATATGGCAGCGGTAATTCACGAGGTAAAGCAAGTAGATAGACTCACTTTCGAAGCTCCTGGCACAAGTCAAGCGGAAGAGGTAGCTATTGCCCTAGCTGCCTCTTATCATCCCTCACAATGTATTATATCAGATTCGCGCAGGGGATCCCGAAATTATTAAGCTGGTTAGATCACGTTACTAGCGGAAAGAACTTACAGAATATAAGAACCGGGCACTCAACCCTACACCTCGTTGCCTATTCTGTACCCCAGGTCACCAGGGCCTAATGGGGAATGAAGCCACAAACACGGCGGCCCAAACACTCGTTCACCAGGCATCGCGCTTAGATCCTGAGTACATGCAACGCGAAGGCGGATATCTGCTGACATTCAAAGATATTACGACCTATTACAGGGATCAGTATCGTCAATACCCACCTCCTCCAAAAGGACTGGGGAAGGCTAATGAACGCATCCTGCTGAGATTTCTCACTAATACCTCATTGTGTCCGGCAATCATGCAACATTTCAATTTCTCCTTCACTGGCAAGTGTCAAAACTGTGGGCAGGTGGCTCACACCTATCAAATCGTTTGGGCTTGTCAGCTCAACTCAGCTATTCCTGCCCAACCCTAACCTAACTCGAGAGGAGTGGGAGGCGACTCTGCTGGGTTGCTCCGACCTTCAGGCTGAAAGAGCCCTGGTCCAGAGGGCTAGGCTAGCGAGTATCACCAATGGAGTCCCGGACTTTACCCACTACAGAGCCTCTAAACTGCTTCACTTCTATTTTTCTTTTTTTCAATAATTGTTTTCACTCATTACTCGCCACCGCAGCTCCCGTGCCTTTTGGCAGCTAGGGAAGCACAACTATAAAGCACGACCACACAGGCTCCTGCGCTCAGTGGTATACTCTTGAGCAACTCATGTTTTTGAAGCGCAACCTATAGTAAGGTTGGCGGCAGCACTTTCATCTCACCTTTCTTTAGAACCAACCATTAAAACAGCCATCTTTCACAATTCGGGTTTTAAAACTAAATGGCCAAGCACCCGTTTAGCTCCCAACGTTTAGTTTCAAAATTTAATGTATAAAACCAAAATAAAAAAAAAAGATTCTTTTTGCGGTTCGTACTGTTTGCGACTTTATCGCAGCATATAAAAATCACGAGGACTCTTAAGCACTTTTTATGACGTCAAGCAATGAACTAGTTACCAATTGCTGAACGTGTTTGGAAGATCAGGCTTCCGGGAGATCAAGCCCAGGAGATCAGTCATTCCTGAACCTCGAGCTGAGAGCTGGTCATCCCACAGTCCCAATGCTTCGGAATGAGATCATGTCATTATTATCATTTTTTTTCTTGTAACTTTGGTTGGTTCTTACGACTCGGCGCATATGCTTGTTGGCATCACCAAGCAAAGAGGACATTGGGGAAGAATGTATTTTGCTACACCGTTCATAGCCACTGCTGTATCAGCATGCTAAAATTTGTCATGTAGGCCTGAGTACATATTATATTGAAGTGGAAGTCCACAATGCATTCTCTAGATACACCTTTAGTTAGCCAAGCCTAAGGGTAGGTGCGGTATAAAAGTGTGAACAATCTTCCAAGTTGTAAAAGAGAAAACATAGCATAAGTTAGTTTACAAAAAAATGCATTATTCCAACATATACTGAAGGGAGAAGCAAATAATTACTGCACGTTGGTAACCATTGACACCCCCACACGAAAATGTCGAATACTCTATGCACAGTCTGACTTTTATCTCGTGAGCAGTTCAGTACCTGACACACGTAGAGAACCTTTGCGATAAGGAAGGCATGACATGCCTAAGAACAGGCGAACACAGAAAGTTTTCCTCACCCCATCCATGCTTGCGAGGTGCACTTGAGAAGCGTGAGTATTGACAAGCAGTGCGTCGTAGTGTTCTGTATTCGTTGGAAAGACACAAGGTGCCGGTGTGGCGGTGCACTGTTCCGTGTAATACCAGCAGTACCTATAGAGGGCTCCGTACTTCATTACCAAAATTTTAGCTTTCTTCATATACACAACCGCTCCAGACAAGTGGCAGAACTGCTTAGTCTGCTTGAATAAAAACACGCAATGTCGTCAGTTTAGCACTAACAAATTTAGGCTTAAACTATTCAAATAGCACCATTCAATAAAAAATGTTGATCATGCAAATACTATATGTAAAAGGACTGCTTTTACGGAAATAAGTAAGGTGGTTATACAGCACGAGAGATGCCACCGTGCTTTCTTGATCTTGGTAAGGTGTTTTGCGTACTTTTGCAGTTTTTAATGCATCGCATGGCACCATCTTTATGGGGGCGTTCATTTTTAACGCAATAAAACTGGCAAGCTTCATTTCCAACATTGATAAATTTCAGGAATGAATTGAACTGCCCGACATTTTCGGAGTGGGCATAGGCAAAGTTTTCTCATTTCGAGGAATCCAAAGGAATGTTATTGTGGCAAATCCCAATTTCCCCGAATGAAATTGGAATAGAATAGAGGCGCCCATCCCGTAACAGTGATTAGAGGGAAATCGGCACTTAGCAGAAAGAGTCAAAGTTCCTCTTTCTTTTATAAGTGCGTCGTTTACAACTATCAACATTTTTTTTCTGTCAATCACATGTAGAGTTTATTGGCCCTGGCTTGAACATAGCGCTTTATCGAGGCGAAGAAAAAACTCACGATGGTACATGTAGCACCGGTAGTAAATGCTCGTGCTCTTTTCTCTCCACAGCTAGTCCACATAATCTTTTTAACAGCAGCAGCAGCAGCATGAAGTTGGTTCTTGGAAACTTCGAACTCGAAGCACTGGTCGCGTTTCAAATAAAGGTAAAGTGAGGTGGAGAAAGGAGTGCCACTCATAACGCAGCGCAGCTGAATGAATGTAAAATACTACCATTTCCCAAAGTGTGCTGAACGCATCCTTCTACACAAAGTGCAAGGTTCATTCTTCGGAAATTTTAACTGTTTCATGCTGTGAAACATATCATTGTGTGACCAACGGCGGGTATAAAGGGTGAGCTCATACTAGGCCTAAAGTTGCTTGTGAGCAACTGTCAGCGAATAAGACGCAGTTTGCACTAAAAAGCGAATATCGCAGCACAAGTTACAACTAATTTTGCGTGGGCACGTATTACGCTGTCAAGTATTAACCGCAACCGAGAAACGTAGAGGGTGGCAGCTGCCCGCCATGCATCTATTACGTGGGTGTGCGTCGTTCGCCACTGCGGTTACAGACTAGACATGCTCGCGCAAGCGCTGCAAAGAAGAGTCGACATGTGCTCCCACAGAGAACGCCCGACTACGGGAGACAATAGCGGATGTAACGGGAGCTTTGAACGCTCTTATTCCTTTTTACTTCTCCTTTCCACCGCTATTCGAGCGATGGCGAAAAGTGTCAGCTAAAGAAGAAAAGAGCTGCATATAGCGAGATGAGGGTCTCATGAGAGATTGCCCAGATCCGGTGGCCCTTTCTAGGTATGTTCCACTGTAGGCTCCGGTGTCCAAGACATCCGATGGTGGCCGCCATCAGACGTGTCAGTGTTGCTATTTGACCAGCGGCCACATTACACCACCCACTTCTTTCATCTGAAGCTCTTGCTAAACGCGGCGCACTGCCGGTAGCAATCTTCTTGATGTATCGTTTACGGACCGAATGCAATCCCAATAAATGGCATATTGAAGGTAGTGTGCTCGAGTAACACTGACAAACACAAGATATCAACTAGCACAAAGCGTGCGTGCGTGCATACACGCGTGTCTGTGTGGATATGTGCGTGTGCGTGCATGCGTGAGCGCGTGGCCACCTGTGTTCGTGTGCGTGTGTGCATGTGTGTGCGTTCATGTGCGTGCGTGCATATTTGTTCGTGTTTCTCTACGAAGCGGTGTTCTTGTTTGGATGGCGACTAGCTCACTTTTTGTACCACAATGGTGCCATTTCGATACTTTTAAAAACACGTGAGACTGTTCTAAGCGTCAACTTGAGATGTCTGGTACGTCTATTTAATCGAATGTCGCCTTAGCCCTAATATATACGAGTAGCAAATATCTTTTGCCTTGTTTCAAATGCAAATGACAATGGTATGCCCTTACACGAGATTCTTATTCATGATATTGTTTATTTTTATTAGCTTTCTGAAATATATTGCCAATTTCACACAAAAGAATGCCATTTTTTCTTACGTCAGTATTGCCTTGCAATATTTATAGTTTAAGCAAACTTGCATTTATCATTTAGGCGAAACAACGTCGCTTGATGTGTACTATATACTTGTAACACCACCCTCTCCTCTCTCCATTAAAATAATAATAGACGTTACACAACTACTTTACTGCATTGAACGAATCCGTGTGACAGGAACGTTAGTGGATACAGAAAAAAAAGAAAGAATCGCTTGCCTACATACGCCGAAGTGAGGCAGAAGATACATGCGCGAAATGTAATACATGCTCGAGAGCGGGGCGCGACGTGAATCACAAAACACACGTTTCTGCGAATCGATAGCAAGAATAATTTAATTTGTGGGGTTTAACGTCCCAAAACCACCATTTGATTATGAGAGACGCCGTAGTGGAGGGCTCCGGAAATTTTGACTACCTGGAGTTCTTTAACGTGCACTCAAATCCGATAGCAAGAAGCAAACGTGTATCTTCACACACATTCGAAAGTAGTTACAAGATAAGAAAAGAACAACCGTCATTTTACGCGATAAAAAAAATCAGCAACAACATAAAACTAACTAATAACAACAAAGGTGCACGCGGCGTGCACTCGTTGCAGAGAAGGAATGAAATTTACCACCGTAAACGAATCAAGGGAAACGCTGTCGGTGGATGGGCAGTTTCAGCTAGGCACAGCTGCGGACTTCCCTAGGGCTATCGAGAGCCGCGCGGCTGGATCTGGGAATTTATTTCACGCGGTCGTGCACTACCTCGGCTCAGAACGTGCGTATCCCTGTTTGTGTGCGAGTATGAACGCGGGCGCCTGTGCTCGGTCGTTGCCGTCAGATGATCCGGTTATATGGTTCAGGACTCGAGGCATGTTCCGAAATGAGTTCAGTAGAACGTGTGTACACGCGTATATTATATTTTATGGCACCCGACAAAGTTCGCCCCTTCAGCCACCACATGTGTAGCTAAACTTGATCCACACATAGTTCTTCGCCCGTTTACTTCGTTAACCGCTAAGTGAAACAAAAAAAATGTGAGCTGAGGAGTTACCTATATCCAGCTCATGTCCATATTTTGCTTGCGTGCGGACGCAAGGGCATGGTTCTTAGCCATCTTTATTTTGCTTCTTGAACTTTAGAGGCATGTTTTAGTTCTGATCTGCTCTTACAACTGACCGTGAATCAACAATGTGTGTGCCAACATTGACGTCTTCAGCTTATGCTCAATGCGCAACAGTAGTTCAAGGTCAGACGTGTGAATGAGTTTAACGGTGTCTTATATTTTTGAGAGTTTGATGTTCAACCCAAATTAAAGAGTGCATAATTTATGTGACAACCACACGTTCAAGCGAATCGAGGACAAATAAAGAGCAGGTATATTCTCCCGTCAGTTTTCTTAAAGGGGAACTCCGGCGTTTTTTTATATCGGTTCATTTAAATAAAACTTTGAACTTGTGTTCTCGTTGATGCCGTGGTGATATGTGCCAAATTATACAGCCATAAGCCATTTAGTTTTTTTAAAAACAAATCTTAAAACTGGTAGCCGATTCTGTATTCACAATTGTAAACGCGGGAGGACGCCCTGTGTATATATGACGTCAGGGTCTACTCCTTTTTCAAAAACCCCGCCTCTCCCAGCAGACGGATGCAGCGCGCGCTTTCTTCTATGAGGCGACGACAGCGGGAGCACAGTTCTGTTTTGTCAGCGGCATACAGCGTGTTAGTAGTCGTTGACGTCGGGTCTTACAATATTGGGCAACAAGGAAATAGATTTAGGGCTTATAAGATGCTTCACGCGCTGGAGGGTCGAAATTAAAAATCGATGCTTCCGCGCTCAAGTTATAGCTGCAATCATCGCTGCACTTGTCAATGGCAAGTTCAGACGAGCGGGACGGCTTGATTCCACGTCGGATGATATCGCCAACTTGCTTTTCGCGCGTCAGAAGAGGCACGTGAGCAATGTTTACACCCTGGTCAGCTGTGGCGCGGTGTAGCGGATCTCGTGACGTCATCGGCGGCAGACTCTCGTGACGTCATTCGATACCCTCCATGGACGATGGAGCAGCTTCATGTCTCGGTTTCTGTTTTGAATCGTTGTTTAGTGCTTATTAAGTTATTGACGAGTGCCCTGGCAAAATGAACCACCCTAGCTTTTGAAGGACGGTCAATAGTATGAGAAAACAGCAATATCTTAGTATGGTCGAAAATGCACCGGAGTTCTCTTTTAATGACTAACAGTTATGTTGTCTACGTACCATGTACCCGGCCCATGCCTGTTTCTTCGTCTTGATTTCTACTTTAGTGCCACGAGAAGGCAAATGCGTGAGAGGGAGACGGGAAATTAGGTGGACAATGAAAACTAAGATTGCATATATAGCGTGGCAGCAGACAGAAAATCAGCCCGGTCGGTTTGATATGCGTAACAATGAAGATTGATTGATATGTGGGGCCTAACGTCCCAAAACTACCATATGATTATGAGAGACCCCGTAGTGGAGGGCTCCGGAAATTTCCACTACCTAGGGTTTTTTTTACGTGCACCCAAATGTGAGCACGCGGGCCTACAACATCTCTGCCTCCATCGGAAATGCAGCCGCCGAAGCCGGGGTTTGATCCCGCGCCCTGCGGGTCAGCAGCCGAGTACCTTAGCCACTAGACCACCATGGCGGGTGACATAGGAGAGGCCTTCGCCCTGTAGTTGGCGTAGTCAGGCAGATAATAATGACTAGGAAGAGGATGATTATGATAATGATGATTATTTCGCTGTCACTGTATTCCTGCTTGTTAGGCGTAGGCTTAGGTATTAGCGAATGATTTGCTTATTAAAAAATGTTGCCTCCGGTGCTCACTGCAAGGGACACACACCAGGCCCCACGGTGCGGGCAGGTCATTTCAACTTCGAACCTGACTCCATTCGAAACCTCTTAGAAGTAGCAGTGGGATTCCATTCTGGTCAACTAAAGTTCTATAACGTCTTCCACTAAATCTTTTCGCAAGCGAATATTTTAGCCAATCACGATGCTCGTATATAGTAATTATTAGTAACAATATGCGAGGTTTAACGTCCCAAAACCACCTATGAATATGAGAGACACCGTAGTTGAGGGCACCGGCAACTTCGACCATCTGAAGCTCTTTAACGTGCACTCAAATATGAACACACGAGCCTACAGCATTTTTGCTTCTGTCGAAACTGCTATAGAGAAGTTTCGTTAGTTCGGCCCCGAAGAATCAGCATTGGCTGATGAAGAGAAACAACGCGGCAGCGGTGAGTATTGCTAGGCAACCCACTCACAAGCTACACCAGAAGATTGTGTTTGTGAACAAGATGTTTTGAATCAGCTCTCTCACTCACGCAAAAAAAAAAAGAAATGATGTCGGATGTGGTAGAAAGCACGCTAGGCAGATTAATAGCCGCATGCTGTTTCCCATGATATTCACCGAGAAGATTCAGTGTTGCTTCGTTCATTCATGTCAGTTGACAAATATATATTGCATGATTTAACGCTTCCTCGAGGAATACGCAGTGTGTATGAAAGACGCTGCATGGAAATTTTGAGGTTAATTCTGGTTACCTGACATATTTTGACCTGAAGCCATACATTCATGTCGTGCACGAGTGTCGATTTCTATTCTACCTCATAAAGATACAAAAAAAAAAACACTGCGGCCTCGTGCTTTCTCTATTGTAGTGCCTTTAACACTGAGATCGCGGTTCCGCATATTGTTAAGTGGTTCCATTTGTAAGAGTAGTGGTTCTTTCAGCCAGCAATGTTCGAGTACACTTTAATCCACATACGCTACCATAGAACGAAACTGTTTGCTATGTGAAAAATATCCTTATGTATAAGTGTCGCACTCACAGAGCACGCGGATACAAAAGGCCGAGGCGGCAAAAGGAAAAAATTGAATTATTAGCCTGGCGCACAGTTTAATATACCATCTCTTCAGGAGCCTAATTCGCAATGCCTTCCGTTCATAACCGATTTATATCATTGGTCAGGGGAGGAGGTAAAACTTTATTAGACCAAGGGATTTGGGCACTTACGTCCCAGGGTCCCCGCACGACCCCACTGCGCTATGCGTTCATGAGTTCATGCAGTTCCATGACGTGGGCGGCCCGGTCAGGGGACTTCACTTTGGAGATGATCATCTTCAGCATCAGCCTTTTTTTTTTTTGTGACGAACAACTGTAGGATAAGATTTCTCTTTCCCTATTTTCCTTAGTATTTCTTTCTTTCCTTAAATATGCGCCCGCTTTTAGTTTTCCATCTCCCCCCTGTGCCACGAAACTCTCGGGGAGCTAATGAAGTGCACACTCCTAAATACTGCGCAAGCCATTTCGGACACATTCTCACAGCGATCACTGTCAGTTACACGTGCATTTTATTTCATTAGAGCTGCGTGTTCGAAGCTATCGGACAGCAAAATCACTACTGGTATATATTGACCCGAAGCGTCAACAGGTAGATCGCGAGCGGCTCACACAGCATGAGCTCAGAGCAACAAAAAATGCTCCTGTAGATCTATTAAACAACAGTATCTATAATTACTACAAGAGTGTAAGATTTTATGGGCGCACTATCGACGTTTGACCTAAAAAACTGATGCGCACACTCTTCGTCCCAACAAATAGCAAATTAGGGTGTGCCCGAATGACGCCCACACAATGTGCACCGCATTTCACATTTGTTACCATTTGGCCAGTAAACGGCACAGCGAGTGAGCCGTGAGCCACGATACTTACCCCCGTTTTCTAGAATGCCCCTTCACTCAACGCTCCACCTTCACTTGAAAACCCCGATGGGAGCGCCATCTCTAGGCAGGCAAAGTGACTGCATATCAGTGATAATTTGCTTTTATTCTTGAGTAGCCCAGCGTCATTTTCAGCCGAGCAGCGGCGCAGTGCGCAACTCTGTCAAGTGAAGGGTGAAAGTCGAGTCGAGGGGCGTTTGTGAATACGAAGTGAGACTTCATTTTTTGAGGGGAGGCTGCTCGCCCTCAGCGAAGGCTCGGTTCAGCTATGCCTCACTTGATTGGATAAGCACAACCAGCTACCTTTGTGAACCCAGTCTTAGTAAGTGACCTGGTATTTCTTATTATTGAATTTTGTGCCCAAGTATGTGAAGAATATTTCATGCTAAAATCGTTTGTGGAAACCTATTTCAGTCATTCCTGTTCTCTACACATAGTTAGCGAATGTGCTAAGAACATCTCCTATGGCAGACAAAAGTGTCTGCGAGCCATAGAGTTTCTCAAAATACTTACTAAAGGGAACTCTGGCGCTAGTGTCTATGGGAGCTGCAACACACAGCGCTTCACCGAGCATGGGAATGATGGGTAGTACACACATTTCTCTAAACTTCGTACTTCTGGCCTGCTTTTGACTCCGTGTGTGTTCGTGTGGCTTGAAGCTGTTTCCTCATGAAACAAAAATCGGCAAATGTTTAACAGTTGCGCTTCACCACCCTATTTTTAATTACCTTTTCAAATTGGGTCACGAAGTTTAAAAGGGTTGAATCTTTCTTTCAAAACAAAATTGAAACACAGCAACAAACGAAGCCGCAAGTACGATTCGCCGCCCGCAAGTACGAAGACTAGGCAAATGTGTGTACTACCCATCATTCCCATGGTCGCTGAACGATCGCAGCACCAGAGTGTCCTCTAGTTAATTTTGAGAATCTCTATGCTGCGAGCGCACAGCTCTGGGTATCAAGCTCACGTGGGACACGGCAGGTGTTGAAGCGCGGGGATCCGCAATAATTGCAGTTACACAATCTTCTACGAGCAAACGCATGGAAATCGAAACGCATGTACATCTCCGTTAACAGAATGAATTTCAGAAAATAGAAAAAAACATATTCGCACGTTATAATTATATTTTACACAAAAAGGAAAGTGCGCTTCATGCGTACTATGGAAGTTACATACGTCTTTTTTTTTTCTTGTCGTGAAACCAATTCTGCTTGAATTGCCGGTTCTCAGACATCGGTTCTCGCCACTGACAAAACAGAATATCAGTTGCGGTAAAGCAGGGAGCCAGGCCAGTTGTTTCGGATTCGTGTTTCGAGACTATTGAGTTCAGCTCTGACAAAAAAAAGAAGGCATAAAGCAGAACAAACGCGCAGGCACTAGAGCTGATTCGCAGTTCGCAAAACATATATGTATACGCGTCCTCTCTGAAAATGAGTGCTCGAATTTGACCGAACCTGGTATAAATGATTGTAGGGCAACCTATGTTCTTAGCGCATTTTTATGTTTACTCACGAAAATAAAGCCCTTGCGTAATGTACAAGTATCTTATGTTAATGAAAAAAAATGTGACAGAATTCGGAATTACCACTTATCAAATAAATTGCTGGATATACAATATACTTTTTGCTTAGAAGCTGTCTTTGTAGTTCCCGTACCGGCATCGGCGTTCGCTAGAACAGATCGCGTGACCTGATAAAATATTTGTGACGCAACTGATACTAGCAAGGAAAAAAGAAGGAGACAGGATAGGCCTGAGCATGCAAGTTATTCCTTATATATGCAAGTTACCTTATCCTATCTCTTTTTTTTCCTTGCTAGTATCAGTTGTGCAACAAATATTTTATTTAGCTATGCACCAGCTCGCCCAACATCACACTCTACTAAAGATGGCGTGACTAGGGGGAGTGGAGAAGCCTCCTAAAAAGTCACAGCTTTGCCGCAAAGGCGAAGCAACGAACGCGATAGCAACAAATTGTTAGGTCACGCGCAGAATGGCAAGCAGACCGAAACGTGTCCCGCGTTTCTTACGCGCAAATCACGCACGAAACTCAAAGGTACAGATGAACGCGAATAAGCGTCTCAGCTGTTACTTCGCTGTGTCTGAAAAGCGCACCCTTTTCGCAAACGGAGGCTGTGTAACGATTGCAGTGAACTTTGTGCGCCCGGTAACTACAACAGAATTGTTCCAGTGAAAGCCTAACACCAGCCAAGACGTACGATCCTCCCCACCCCGAGATAAGGGCGTGCGAGTGGGCGTCGGTCCCCTCCTCTCCGCGGCGCAAAGTACGCGTTGGAGATGAGAGTGCGCGCCACCACGTCGTGACGATGTGGTGATGTGCGTTCATTGCGCCATCTTTGCTGGTAATGCCGAAAACACGATGGTTCCCCCCGAGATGCCCGTCAGCAGTGGTAAATGGTAGATAAAAATAGTTTGCCATTATATACGCATACATATAAGGTAAGTGACGGCGATGCCAGCGGCGAAATTCAGCCGAGAGTGTCCATATAATTGCTATCGCAGTAACAGGAAAGGAAGCTGGTCACAGGATAGATCGCAGAGATGTTCAGTAACTGATGAGGGGAGTGAAAAATGAAACATATAAAACAAAATAAACATCATCGATGAAGTTCAAACCCGGGCCCTTAGGTTCCAAATAGAAGTATGACAATCACTGGGCTTTACACCCTTTCTTTTTTTTTCATATCGACTTGTACGTCACAAAAACGAAGACACCAGGAATATATCGCAATCGAGACTGGCAGTAAGGCAAGCCTTGATGTCCCCACTTGGCAGACTTAAGGCCTGGTCATCGAAAGCTGATAGGCTCTAGCAATTAAGTTATTGCCAACCAACGAAAATTTCTTGCACACATCTGCCATGAATCCCTGCAGAGATAAAATTGACATTTGAAATACTTTTGTATAACCAGGTCTTGATTGATTTGTGGGGTTTAACGTCCCAAAACCACCATATGATTATGAGAGACGCCGTAGTGGAGGGCTACGGAAATTTTGACCACCTGGGGTTCTTTAACGTGCACCCAAATCTGAGCACACGGGCCTCGACATTTCCGCCTCCATCGGAAATGCAGCCGCCACAGCCGGGATTCGAACCCGCGACCTGCGGGTCAGCAGCCGAGTACCTTAGCCACTATACCACCGCGGCGGGGCTGTATAACCAGGTCTTCCACCCTAACCAATACAAAGGAGCACATTCTTCTGTGTTTTTTTTGCGATAGCAATTATACGGACAGTCTCGGCTGGTTTTTGTCGTCACTTCTGCAGCCGCCTTCATTAGCGTATATGTATACATATTTATATAAAGGAAAAGTTAATAAAGAAAAAAAAAGCCACCTGCGTTCAGCACCCAGCTCGTCGCGACGCGCCAACGCGTGCTTATCTCCCAAGCGTACTTTGCCTTGCGAATTGGAGGGGGGGGGGGGGGGGTTAGGTGCTTGTGCGTGCGTGCCTATCTTTCGGTGGGGAGAATCATGCCTTGGCCTTTCACCGGAATGATTACGTTAGTTGCCTTGGCCACAAAGGTCACTTCGCTTATTTGGCAGGCCCTGTAAGCGAAGTGACGCTTTCCAAACCCAGCAAAGTAACAACTGGAACCCTCGTTAGTTCGCGCTCATATCTGTATCTGTAATTACGTTTCATGCGTCGTTTTCGTTTAAACAGCGCGTTAGGCGTCGAACTGCAAACGTCGTTAGCTAGCTCTCGTCCTGTGTGCGTTGTTTTCGTGCGTCATTTGTGCGTGAAAAGGGCGCTGCTCGTTCCGATCTGCTAGCCGTTCTCAGCCTTACATTCAAAGTTGTTGCCATGGAATTCATTGCTTCGACCTTGGAGCAAAAGTGACTTTTTTTCTACTTCGAGAAAACAAACCACACCTTCCTGAGAATACAGTCTTGCTGGTCTTCGATCTGGATTGTAGTAATATACATACCGCTATTCGTGATTGCCATATTCTGTGCAAACCAATAATTATGATTAGGTCAAATGGTAATCCCCTTCATTGTCTATTCGAGGTACATAATGTCATGCGAGTTTCATAAAAATTACCTTTTAATCGTTTAACCTTTAACTGTTTTAACCTGGGCGACCCAGTACGCCCGTGAGGCCGCGTCGAGGCAAGTCCTTGACGTCCCCTCAAGAGGGCCTCGGCCCGGCCACCTGAACCTGCTGGTTTGTGATAATAAAGTTTATTCCTCCTCCCCATCTGCAATACCGTCCAAAAGCATACCTTTACGCAACAGTGATGGAGAACGCGAATAATGGTTTCAGAGTGAGCCCCTCCCCAGCATGAAAAAAGCTCTGCTCCTCTAAAGAATGCTCTTACTGGAAGGGTTCCTGGGCAAGCTTATGTGTACAGGGTCATCCACGCTTAGTACGAACACCGCGCCGCCGCGTGGCATCGCTCCGTTAGAGATACTGTATATGCTACATTTAGGTAGCAGAGTTGCGCCACTGTTTTCCGGGCGCCGCTGGCTCCGCCTACAGGAGTTCAGCGCCCCTATTCGCCGAGCACTATGACGTGGTCATAAGTGGTTCGATTGCACTGCGGAAAAGCCAACTTTACGATGATTCCAGGCAGATCAAGCGTGGTTGACATCGGCTGTTGTTATTCTCGCCGCACTTCTTCAATACTGTAGTCATGTGGCCTGTTGGCCGGGAGAAATGTGGTAGCAAGTGCATTCTGTGGTAAATCGTACTACTTACAGTTTATGTGATTAGACACGGGTGCAGCAGGTGTCGCTAGAGAAAGATTGGTGTTCAGTGAGGAAGGAATAAACGTTTGACTTCTTTTTATGTAATCATTGTGCTGCATACTTGGTAAATTTGTATTAACCACAGATGCAGTGAATAAGTTATACATGCAGAGTTGATCATCGTGTGCCAGCTGCATACGTCCCAATTGGCCTGACTGGTATAACACTGCAAATAAAGGGGAATGAGTTAAACTATACTTATTCAAATCGGCAAGGTGTTGCAGCTAGCGCGTGAATTGCATGAATTCAATGCAGCGTTCAAACCTTACGCGGAAAGAATTTTGGGCGCGACAGCGCTGTTGAACAACGATTCACATCAGCTGTCGTGAGCCGCAATTGTACGAGCGTTATAGAGAGCCGCACCTAACGAGGGCGCCGCACGGGTACTCGATTGCTATCCAGCTCGATTCAGTTGAAGGCAATAAAACTACACCTGGCTCCCTGACGCAGTTAACGAATGAGTCTAACACGATGACGATGAAAAATTCATTCCTAACTGGTTCAATCGTGAACAAAAGTGCAAAAATAGTTTCCCTTTTATAAATGGGAAAACAGCGAAAAAAGAAAGACGAAGCTAGTGTAGCCAACCATAAATATATATCTAACTGGTTCAGTGAGCCGGCGCACTTTGTTTTATTATTACATACCAAGAAGGGAAGCATCAAATCAAAACTTTTAAGCATGACCGGAGCGAATGAGTTTTATTCATACCTTCAAAAAATAGAAAGAAAGCTAAAAAATAAATGAAGCCGTGGTAGTAGCATAATCCCTCAATATTTAGGGAATATGTAGCACTCTGAAGCACGAGCGTTGCTCCTACGTGGGTACGAGTGGCTTTCCCGCGAGACATTTGAATCCAAGATGGCGTATTTTGGTGCAACTCTGCTACCTAAAGGTAGCATATACAGTAACTCTATACTTTTCTACCCACTACCACCACCACTACCTTGCGCTCACGCGAGAGGATTGCATTCGGCGATCGTCTGCTCTCGAACTGCGCATGCGCCAACTCTCGCCTCCGTTCGCGTGAACGCGAGGAGAGGACGGAAAGTTGGCGCAGGCGCCGAAAGGGTGTTCAGCCCGCAAGCCACCGGATTAACCTCCACCATGTGCTGCTTCGCTTCTAGAAATTTGTGTTCATTGAAATAAAAATAACTACGCCTCACGTTACCGCAAAAGGGTAAGACAAGTACATTACCCGTTACCGTTCCGAAATAGTAATGAGCAAGTTACTAAGTTAGGGATATAAAACAGTGCATTACCGTTAATGCCGTTACTGTTAACGCGTAACCTGCAACACTGGTAGCAACAATTTCAACTACCCCTTACAGTTTCGAAATACTGAAAGAACGTTACTAAGTTCCTGAAAAAAAAAACAGTGCATTACCGCTAACTCCGGCACTGTTAACTCGTTAGCAGTCACTCTGTTCTTATAAAAACAGCGCCAATAAGAAGGGACGAGAAAAAAATTGACCCGTATCTGCATGTAATCTGCAAATGTCGTCGAAAGACGATAGTCTTGCGTGTGAAGAGAGTGAACAAAACATTTATTTTTGTGTTCTGCGCAAGAAAATCGGTGACTGGTATTTTGGAGGCGTTGCGTTAGAGTGCCTCGAGCGTGCAGCGGAGGCGAACGAGCGCAAGTCACGTCACACGTGAGACATGAGCGCCATCTGGCAGTTCTTTTTGAAAAACAAGGTGCGTGGCCCTGAGCCGGTCTCAGAGGTGATAAGGTGTAAAACGCCCGGCAACGAGTAGGTGCCACCACCGTGTCGTCTTAGCAAAGCGTTGGAAGCACTCGCTCCTTCGTACGAGCGTTCCATGGTCAGCGCAGCATAATAAGCGCTACGGTCCTTAGAATTACTTATGTATGCCTTTTATACTAAAACACGAACATGCAAAATATATGTGTGTTGTTATGATGCCTTAGATATGCGAAATAATTGCATTTTAATTGACAATCGCACACATATGAACGCTGATCCTTGAGCAACACTGGTGGGCGCTGCGGATGGGGTTGGCCATTCGAAATATCAGCTGGTGCTGTTTAGAGTACCTTAATCGCGGGAACAGTGGACAAAGAGACAAGTGTGCAGACAGACAGACAGACAGACAGACAGACAGACAGACTGAAGTTTTTGCGCGGAAGGTCCCCGAGAAAAACTATCGTCTTTAATAGGTAGACAGACAGCGGCACTGATTTACAACAATATTTATTTGCTGGAACCCCGCAATATATACTTGAGCAGTATCTGACAAACAAGAGGAATGACAAACTAAAGAAAACGAAATTCACCTAACAACCGATTAATGTTCGTAGATGGTACATCGGCCAAACAGGCCTATGTTTAAATGAGTGGCTGAAAGAGCACGCTCACAATGCCTCTTTTACAGTATCGGGCCACCTCGGCATTCATTGCCGGGACTGCGGTAGTGGCCCCGATTGTCAGCATTGTACGGTCATTAGGCGCCATCGGGATCAAATGATACGTGAAATTTATGAGGCTACAGAAATAGAAAGGCTGGACAATCTATGTGACAGCAAGCCTTCGATTGCTCTATCACAAAAATAAATATATTTTCTTCAAAATGTCGGCACGCGTTATGTTCATGGCGCATTATCACGATTACTACTCGGTTGTATGTGAATCCTGTTTGCTTTGGTTTGTCATTCCTCTTATTTGTCAGACACTTTTCAAGTATATTCACGCTTTATTTCCAGCAAGTCTTTTACAACAACTTGGGGCGTCCCTCATGCAGGCGAAAAGCGTTTGAAAAACCACTTGAGAGTGCCTGAGGCACCACGTACACGGCAGCAGTTTCGAAATTAAAGCTCTTAAAAAATTTGCTGGAATGTAAGTAGGCAATTAGAACAAAAATTTAGACTAATATTCTACAAATACAACAGTAAAACAAATAGACACAGACCGAACTAATAACTATGTAACTGCACTCATGAATACACATAGCAGTATTAAAATACACATGACGGAGACTCAAAAAAGAATGCAATACATTGCGTAATAATAACATAGCATGATTAGAAGGATACTAGGCCAGGGTGAAGAAATATTCTCGCATTTCTCTTTTTGCGAACATTAACAAGTTGGGCTCATCATTTATACATTGACTAAGTAGGGATGGCAATGTATATCTAAGGGTCTGTAGGAAATAATTCGTGCGAGAACGAGGAACGAGCCACATTTCTATGCTTCGCGTTCGGAAATCCGTGTGTTGATGACTTACGTTTGATAAGTCTTTAAGAAATGTTCCGAAGTGTTCTTTCGCAACGAAGTAGTTGTTAATGAGTAGAAATTTGTATATATGTTGCATGCTGATTACTTTGTAGGGGTGGAACAAAGTACCAGCGGAAGTACTGCGTGGGACATTTGCAATGTAGCGCAGTGCCCTTTTTTTTTGCAGTAAGTGAATAGTTTTTACGTTTCCTAAGGTTGTGGTGCCCCAGACAAGAAGGTAGTAGTTTACGTGCGAGGAAAACAAAGCATGGGAGATTTGCACTTTAGCTTTTTCTGGAAGAAAGTGCCGACCTCGTGACAATACTCCAGCAGCACGCGATAATGATTTATTCAATTATTTTACGTGACATTACCATGTCATATGAGCGGAAAAAGTCACACCTAGAACTTTATGTTTCTCCACTATATCTACGGGTTTTCCCTCAAGCCTTAACGATTGGTGAAGATTAGTTTCCGTGCCCCTGGATCTGAAAAAGACAGCTTTCGTTTTTTTTTCGATTTTATTTGCAAGTCATTAGTAGTAGACCACCGCAGTACATCTGATAATACGCTTTGGGCTTCAACAATATTCTCAGCTGAATTTTTTCCAGAAACAAAAAGACCGGTGTCATGCGCGTACAGTAGAAATTCATCATCGTTATTTATGTCGACAATATTATTTATGAAGATATTGAAAAGCATTGGCATTAAGATGCTTCCTTGAGGCGCACCGCAAGAAATAATTTTATAGGAAGACGAACAGTTAGCGATTGAAACACACAGTTTCCTCTCGGACAAATATGAACAAAATAGGGAATTGGCTACACCTCGTACCCCATATATGAGTTAGACGCCTATAGGCGTCTAACTTGCCGAGTGAAATGTGATGATTAAGGGTGTCGAATGCCTTGCTATAGTCAATGAAGACGCCCAGCGTAAGCTTTTTTTCTTCGATAATTTTGATTATCAATTCGTTTTGGGTTAACAACCCAGTCTGTGTGAATTTGCCACGCTGAAAACGATGCTCATTTTGGAAAGTATGTTGTGCTTGTTAAGAAAACTACTCAGGCGGCAGAAAAATTATTTTCTATGATGCCTTCGAAAATACAGGTATAAATGAAATTGGTCGGTAATTATTAGCATCATTAACATCTTCATATTTATATATGACGGATTCTCTTGACATTTTTATGAGATTTGTGAAGCATCCAGACTGGAAAACTAGATCAAACACGTAAGCTAAACAAGGAGCAAGGTGGTCAATTACGTGCTTAATCGCTTCAACCTGCAATCTGTCGACATCAATAGCTTTGCTGTTTTTAAAGATAAGAATGTGTGCACTATTTCTGCTTCATCTGTGGGTGCAAAAACATTCTGTCAGAATTGTGGAAAGAAATTTGAGTATGGGTAGTGCTTCCCAGTGGTTGTACCGCATTAGCAAAGTGCTCACTGAAATGCTTGGCTAAAGGTACAGCGGATATATTATACCCGTTTACAGTTATTTCCGCTAAAGTATTCTGATTAGCATTGTGGTTCAGGGCCTGGTTGATTGCTTTCCACACCTGGTTTGGACGCCGTAGATAGATCTCCGAAAACATGTGGTCATAGTTAGAGGTTTTTGCCTTCTTTAATGACACAGTTCGTTTATTCCAGTAGGCTTTAGAGGCACCAAAGTCCGCAGTGTATCTCGTACACTAAAAATTCTGGAACAGTTGAATTTTTTGCTTGATCATTTTGAGGTGTTCTCGCCCTACCTAGAGTTTTCTTATTTTTCTGTCAGGCTTAGCGTTTATGTAAGAAAAATATGTATTGTAATGATTCCTGAACATAGACATGAATTCACGATTGCTCTCATTTGGGTCCATCTGAACATAAACAGAAGACCAATGTTTTGTCAGAATCGGCCTACAGAATGAATTCATATTTCTTTTAGACACACATCTGCACTTAATATTGTCACAGCAAGTCATTTCCTGTGCAGCGGTTCTGGGAAATGCAATAAAAACAGGACAATGGTCACTCACCGCTTCGCATATCGTGTCAGCTGCGCGCACATCAGTGTCTATGCTGAAAATGAACAAGTCGAGGACTGACTGGCAAGTTGTCGTCACGCGTGTCAGTGTAGTAATGACGCTATTAAAACCCCTAGCGGACAGTGTGTTAATGAACTCCCGGAAGGACAGATTATCCATCATGAGGTTTATGTTAAGATCACCCCCTATTAAAATGTCGTACTGATTAAACGTCGAATGTTCTAAGATTTTCTCAAAAAATTCCAAACATGTGCTGAGGTGACCACACGGATAGATTGCGTGGTTCCAGCAAAAAAATCTTGTTGTTAGTCCGTGCCGCTGTCTGTCTCCTTCTTTTCTTTTCCCTAATTATTGGCGCTGTTTTTGTTTGAATAATGTCGTACCAACTCGCCCAAGCAACCTTATTCGCTCACACTGGTTGCAACAAATGCGGCTGCCCTTCTCAAACACGAAGCACACTACCTATAAGCAACATCCGAACAATTTTGTCAAAAAGTAATGGTACCAAATTAAACGCCTCACCACAGTGCTTCCCATTGCAAAAACTACAAAAATATGCAGTATAGTGAAATTTCCAAACACACAGAAACATTTATTTGAATAAAGGAATGCAAAAAACACATCATAAAACAGGCTACGTAACAGCTCGAAATTTTCACAATAGAGTAGCTCACTTACAGTTCTTGAGGCGCGGAGAAGCTCAAGCATACATACAGTCAAGGCTCATTAAGACACATTTGCTAGCAGTATGAGAAGCTTGCGAATATGGACTGCTGAGGCACAGAAGGCCGACTTTCAGGCAAAGAATTCGGGGGTTGTTTCAATGGCAGACGTAAGCCAATTCATACATTCAGCAGCATTGAGAGCTCGTTCTCGGTGACGCTTGCAGCCCCTACATCCACAATCTTCCGTGAGCTCGCCTGCTGTCCATCCGGCGTCCTGGGTTGTCCACAGTTCAGCACCACACTGCGCCGTACCCCAGTTTTGCGCATCGAATTCTGTGTCGGCCATAGAGCGAAATCGCGGTAACGGAAGCGCACTATGTAAAAGAGCGAGTACAAGTAGGCAGTAAGCAAAAGGCCAGATAGAGTGACCACGCTGACCAACACCATGATGCGTCCTTCTAGCGCTTCCTTTGAGGCAATGTAGATGGAATAGAAGCAGGCGAAGGCGGTCAGCGGCGTCATGACTGCGAAGCAGATCAGCTCTCCTAGCACAGCCCATAGAGAGCCAGCGTGCAGAGCCCAGTAGAAGAACCGACGGATGCCGGTGGCTTGGGCCACGGTTGCAAAGTGGTGGTGGCAAACCTCGCAGTGGTCCACGTTCTGGGTGTTCAGGCAATGTTCCAGGCAAGAGACGTGCAGCAGACCCATGTTGCCCGAGCACTTACAAAGCGACACGAGACATTTCGTCTGGTCTCCCTCGTGGCAAATGCGGCATATCGGTTTGCTGCTGGTCGTAACGTTGAGACAGCCGGCAGAAGATCCGGGAGGGCTGCTAGAAAAAGTCGGATTGCTTTCGAATGGGGGCATTGTAGCTGGGCTGATGAAACCCGGAAGTGGTAAACCCACGAGTGAAACGATTACAGTCTTTCGGTGTGTGTCGTCACGTACGAGGCCCCAGACAACGAACACGAGGTAACCCTGCAGATTGTGCGACGGCAAAGACTCAATGTCAAGAGAGAGCTCCCGCCAGGTGGCACCGTGATGCTTCGGAGGCGGTGAGAGAGGGGACAACGGCGAGTCGCAGTTCTTCTCCTTTAATGTGGGAGCTTTCCACTCGTTATTGTGAGCGAGCGGTCTATCGATACGCGATGCGGCGACGTATGCAGACTGTAATATGATGAAGCCACAGGATGTCTGCCGCTGCCACGAATGCAGCACAAGCAGAGCTCGATTGCGTCCGCGCATGTTCAGAAGGAAACCTGTGGCTGTTGCTAGGCGTAACTGTACACTAGCTTGTAAATTATGGTCACCGGCTTCCTGAAGAAAAACAGGGAAAACTAAAGAAACACCCGACACTCCACTTGAAAGTTTGTGCAGCTCACTCTGGAGTACATTCGAGTAAAGCGGAGCTGAAATATTGATCACCTTTGTGGTTACCTTAAGCTGTCTTCATTGCAGGTTGTCATGGTTTTTGGTATAAAGAAACTTTTTCTTCGCATCTTAAGAAAAAGCAAAGGTGCCACCGCGCACATATGATCGCTTCATGCTAAAGCGAAAAAATGCCTTTACGTGGCTTTCACTTTTTCTTTCACTACGCGGGATATGCGGCGACGCGACCATTACCACGTATTACTGTCGGATTGCCTGAATCAGGAAAATTGGTACGTATATACACCAGAGATTGCGAAAACTCGAAACACTTCTACAAAATGTTGCATTGTGACGTCAGGTAAATAGACACGAGGATGGGCACGGACAGCGAGCGCAAGAGGCGGGAAGTGAGCAATGCATTTTCGTCTCTTTCACTGGCCGACTTCACGTACGCATTTGGGAGGAGTGAAGGTATAAACAGGTTAATGGTCGGATCCAATTGAGCACAATAGTTTTGATTTTCTTCCTCTGGTTTACAAAAACACCCATGCATGACAATTCCAGTGGACGGTAGAGAAGCCAAAGTAGACCAAATAATTACTCAGTGCACCTCCAAGTTGGGCTTTACATTCGTCTATTGATCTTGGTTCTTCATACTTTACAATAATGTTTTTAAACGCTATAGGGCTCCAAAGATAGTATTATACAATAAAGTTTACGAAGCTGTCATTCCAACACTAATGAAGGGGAAAACTATACTGCGATGCGGCAGGCTCGGGCAACACTGATTAGACAAACAGCGTAAGTCTATTGCTAAGCTCAGGTGAGTTTGATTTCTGTACGCGAGTTTTGTTTAGCCACAGAGTATGGCAAACACATTTCTGCGTGTTAAGAATTGATGGATATTGAATTGCAGTTCTATAGATAGCTCGGCAACAACCTAAAGATATCATCCGAAGTTGACATGTTGTATATTGGCAAATTCTGCTTAAAACATTTATACTCTTTTTGCAGAGAAAGCACTGCAAAGTTGAACACATTCGATTGCATACTTTCCATTGCAACACAAAACAGAAGAGCAATAAAACATAGTAAACCATCTACTTAAATGGAGTAATGAGAATCTTTTTTGAAGTTTTGTCAGCGTTTAGTCTAGAGCATCATGAAACCATACGCACCACAAATTTAGTGACACGCCGTGCACCTATCCCGCTGCGGGCAACCATATCATTCCTTCCCTTTCACCTCTGTCTTGCCTCTTCAACTCATGAGGCAAGCTAGAGTCGCTGATTATTGCAGAGCTCTCATGAGTGCACTCGACGATTTGAGCTTTTACCAGTATTGAGCTCCAAAATGGCAAACCGACAGGTTGCTCGCAGTCTCGCAGGCCATTCCATGATGCACCCAGCAGCACGCACGCCCTCTGGCAACAGAAGGCAAGATATCAACGTGGTCCAGATCTGCTCCGAGGGGTGCCGCCATCCTACCAGCGGTTCTTACTTGAGCGCATTCTACAGCCTATGTCAACCAATCAGATACGATGGCTGCTGACGTGCTCCGACCTGGTCAAGTGGCTAGAGCATGTCGCTCGGTGAATGGATGATTTAAAACGCGTTCCGCCGAGTTGCAACGATCTAAGCCGATCTGCAGACATTCGAAGCTTTAAAGCGTTGTACTAAATTACACAGTTAACGGAAAAAGCTAATGTCGGTCTCTAAATAACCCTTGGTCCTTTGTCTACTGGCCAAATGTGCTTGTACGAAATCACCGAAATCGTTTCCGGGCGCCTTTAGCACGTAGAGTTGATATTGTTACGGATAGGTAAATTATATTTCTGGAAGTACTGGGTGAACAAGATGGCACCAGTACATCAACAACCAGCAACCATCGTCATCTTTTTTTTCATGCAACAGAGCTGCGGCGGCTGTTTTGTATCATGACCCTCCCGGTGGTGGATCACCATCTTGGTGCGTGGCCTACACGTGTGCGGTAGGAGGAGAGTGATAAGGCTTGAATCAAACTATGCACACGATATCTTTCGAAGCGGACATTGACTACGTTAAATCGGCTGGAATAATCTCAGACGTAACGCATGTCACCTGGTGAACGACTCGGTGTTTTGCAGTGTAGCGTGAAAGCAGTTTTTGATCAAGACCTACACGGCGAGTGGGTGACCACATAAGGACAAGGGAACACGGCAAAAAGTGTACGTTTCGATGATGAGAATCGCAGAGCGGTCTTTGGTGCTGCTTTAAGGCCTATAGACGGTTGCGGGTGAGTTGGCGTGCGTGGTCAGCTCAAGCAAAGGCTTCGCTGGCATATTCAGTGACGTAGCATCTCGGCGTGCTGCTTATACCGGCGCCGCTCTACATTTACTTAACGTGCCAAGCGCCATACCTCGTTATTCTTTCCCTTTAGCGCGCGCAGTATTCACTGTTTTTACAGCTACCATGAGACGAAGTGTAAAAAGATTGCACCATCTCCCACTAAAAGTAATTGCGCGAGATTGCGGAGAAGCGCTGGAGTTCGTTTCTGTGTCCATTCGTATGTTTTTTGTGTATGCTGCATTTGTGCGGGTAGTTATGTATATGTTACTCCCCTCCTAATTGTTGTGGGTGCCGCAAAGCGAACACCCAACGCTACTAGGAGAGTGCAACCAAGCCTGCGCGCACAGCATTATATACGAACGCACAACTGTGGCGTTGATCAGAGAAACGGGTGAGGAGAAACGATGCGGAGGCAGCGCTCTGCTACATCCCCCCACCACGTTAGGCAGTCCGCCGGGCTCCCAACCGGGCTGCAGAAATTAGGTGCCTTCTTCCTTTTCTAGAGATACTGTATGTGCTACCTTTAGATAAAGGTAGCATATACAGTGACTCTACGCTCCGCGGGGCGCCAGCGCTAGCCGTGCGGCGGCGCATCGAAGCTCACCGGCGCAGGCGCACTAAAGCGTGGAGGTGGGGCTTCGTTTCGATTGAAAGCGCGCGAGTGCGCCGTGGCTGTTTTGCCGTGAAGCAAGCTTGAAGCACCTCAGAAACAACGAACGTTGCAGGAAAGCGGGCTTAGCTCAGCACCACGTATTGTATAGAACGTTACGGTATTTTTGAGAGGTTCGTGATCCCTCTTGTTTCTGTACCACGATTGTAGTTTATGTGTACATTCTTGCAACCTCTATTATATTGTTTTTTTGGGTTTTGGTGCTTTTGTCCATGAAAAAGTTTCGCCACTGAGCGGTGCTCTCACAAGTTTCTACTGCCGGGAAATATTTACCATGGCCTGAAATTACGTGCGCACGGGCAATGTTTCATTTTCTGTCTATTTAAATATAAATACACGAACTGAATTTTCATTCCGTGGTGGCGGTCTTGAGGTCGTTTTTCTTTTTTCAAAAGTATAAACATCACGTAACATTAAGGCGTTTATAGTAGTATTCGGACACAATCGCCCTACTCTTTGCAGACCTGGATTTGGCCTGTTCTTTTGTTAGCTGTCTTATTAAACAAATAGCTTCATATTCTCCAGCCACATAGCTTTTTATTAAAATACAGGGGCCCCACTCTTTTTTGCCTAAACGCGTAATTCATTGGAATATGCTTGCGCGTGTCAGGATGATATAGTCACTACTTAAGTGCCCAACCGTTGGATAACAGCTTGTCTTTTTTTTTTTCAGGCTCGCATCTTCCGGCATCGTCTCTTTTCTATTCCCTATACAAACGCAAGGAACACTGCAATTCATAAAATCTCGATATGGGATAAAATCCCAAGTACTACGTCAGCGCCTTGACATTTTTCAACTCCTCCTACGTACTTTAATACCCTATCTCCTTATTTAGTTTTATTCTTCCTACACTCAGCTAACGCGCCTCACACGGCACAGAGAGCACATGTATATGTGGTTTTTTTCCGGGGAGGGTCTTACGCGACTTCACCATAAGTTTAACAGCATATTTTTGTACCATATATTACAATATTTTTGGGGCCCCTGCTGAAGTAGCCTGCCTAGTCACCTGCGTGTACATTACCAAAACCTAAACCACTCATAGGAACACAAACAGGGAAATTTACGGGACGGCGCGAGAATTTGCGGTGTCCAGTTCATTTCTTTGTCACCTTGACTGCCTTTACACATGCAAAAAAAAGCATATCTGGCCAAAAAGTTTCGCTGGGACATCACTCGAGCCTTCCAAGATCACCCTGAGCGGGTTCGTTGCGGTTCGAATGGGCATCACACATTCTTATCTCCTGGCGATAAGCATACAAGGATGACATGATTCTCCAGTTATCCGTGCCGTCTGCTCGATTAAAAAGCTGCATAAGCTCAAGTCACAAGACGCTGTTTTACTGATAGTATTTTGATTGGCTGGCCTAACATCACGCCGTTACTGCTCAAACACTGGACTTTATTTTTTTCAGAATTGAAAGCTGTTTCTCGGCAGACGCCTACTGTGAAGTCTTGGACGACGTGCTGCTTCATCTTACAGCATCCTACAGCATTTCATCCTACAGCATGATAACTCCCCTATGCATAATTGTTTTAAAAATTCGATCAGTATTTAAATAGTCGCGACATGGCAGTTCTTGAGTGGCGTCTACAGTCACCTGGCTGAAACATCATTGAAAATGTGTGGAGGAACATGAAGCTTGCGCTCGTCCACCACCAACTCCGTGCCGTCTCAGTGGACGCACTTTGGGCCATTGTCCTAGAGGTGTGGGAGCAAAACAGAGCCAACACAAACATTTGTTGGTCCTTATATACAGCAGCCTCCCCCAATAGAATAAATGCGGTTATTGGAGCTGGAGGGGAACCTACCCGCTAGTGAGAGTTGCTAACTTTGGAAAACGCCGCACACAAGCAATGAACTTGGTATCCTATTTTCTGCAAACTTCTTTACGTTTTTTTTTTGGACTGTACAGCATGCCAACGCTCCAGAAAAGACATGCAAAAACAAATGTCTTACAATTATGACTCTCGATACTTGCAGGGTGTGCAGAGCCGCCAGAATGCCCAGCTGCCGATGCTTACTGGTCGACAGCTGAGCTAAAATTAGTCGCGAGACACAAGTTCGATCGCGGCAGCACTTGCCGTGTGCGGGGGAAATGCAGAAACCATTGCGCAGGTAATTTCAAGCCACGGTAAATATTTTCAGGTAATAAAAACTTCTTAGAGCACCTCTCAGCGGCGAAATTCTTTCACGGACTAAACCACCACAAACGAAGCAAAACCAGTACTCAAGAGTTTGCTACAATGTATACATTAAACCAGTATTCTGGTACTGAAACAAGAGGGATCACCCACGTCTCAAATATCGTCACTACCCAACACGCTGCGCTGAGATAAGCCCGCTTTCCTGCAACGTTCGTGGTTTCTCAGGTGCTTTAAGTTTGCTTCACGGCAAAACAGACACGGCGCGCTTCCGAGCTTTTAATCGAAACGAAGCCCGCCTTTACTTAGAAGTGTGGCAGCTTGGGCTAGTTGGTATGTCATTACGATAGTTATAGCGCGGTGTCTTTCGTGTCCTTCTTGTCTCTGTGTCGTCGTTTTGTTCTCGCGCTATAATCATCGTCCCGCCTTTACGCTCCTGCGCGCCTGTGTCGATAAGCTTCAATGCGCGGCCGCACCGCTAGCGCTGGCGCCCCTTGGAGCGAAGCCACGCGGCGTCTTGTTTCTACTAAATGTGGACGGCCCTGTACATCCCATCCTTTCGTGGGCTATACATCAGCGGTTGCGCAACATGGATTCACGGGAAACATATGAAGGCGAGAAGAACATGGCTACGTGAGCCACTCAGCCTTGCACTCTCGCAGGAAAACACGCGCGCTACTGCTGACATGGAGGAAGGATATTTTTCCTTCCTCCATGACCGTTTCTGAGGCTTACGTTGCCACGTTCGTTGAGCGGTGGTGGTGGCCTGAGGCCCCAGGCGCTACCGACGAGAGGACGGCTACGACGTTAATAGACAGTTATAGTTTACCGTTAGCGTGATAGCTGAGGTCAAGGAAATAGCGTTACCGTGCAGCAAGTGTTCGTTGCGGACAGAGTCTTATAATTTAGTGGGTTACTGTTTACGTGGTTTACGTGCCCCAGCTAGGATGGTGGCGCCTTCTATCAGAGGGCTCATCAGTTAGAGTTAAAAAAGAGTGAAAAAGAAAAAGGAGAATATTTGTCTGTGTCATCACGCAAAACATTGGTACAAGTTTATTTTAGTCATAATGAAGCTAAATAATTATGCACCACGCACCAAACGCGAAAACATTTATGTTGCCGATTTGTTTACATCGATCTTCTAGTTAGGCTGAGAAACGTTCGAAGTGGGAAACTATCTAAAAAAATACGCTAGCTTATCCGTAATGCTTGGGCATATAAGCTATATAACTGAAGGCAAGTGAAGCGATTTTCAACAGTCGTTTGTTACAAAGTAGTTCTTTAAACAACAACGCCAAAATCACTTCACAGCGGGCGTCCGAAAGCGCCGCCATGTTTACGAATATTTTTCGTACACCACGCTAGCACGGTAACGTTAAATTTGAAAAATAGCGCGTGTGCGGTAAGTGTTATGGGTAACTTACGTGCGGTGAGCGGTATGGGTAACGTGACAGTGGGATCGAGCAGTATGGGTAACGTGACAGTGGGATCGAGGTGCCAGTGCACCTGCATCCCACTGTCACGGTAAGCCCGCCATCCCGCTAAGCCTGGTATATTATAACTGTCTAATGACAAGCTCCAGCTAGGAGGCATATGAAATACTCAGCGAAAACATTGCCGAAACTTAGCAAGACAACTCAATGCCTGACGAAAGTGGCGACAGCGTCGCTGTCCGACGGTTGCCGCCTTGTTTGAACTGACTAGACAATTATTTTTTTTTTATTTCTGGCTTGGAGCTTGCCCATATACACCAAAAGTGTATTTAACGCGACACACTTGTGCTTACTGCTTCAGCGAGCCTCGCCATCTATTTGTGACTGCCTAAAAAATGCGTACTCGGCTGCTGACCCACAGGTCGCGGGATCGAATCCCGGCTGCGGCGGCTGCCTTTCCGATGAAGGCGGAAATGTTGTAGGCCCGTGAGCTCAGATTTGGGTGGACGTTAAAGAACCCCAGGTGGTCGAAATTTTTGGAGCCCTCCACTACGGCGTCTCTCATAATCATATGGTGGTTTTGGAACGTTAAACCCCACAAATCAATCAATAAATTCCTAAAAAAATGCGGGCAGATTGCACCAAGTCTCCGCTAACTAGACAGGATGAGGCACTGGATAGATGCTGCTCGTACTCCCCATCCACTGACACGTCTATAGCTTCGAAATGCGTGGCTTCGTCCTCGGGAGTACTTATTTTTTTACGACACCCCATGACATCCTGGACACGATCGGGTGCAGGCAAGCTATATGCACTACAGATCAGAGGTTGCGTGCGATGTTTCCGTTGGTGGTCGTGGCTTAGTTAATGTGCATGCGCAGCTTGGCCAGGTGGTGTGGTATCTGGTCGCCAGACAATGCAACGCTCACATAGCGCTCGTGTCTTTCGTGTCCTTCTTGTCTCTGTGTCGTCGTTCTGTTCTCGCGCTATAACTATCGTCATGCCATACCAACTAGTCCAAGTTGCCACACTTCTAAGCTCACTTCCCCTTTTTTCTTTTTTTATCTCTCTTTGTTGATGTTCTCCCTGTCTCTTTTTTTTCGTTCTGCATTTCTTAACGTCCATTTTGTTCCAATTCTTTCGGTGATGCGCTTTACTCTCTACCACCTCGTCCCTATCACATCACTCCTGCTTATGCTCTCTTCTCTTTCCCACCCTCTTGCTACACTACCCTACACAGGGCTATGCTATGCACCGCTAGCGTGTCTGTACAGCCAAGTGGTTAGAACGCTTGCCTTCGGTGTGAGGGCACGCAGGTTTGAATTACATTTCATGGTAATTCTTCTTGGGCGAGATTTTCTTGTCTTTCTCCCATTGTCTCTGCTTCTCTTTCTGTCTCTTTTTAATCACTCTCTGAGCCATTGACTGGCCACGCCGTAGCACTCAATAGTGGAATTTGTCCAAATTCTGTGGCGTTTACAAGTTTATGATGATGGTGAGAGTTTTTGGGCTTGTTCACGCACTTCACTCCGGGCTAGAACACCTGGGACGTTAAGAAAAGAAAATAATGATTTGCGAGTCACCTCTTACCACCGGGTGGTTCTTCCATTGCAGTAATCTTTACCTGCGTGCCTTGCATTCCGCGAGAAACCAAACTGAGCACACAACGCGACACTAAATACTCGGAGTTGCTGATATGGCGCACTCAGCGTTGCATAGCGCAACTTAAGACGAAGAATTGTGTGTCTATTCTCTTCCTTTCAAGTTGCACAGTACGACGCTAAACTTAGCGTAACACCTCGCCTCTTTACTTAGTCCCATCTCTGAAGCCACATTCCTCACGTCGGATGACGACGTGATGCTTTTGTTGAGCACTTCGCGAATATGCCCAAAAATTCGCGTTCACCAATAGGAAAGTATTTTGGAGTTATCACCTAATGAAGAGAGGCTGAAGAAACACGCATAGTAGAAGAGGCCCAAGGACGGAGAAATTTAGGAAAAATGTCACGCAGTGCTCAATGCATCTACCTCAAAAGAAAGCAAGGCGAGATCCTTCTTATTCTCCTCACTCGGCTGTATTCATTCCGTGGAACCTTTTACCTCCCAAACGTTGTTTTGTGGTGCCTCCTAGAACGGCACCCATTCAGCCGACAGACAAGGTCGTGTGATGACGTAATCAGATGCGGTCACGATGTGATTGATGTTGAAATTACCGAGTGATGTCATCGTGTAGTGATCTTGTACATCACTTGTCGCGACAATGCCACAGGCGGCCACTTCTCGCATTCGATGAAGTGGCCGAAGATGAGGCTTTCGCATCAATTGGTTCCAATAGCTATTGTATTTACAATGATTATCAGTCATTATGCCGTAATGTTCTACTCTTGCAAATATTCTTGTGATGGATGAAACGAAAAATGATATATTTCTTTCGCAAGAACTACACGTCATTGGCTCCGCTGAACATAAAAAATCCTTAAAAATGTTCACATTTAAATGTTCGTTCACTTAAAAATAAAACAGACGACATTCGATTTTTCACCCATGCATTTTCATTCATGTTCGACGTCATACTGCTTACTGAAACGTGGTGCAAAGATAAGGATGAAGCACTCCCTTTCACTTCTTATCAGTCTTTTTATTTAAATCGCCCAACGCGTCGGGGGGGCGGTGTCATGTTACTGTTGAAGGAAGGCATGCAATGTGAATTGTTTTCTGAATTTTGCGTTATGTGTGATGATTTTGAAATGCTTACAGTTCGATCTGGTAAATATCTTTTTTCTGTGTGTTATAGGCCACCAGCCAGAAACCTTGATGGCTTCTTTTGTTTCTATGAGACGATTTTACGTGTTTCGTTAGATAATGCGTATTTTTTGGTATCGGGAGGGGACTTTAACATTAATATGTTATGCAATTCTACACCACAACAAACCATGAATGCAATTATTGCACCAAACGGTTTCAAAATTGTCATTAGTTCACCGACCAGAATTACAGAAACCAGTGCAACATTGACGACAGAAAATAGTGCAAAGAAACGGGGACACAAGACGAGGACACGTCGTCACAATGCACCAACAAGCCCAAATTTCTACAGTGCAGTGCAACTTTATTAGATATCTTCATTACAAATGCCAACGACAATAAAATATTTGCAGGAGTATTGTCTGAGGATATTAGCAACCATCTTCTTATCGTCCTCTTTATTAAAAGAAGCACCTTACGAGAACGTAAGAAGCGGATGGTAAGCCTTCAAGATATCTCTGAATCTAACCTAATAGCTTTTAAAAACGAACTGCTTGGTAGTAGCCTTACTGAGATCCTTTTGATGAAAAACGCGAATAAATCTTACAATACATTCTTAGACAAAATCTTGGATATTTATAAACGTCACTTCCCCGAAAAACAAGTTCGTTTGAACAAGAGACCCCGTAAGCCATGGATGACCCTGGACTTGCTCAACAAAATGAAACATAAAAATAAACTTTATCACAAATTTCTTGTGACTAAAAATTCTGACATTTTAAAAGAATATAAAGTGTACAGAAATAGAGTAAGGAAATCAGCAAGCGCAGACTGCACTTTATACATACCGAAATAGAAACCAGTGCAGATAAGACTCACGCCTTATGGACGAAGCTGAACTTATTTTTGAACCGTGGTACAACATGGGCAAGTGTGGAGAACCTGACTATAAATGAGCGCAGCGTATCAGGAGCTGAACTTGCAAATATATTCATTGTCCACTTAGTCAATAATACGCATATTGAAACGTCTAGTGATTTTATTCAATTTCTACCAGATCCAAATTCATCCTCCATATCTTTTGAGCCTGTAGTGGACGAAGATGTTTATTCCGTTTTCTCGAAACTTAGAAATACATCATCTCGTGATGTTGATGGTATGCAGATTAGACCCATTAAAGATGCGCTAGATATTCTTGCTCCTTATATCAATCACATATTCAATCTCTGTTTTTCAAGTGCAATGTTCCCCGAAAAAATGCAGACAGCAAAAGTCAGTGTTTTGTTTAAAAAAGGCGACAAAAATGACATTCAAAACTACAGACCCATATCTATTCTTCCGGTGTTTTCGAAAGGTTTAGAAAAGCTTATGCACCGTCAACTGTACCAATTTTTAGAAAAACACAACGTGATTTCCCCAAATCAGTTTGGTTTCAGGAAACATCGATCTACGGAAATGGCATTATTAGAACAAAAAGAGTACTTATTATCGGAATTTGAAAACAAATGTGCTGTCTTCGGTATGTTTGTTGATTTTAGTAAAGCCTTTGACAACATTCAACATTCCACGTTGTTTGAAAAGTTGCAGTGCTATGCTATGGAATGGTCATGCTATGGTCATGCACTAGACCTAGTAAAAGGTTACCTTCAATATCGCAGCAGGTGGTTGAAATAGATATAAAATTCTCAGAGCTGAAGCCTAATACTAAGGGTGTACTTCAGGGAAGCATCCTTGGAACACTTCTTTTTATAGCCTATATAAATGATTTAACTTGTATTTATCCAGATGCTAAATACGTCCTATATGCCGATGATGTCGGCATGTTTGTTTCAGCTGAATATAGTATCACGCTTGAGAAATAATAACCATTTTCTTGTGAAACTAAAGCTCTGGTTATGTTGAAATAATTTAAACATAAACATTAGTAAACAAAGGTGGTACTATTGCGACCTAAAAATAAGCCCGTTAATGAAAACATACACCTCAAGTATGGCGAAACTTACATTGAGCTTGTAAATACTATAAAATTCTTGGAGTTACATTTTCGAGCAATATGCTTTGGACTGAATACCTTGACAGTGTGCTGAGTCAGTTATTCCGCGTAGTGGGTATGATGCACAGTGGCAAAACTGTTCTTCCATACAAGGTAAAACTCTTACTTTATAAATCACTCTTCTATTCACATCTTACCTATTGTTTCTTGGTATGGGAGAGTACAACTTACACGAACTTGCAAAAACTGTACATGATGCAAAAGAAGTATATTAGAATAATTTTTAACTTGCCGTATAATGCTTACACAAGCGAATTGTTTCGAAAGGCTGGAATACTACCCGTACATTGTCTCTACAATTTTAGGTTAGTATTGGCAATCAGGCGTTAATTGAAAGAAAGTCGACATTTTTTGTATGACCTCTCAAAACTGCAGCCAAATAATACATTGTTTGAAACACGAAATAAAGTAACATGGCAAATAAAAACTTCGAGAACAAACTACTCCACAGATAACTTATCCTACATAGTTCCTACGTTACTTTATAAATATGTTAAAGCTGGCATAGATTTTTTACATTGTACACAGATTCAGTTGTGCGACATACACATGCTTAATGTTTAAGATTTCTTTGCAGTTGCTGTATTATCATGGTTGCTATTTTTATTTTTGGAATTTGGACTTGATCTTTATCTTTATTTATTTATATTTATTTATCTATTCGGTGTTTTTGTTATTGTTGTTGACTTCACATTGCTGATTGTTTGCCACTGCTGTCGTGCTAAAAGGTAGCTGTGGGCCTTTGTCAAGCTGCCTCTTTTGGAGAACAGCTTTTACCTGCAGCTGTCCTTCATGAAACCATTGATGAAAAATAAACATTATTATTATATTAATATTATTATATATTATTATTGCGCAGTAGCTTTGTTACGTGTTCCCAGTTCTCAGTTGTGTGTCGTACACGCAGTTGTGTGCTCCTTCTACGCACAGCCGAGAGCCCAACTGGGTGCAAACGTGAAAACCATGGAAACTCACAGAAAAAAATAGAATGTGAAATGGCGCTCTGAAAGAAAACAAAACGGGGCTGGAATACTGCGCAAAAAAAAATGTATGAAATAGGGATGAAGGGCTGAATAAAAAAAATGAAATGAAAGAAAGCGCAGCAGGCTACAAAGTGGCGCAATCGGGACGACTGTGCCCAGTTCTCGGTTTCGGGCAAGGATGCTCGCCCCCTTTTTATTCTTCTCTCTTCCTTATGTCATTTCGCCAAAAAAATTGCGCCTTTCTTCGCGGCTGCAATGCGTCTTGTTACGTTGTGCTTTGTGTTGTTTTCCTAGATCACGCAACGCCCAGAAAAAAACTGTGATGGCAAAAACATGGAGGGGTGCCCTTCGGGTTTCAGCATTACCGGCAAGACGAGAAATAAAGGCGGTTGCCCATTGTGTCTCCTCTCCGCTCCTCTTACGTGCTTGCACGTCTCGCACTTTCATTCCTAGTTTAGGCTTAAAAAAAAGAACTTTTTTTTTCCCTTGGACAAGCGGTAGTCAAAACTCGTCGCCGAGTTTGGCACGAATCACCAATTCTGCCGAAAAGAAGGCCACTAATAGTGCAAAAGAAAGAAAAAAGTAGTGTCACGCCCATAACGGTTGTGCTATCTCTCTGTACCCTACACTCTAAATTTTTTTCTCTACCTTTCAGTAGACTCGCTTCGAGCGTGAAGTTGCGTGCACTAACGCACACACAGACACACGCAGTAGCTGTCGAGATCAGATGTATCCGGGAGTGTCGCTGTACTTTATCTCATTCGTGAGTGGACCTATAATGTGTCCATTGCATGTGCAGGTTACTTATGACTCCTTTTTTTCATTAAAATCAATAAAATTGGTTTGAGGGTGACTATACTTCGTTTCATACACAGCGTTGCGAAGCTGTGGAGATAAAGGAGAATTCTTGCAGTATAGATGCATCCACACCAAAAAATATGCGAAGCTATTACTAGCGAGAACTTAATTTTATTTTTTTTTATGCTTGATAATAAAACATATAGAGTTTTACGTGCCAAAAACATAATGCGAATATGAGGCACGGCGTTGCAAAGGTCTCCAAAAATTTCGAGAATATGTTGTTCTTTATTGTGCACTGAAATGTCACTATACGAAGGCCTGTAGAACACCGCCTCTATCGGAAAGTGACTCTCGTGGCCGGGATTGAAACCACGATGTTCGGGTCAGTAGCCCCACACCGTAAGCACTATACTATATTGAAGGACTCTTTTTCGTTTCGGCTGATTAATTAATGAATATGTGTTGCGCCTTATATATCAAGGAACTCCGTTGCGACAGTTGATTCGTTTATAACTGTTCGCGGTGCCTCATAGGTGGGCTTATCCCCGTATCAAACCAACATTTGCAACCACAAATGCCAAAAACGATACCCGTGGACTTCTTCATTTTTCCTAACCAAACTGCGCGCTCAGCTTCCACAGCATAGCGCGTTACGTATGAGAGGCAGTGTAGAAAAATAAAAAAACAGGTTAAAATTGGGGAACACTAAGTGGAACACTTAATCGTAGAATACAGTAAAATGCAGCGGAGATCAAGAAAGTGTAAACTGGAATATCATCTTGCGTGACTACAATACGACTCCTAAATTCGATTGAAAGTTGGGGTGGCAATGAAATGGAACATTCAAAAGCATTTCAGGCTGAGTTCAGTCATGGTGAATTTATAAAGTCTTTCCTTTTATTTTTAAGTACTTGGCATCAGCGAATTTGTACTAAATGCTCGATTTATGACATTTATGAACTGTGAACCTTATAATGACGTTTGAACGTTTGATAAGCTTTAAGTGTCTTTGTATCTAAATGAACGACGTAATGTCACATGCTCTTTTATTTTCATACAATACTTTCGTTCCATACTTATACAGCTGTACACGGAACACTATACTGAACATGACAAAATAATTCGGTTACGGCTTTATAATTACGGCACAACATCAGGGGCTCTCAGACATGTTGGTTCCAGTAACCATGCTAAGCTTTATTAAGTGAAAAGGAACACCCCTCCCCAACTTTTATGCAAGCATTTTTTTATTATTCGGTTCAAGCTACATTCCCGTGCGATAAACTCAAAAGCAAGGGCGTGTAACAAATTCATTCACTGACGGGCAAATGAACATACTTTATCTTGCTTCAACAAATGGGGGTGAGTATTGGAGGTTTCTGAGACTGATTGCACCTCGGATACACAATGTAACTGACTTGACAAGTGCGGAACCAGGAAAATTTGATCAGTGGTACGCGGAACCGTGAAAAGGGGGGAGGGGGGCTGTTGAACTTCTATAGGTCTCACGGAACCCACTTAAAGAAAGCATGGAAGTACACTATCGATGCTGGTACATCAAGAATTTTTTTTCATTTATGCGATCAGGTGTATATAGCGCTTGCTTTCTATCATTGTCGCTTTGCTCATGCAACTTAGTTAAACTTTCAACGTTGAGCAACTAAGGCAAAACGTGCGAGATAACTTTTAGATTGATAATAATTTTACCTCAAGCGAAATCTGAAGCGATATGTGCTCCGGCACCTTAGCACCTATCTCCCTAAACCATCTCAAAAACAAAACAAAACAAAACAAAAAACCTAGCCTAAAAAGTTCACCCGAAAAAATTGGCTGTCACAGCTCACTGGCCATTCACACCAATTGCCTGACCTTATTTCGTAGACCTTGATTAGTAAATTTTATTCGATATAAGGCGAGTAATTTAGTGTAAATCTTGTGAGCAGCTCACGTGTACAATAATGCCACAATTATCATTAAATAAAGGTGCCGATAGACGTTTTTTTTTCATGCTGCTGGAAGTGTTATCATTTTTTTTTCTTACTGCGCTTGCTTATCTCTTGGGCGTTCAATTTGCGCTTTCTTGCTGCTTCTGATTGATTGATTTGTGGGGTTTAACGTTCCGAAACCACCATATGATTATGAGAGACGCCATAGTGGAGGGCTCCGGAAATTTTGACCACCTGGGGTTCTTTAACGTGCACCCAAATCTGAGCACACGGGCCTACAACATTTCCGCCTCCATTTTCTTGCTGCTCCTCAACGGTTCATATGCCAATGTTAACCGACTGCAATCTTCAAGAAGGTTGTCGACGAAACCACACAATCGCTCGTGGTTATCTGCCCCGAGACAACTGAACAGCGCTGAATTTTGATATCTTTTCATTAAGAAATTGTCAAGACTCACTCTACGTCCAGCGGTGCATAATTCTGTGCGCCCTGCCTGCAATGTACGAGCACAAATTATAAGCGCACTTATGAAATACCAGGTGTCAGCGCATACACCATAAAGTACAGATTTTAATCGTTCGCCCTTTTATACGAAGAGCAAGGGGGCCGCATATACGGCTGCCTTCAAAGAGAGCCCGAGTAAAGGTGACGTGAAGTGTACCTCGAAAAGAGAGACTTCGCAAATACAATAACGTATTTGTTAAGTATCTAGGCACCAGCGCTTCCCTTCTACCTCCTTAAACAGCAGAGAAACGATAAACGTACCTGATGTGAGCAAGAATGTAGGCATTGCTGCATTCCCGCTACTGCATCGTTGACATGACGCCGCATGCATAAGCGAGAGAACAGCATGTGCAGTACCTGTCGCAATACCGTGTAGGCTGTATCACGTGGTTTCCAAACGTCCCGATCAGGTGGCAGGGAGCTGTTGCAACGTTACTCTGTCTTTATATATCGACTGATGTCTCGGACGATCGCCGCGAAATGGGCTCTACGTGAGATCAGTGCCGATCCGTTTCCGCAAGCACTCAGTATACTTCCATACTGCAAGGAACTGAGGGGAAGACGAGTCGAGAGATAATTCATGAGGAAGGAGCGAGCACTTTAGAGGCTAGAACGCCTGCTCGTGTCGGCCCATCATTCGTCACGCCCACCGTAGGTTGAGAGTGCTTTCTTTTCAGTGCTTTGCCGTGCTTCGGCAGTGTGTTATCGCCAATCTAGCGCAGAGTTTACGTTGGAGACACCGAGAAAGACAGAGCAGCTCCACGGAGAAGCTCGGTGTACCACACCAGGATAGCGCCATTATACGCCATGGTGTCATTAAGAGGAGCTTTTGCCATCGCTTCCAGCTTACTAATACTTTATTCAACTCTTCCTCCTCCCCTGATTCTCACCTACACGTGCCCGAACCTTTGCACAACCTAAGCTATATGGCGAGAAAACCTGCGTACCCTGTGTACCAGGCACCAACAATGCGACGCGTTAGAAAAGGAAGAGTGGTGACCGTCCACATAACAGTAAGAGCAGATACATAAGAAAGGTAGCAACACCATTTCACCGGCCATAATCAAAGGACGTCCTATCGTTGCAATACTTTATTGCAACGCGTGTTGTGATTCACCAAGTGAACGCATTGGTGCTACTATAAATCTCTCATGACTTTGCATTAACGTATTAGCACATCTATTTCGGCTATATGTTCCAATGCCAGCTAACGAAGGAAAAATTATGTATAGGCACCTCGCTGGCAATTATTTGTGCCACTATAAAGAATTTCTAGACGAGTGCATTCCTAGATCATGTCCTTGCATAATCGTGGGTGTTCACTGTAGTCAGCGAATGGGGGTATCCACGCCTTGCATTTTCTACTGTTGACGTCGACAATTCAAAAATTGGGCAGATTCGCGCCCTAATTCCTCGTTCTTTGGCGATTTTCGGTAGCATTTCTGATTATGAATAACCCGTTTTCACATAAGCAATAGCTTCTATGCACAGCATAATATTCCTAATAATAAAGATATCTGAAGATTTACGTTTTAAAACCATGGTATGATTATGAGAGACGCCATAGTAGAGGGCTCCGGAAATTTCGACCATCTGGTGTCCTTCAACGTGTGCTGACACAGCTCAGTAAACGGGCCTCTATACCCTTTCGCTTCCATCGAAAAGTGACAGCCGCGGCGGGGATCAAACCCATGACCTTCGGGTCAGCATCCGAGTACCTTAGCCACTGATCCACTGAAGCGGACTTCTGTGTATAGCAGGGGCAGGAAATCCCTTCAACCTGACCCTAGAACTTCACTCCAATCAGAAGCCGATATACGACAACATGAGATACTTTTTTCTTAGATCGAACATCCCATATCTCTGTAAAGCTCTCAGGTGTGCGCTGAACCAACGCCTCCTTCTTCTTTGAACGTCAGAGCGAACGCACACTTCTCAACGGAAGCCGTTGGACCACCTTATATAGTTCAGGGAGTGATCATGATGAGACGGTACATGAGGGGTGGCGCTGCTTGCGTCACACGTGCATCCGAGCGCTTTCCCTAGGAGATGCAATAGATGTGTTTTCCACTCCATTATCACAAGTCTGTTAGATTCATTCGTTCGTGCTCCTTCTTTGTAGCTCGAAGCCCCACCGCGGTGGTCTAGTGGCTAAGGTACTCGGATACTGACCCGCAGGTCGCGGGATCAAATCCCGGCTGCGGCGGCTGCATTTCCGATGAAGGCGGAAATGTTGTAGGCCCGTGTGCTCAGATTTGGGTGCGCGTTAAAGAACCCCAGGTGGTCAAAATTTCCGGAGCCCTCCACTACGGCGTCTCTCATAATCATATGGTGAATTTGGGACGTTAAACCCCACAAATCAATCAATCAATCTTTGCAGCTCGAAGCAATTCCCCGCCGCATTGCAGCGGAGCGCATGATGTAGCGTTGCAGTGACGCTTGCCCACTGGTTGTCCGCATAGCGCCACAGATAGCGACACGCCATCTCAAAACACCGTATCGTTTACAGAGCCAGCACGACCACCCAATATTGTGAACACGCGGAAAGCAAAACACGTCCCCCCCCCCCCCCCCCGCCCCCCGGATCTGTTCACAACTGAGCAAAAAAATTACTTTACTTGACTTCTGTCGTGAGGCATTGTATGAGCGGTTCTTTCCCCTAGGCGATTTGCAAATAAGCAAGAAAAGGCTACAGGAGAAAGTGGGAAACGGCTGCATCAGGCGCATCTCTCTGGCACTAATAAAATATGGAGCTCGGGGACGTTGGCTGAACTCTCTTTTTTTTTTAAGAAAAATTACGAGCCGTGATGAGTCGACCTTTGCTACATGAGGACGTAGAAATTTATAAAGACAGGAATGTGAGGGGCGTTCAATAGCAATGTGTGCAGTAACTGTTGCTTACTCTTGTACCTGGTGTCACACTAAGAAAGTTTTAGCCAGACATTGCACGGGCACTTCCACTGCCCCGAAAGCACTTGGCAGACAGCAGATGCGTCCCATGAAGCGGTTTCAAGCGTGCGACGCCGCACGTTCATTAGCCTTAATCATCGTCATCATCAATAGCGACAGCAGCCGTGACGACAACAATCACAACAACAACCTTTCCTTCGTCCGCTGTGGGACGACAGACTGCCCCGATTATCTCCGATTTAACCTATCTCGTAAGAGGTGATTCTATGTTATGTCTGCGAATACCTCGATGATATTAAGGGATCTAACCCACTGCCATCCATCCTCGGCTGCGTTTCCCATTATCGCTGGTATCCCCTGCGTTGCTTTAACCCGCTACCATTTGCCTGTCCTGCGCTTCACGTGGACTGCCCAACGTGATTTTTTTGTCGTTTAATGTCTACTATACAAATAAGATATCAGTTATTTCTTTCATGCTCTGATACACTTCATTATATTTTGATCGTTTAATGTTATGGCTTCAATTTTTCATTTCTTTTCAAGCTGCGCAGTCCTAATTTTTCTCGAGTTTCCGGGTTACGCTCGCAGTTTCAGCTTTACATTTAGTACCGACAATATGCGATGATTGGGAATGTATCGATTCAAAGATTGCGCTGAACGCCCAGTCAGAATTGTTGCCGTGTGCGGTGCAGCGCATCCTAGTTCTTCGGTGGTTTTCGTCCTCATGGCGAGGCTACCCTGATTGTCAATAACCTGGATATATATACTCTTGCACAGATTCTGAAGGAGACACGTTTTCTCGACTGTTTCTCACTCCATGCTTGGAAGCAATATTTAAATGACTTGACTGGAAAAATTCGAAATAAAAAAATTGGCAGATCCCACGTACAGTGAGAATCGATGATATGCGAAGCAAAATGAGGAAGTTTGGTATGCGCCTTTAAAATCAGCACAACGTTACGAAGCGGGTGTAAATTATGGTGTACATGACTTCCATGTCATGATTATCGTGTTTGGACTTACCTTCATCGCCTATTCACGTGACGTGATACCGAATTTGGTATATGTGCAGCTAGAAAAACGGTCGCGAGCGTGCTATATGAGCGTAGCATTTAGTCATGTTTTACATGACACGCATGTCATGATTAACATGTTTCGACATGTAATTTACCTTCGTCGTCAGTTCGCGTCACTTAACACCAAATTCCGTATATGTGAAGCTAGCGAAACGGCTGCAAGGTCATCGTGAGCGTGGTACGTTGTCATGTTCTTACATGACATGCATCTCATGATTATCATGTTGTCACCAATCACATACCTTCGTCATACATCTATACAAGTGACGTAGTACCAAATTTAGTACATGTGAAGCTAGCGAAATGGCCACGAGTGCATCAGGAGGGTGGCATGTAGTCATGCTCTTACATGGCACTGCGTTTGTTATGATTATCATGTTTGGACGTGTCATTTACCTTCGTCATCCGTTCGCGTCTCGCAATGCCAAATTTGGTATATGTGAAGCAAGCGAAATGGCCGTGAGAGTACCACGAGCGTGGCATACTGTCATGTTGTTACATGACACGCATCTCATGATTATCATGTTCGCGCCAGTCACATACTTTTGTCATCCATTCACGTCCCGTAATGCCATATTTGGTATATGTGAAGCTATCAAAACGCGCGCGAGCGCATCATGAGTGTGGCATGTAGTCATGTTACATGACACGCATGTCATGATTTTCATGTTAGGGTCTGTCGCATGTGTTCACCATGCAGTCATGTCTTGACATACCAGCTTTGCAACATGTCATGTGAACAAAACCTCTGCAAGAGCAGCAAGACCATTAAATGAAAGCATGACATTCGTGACATACATGACAGAATGTTCATGTTATGACTAGTGAGTGATGCACGTCATACAGTCATGTGATGGCATACCAATTTTGGTATTGATACCATTATCCAAACGGGCCAGGAGTGCTAAAAGTCGTAGGCGGCTAGATAGATAGATAGATAGATAGATAGATAGATAGATAGATAGATAGATAGATAGATAGATAGATAGATAGACAGATAGATAGATAGATAGATAGATAGATAGATAGATAGATAGATAGATAGATAGATAGATAGATAGATAGATAGATAGATAGATAGATAGACACGCTCAGGGTCGGCGAAGTTCGCTAAAAAATGCTTCGCATTTAAAATGACGTAGGATATCTCAATGACAACGGTTTGAAGACATCGTTGTGCTTTTCAGCATTGATGGTGACAAGTAGAAAAATTTTGGAAGACATAAAGCGAGATAATATTTAAGAAGGATTTAGAAATGTGCCTATTGAAGGAAAAGAGAATGCTCAATAGGCAGGTCAGAGAACAGTAGTTCAAAGTTAGTACCGCCTTTATATAACTGCGCAGTTGGCTGAATTAGCCTTGAGGGTAACCTGATAAATCGCGGCTGCACACACAGCCGTGAATTTTCGAACCGCTTTATGGCGCATGCACGCAGGGTTCGGGCCGGTGATGAAAGGGCGCTGCGTAGAGTGTGGCGCTGTGGAGGCGACATGGAAATATTTGTCTCAAAACAGCGCTGCAATGACCGCATCAGATGCCACAGGGCTCCGTCGATACCAGGTTAACGGTGTGGTTTGTGGTAAACGACGCAACACACTCCACCTTTAAAAAAGTTTATGATGAGTTCTGATGAGATTGCACTCGGAGCTCGTGGGGTTACTTTTGTATTTGCTCTACAATCTCAATATTTTAGTCTGGTTACTGTGGGCAACGCAAAGATTTGCCGACGCAAGAGCACCTTTTGCACCAACCACGTGTTCCACACAACTTATTTTTGTGTTTGTTAAGCTTCTTTGCTATTTTGCTTCGCGCTGAAGTAGTTTGAAAACACCACCATGCTTGACTCCCTGAGGTGCCTTTCATAGCGTATAGGCCAGGACATCCGGCGGTTTTCTTCCAGCGACAAGATCTCGACCCGTCTCATCCGCATGCAGAGCGGCCCTCCGGTCTTTGCGCGGCTGCCCGCTCCCATTCGATCGCGGCGCTTTCTTCGGGGAAAGCGCACGCCTTCGCCAGCCCGCGTGGTGCGGCGCGCGCGCTTCTGTTGTTCCCGGAGGGAAGGGGGGTGTGGTATAGGAAAGCAGCATCTCCCGTCGTTTATTTGTTCCCCCGAACCCTTCTCTTTCCTTTCTTTCTCTTCGGCTGTGACCCCCGCGCCTCTTCTTAGTACATCCTTGTTTCTTTAGCGTTCTTGCTAGCGTCGTCGAGGAGAAAGGCTGCAGTTGTGGTGATTTGGAGCCGTGGTGGCGCCGCCACCGCCGCTGCAGGGAGCTTTTGCGATGCCGGCTCATTTGGAGCGGTTTCGCTCGCGCTCCACTAGGGCTAAATGCAAAAAAGCCAGCGGCAGCGGTACCAGTCTCACTGATGCTGCCTTGTGCTGCGGCCAATGAGGCCTCCTCCGGCGAACCCGGTTTCTCGGCAGCGGCGGCTGCAGTCAGGGCGCGTTCCTCTTTCTTTCCCACCGCCACCAGCACTTCGGAAACTTTCTTCCCCTTCGAGTAGAAAAAAAAGGGGGTGAGGGGAGGGAAGTGGGAGGGTTGGGACTCGAAGACGCCGAAGCGCCCATTTCGCCTCGTCGGGCGCGCGGCCGGCGAACGGATCTCAGTTCGGTGTCCAGGCCCCAGCGAAAGAAGGGCCTCCGAAAGCGCCCCGGCGTTCCTTCCAATTCAATTCTCTTTGGCGCTGCAGGGCGACATAAAGATGATTCTCGTATCGCATCTGATATCTCTTGTCTGTTCTTGTTGTACTGTATTAAGAGCTATTCCACGTCGGCTCGGCACTGTTCGTTATATATAGATTCTGTAGGAAGTTGAATGTGAGGGCTGTATCTTTGTCGACAGCGGCGGACGTCGTGAGAAATGTACTTTCTTGCGCAGGGCCTTACGTACCAAAGATTTCCAGCTTCGCATGCGCGCCATTTGAGAGACGCGCAGAATCTCGGCAGAAACGAGCTTGGTAACCGCATTACTCGTCCACCGTATATTCCATTGTTTTTTAGGTGCTAAACGTGGCAGCTAGAAAAGAGAGAAATGAACGTCGAGAACGCATTTTAAATTTGCCACTTCGGCTTGGCTTTCCTGTTCAAGAATGACAGCCTTCTCTGCATCTATCTCTGCAGTTCAGAGAAACTCTGATTTTCCCACTGACTTGTATAGTCGAAAAATTTCTTTCTCTCCCCCGTCTCGAGAGAGCACACTAATGACGCATCTCATATTTTTTTTTAGTTTTTTACCCAGTGCCAGAGAATTATTTGCATTTGTGGTACAACCGAATATGGCGTCATGCTGCGGCATCTCATAGAGAAACCCCAAATTACGCTGAATGCCACTCAGGAAACACTTGGGCGCTCAGCTATCAGCAGTTCGCCAAGCTGAGCGGCTTGCTCTGATAGCTAGCAGTTACTCGAATTATTATTATTTTTCCTGCTCTCATTATTCTGTCACTGTTTTATTACACTCTTTTTCTACTGTCATTCGCTCCTTATCTCATTCTTTGATGCTTTGTTTTCGTTTCGTTTTGTCTAGCTGCAAATTACAGCAAAACATTTCTCCACAGTACCCTTCGAACATGACTTGCGCTGTTTCAGGCTAGTGTGTGTGGCCCAGAGGCTTAGACTTCATCTATCTCCATTCCTGCATCTTGGGCCTTTGACATTGCACAGTAAACAGAAGAGCAGCTATCATCCACCTCCTCTTCGCCATACCAATCCACAGTCACGTTATTGACTCGTTCTTGTCACTTATTCCTTATTGAACACACACACACACACACACACACACACACACACACACACACACACACACACACACACACACACACACACACACACACACACACACACACACACACACACACACACACACACACACACACACACACACACACACACACACACACACACACACACACACACACATGCACACACACTACAGGCTTGTTTCATAAAAGAAACGCTTACGAGAATTCGCTCAAATGAATCCGTTATATCATATAATGCAAACTACAGATTAACTTTAGTTGCCCATGTTTGTACAAATCTAATCAACGTATTCACGCAGCTTGTGCACAACTCTGTCAATTGCTTTTCATTAACAAGAGGCTTCGAAATAGGTATTCGAAGAGCAAAAAAAATTATGCCACTAGAGTATAGGTACGATGAAAAAAATATTTGCAGCCAAAACAAAGAAAGTATTTTACAGGTCTTATACTTTTTGCATTAAATGTGTTTAGTTAACTTTATCAATGCTCAGTTTTTATGCTGTTATCGTTATCTGATTTTTATGCTGTTATCGCTATAATCCCGTTTTGAGATTAGGCATGTAGGCATAATAACATTTAAAAATCCGCTTTGTCACATCAGTTTAATGTCTACAGTGTGCTGTTACTGAAGTCAAGATTGAGCAATAAATTTTTGGAATCAGCAGCCACAATTGGCGATCATTCACTTCACCTCGATTTACATTGTCTTCCAAGAAGCCAGACTTAGTCGCCATTAACGTTATACGTAGAGACGACAGCAGTTACTCTTGTTATTCTTAGGCGTGCCATTAATACGGTATATAGGGCAGTAAAATATTATATATGCGTGCGCTGGTCTTGTGAGCTAACGTCAGCAGCCCGCACAACTTTCCTTTGTATTGCCTGCCGTTTTCCATATGGAGACGGAGCTCACCTTATATACAAAATCTCTCCACATAATAACAGAGATAAAGAGCTTGCTAGCCGTGGATGTTGGCCACGTGTGTTTGCGGAAAACTTTTCCTGCATCAATGTCATACTTTATTATGTCCCTTTATTCTTTATCACATAATAAAACAACGAATTTATTTGAATTGAATCCGTTTATCTTCTTTTTAATCCCTGCATCTACCTTTTATGCTTATCAGTAAAGCTAAGCATTCGCACGAGTAAGCGACATAACATGACCCTGACAGTTACTGGAAATTATTCAGTAATTTTTGTGAATGGGGAAAAACCATAATGAGAACGGAGAAAATACGTGAAAGGCGGGGGTGTCAAACGGGTGAATATGCACTTTGCTACCCTGCACAAGGAGCGGGGACAAAGGGGGTGAAAAGAGGCACAGCACAAGAGGGATGGACCGAATCACAAGCAGACTTAGTGGAGCTCATGAAGTCTACGGGCGAACCATAGCGGTATAGCTAAGGAGAACGTAGAGTTGAACTCGTAGGCGAAATGGGTGGTGAAAAGTGTGTGTTTGTTCAAGGATAGCGCTTGTCTACGCCTTCACTTTTTCGTGCACTAGTGCGGTATCCAGGCACTATTCCAATGGTGTTTGGCACTGGTCGTGAGCACGATTCACTTACACTACTTGTATTTGCTTGGACAGTTGGGTGCATTTTGTACGCAACTGCTCGGAGAATTTCCAGTGTAAAGTTAAAGTGAGGCACTATCCTAGATATCGGCTTGAAAAGAGGGCAAGACATCGGCTTCAAGTAGAGCCGAAAGCATGGCTCGAAAGCGGAAGTGAACAGAACCGATTCAGAAACCCAGTGTACATCACAATGCTTCGTGAATGGCAGGACGCGAGAATGTGTAGCTTGCATGAAGAAACAATGTATACAACAATAAAACTAGGAAAATCCTAAAGCAGATAAATTTCCACGCACCCGGAATTACAGAATACTGAAGCTTAAGAGGCGTGAATAAAAAGAATAATGCGTGCACTGCTGTCGGGTGGAAAAGGAGCTGTCGGGTGGAAAAAAGATGCGCAAGGGCCCTCCTCGTCAATGTCATGCGCTACTCCCACAGGATCACAGCTTTCGGAGACAGCGGGCTGTTAGACGTGCCGAACGGCAAGGACTATAGTCGAATTCAATATAGGACACGCTCCCTTTGTTCTGCACAACGCACGACGCATATCGACAGCACGTCGCTGTACATCCATTGCTGCTTTCTTAGTCTAACTATTCGAACGCATGATATTCTTTTTTGATCTACGACTTCAAGAAGCGATGAATTTTTCTTGTTCGCCTGTTGACTCAGCGCCAAATGGAAGACAGCCTGTAAAAAAAAATGCTTCATAATGAAAGAAAGTTAAATATATGGCAGATGCAGATCTTCTTGCGGACAAAAAGCAATAAAGTCATGAGGCAGCTAAAAAAAGTTATGACTGATCTGTCCGTGCAAGGAATCGTTATAACACGAAAGTGAAACGTGTCTTCACAGAATTAGTGCTTATATTGCAGTGATTATGAGTTTGTACATTGCATAATGGTGTTTGGCGGCTATAGCACAGTTTGATGTAAATGCACCCGCACTGAACCCTAGTGACACATACATATTGCAACAAATACCACCCCTGATTATGATTTATTCATTGTATTACTTGAAATTTTAACCTATACCTGGACATAACAACCTGAATCGAGCGAAAAGATGGCATCAACAAGCACAAAAGAAAAACAAATACAGTGCACTTCTTGAAAGCGTGCTGAATTAAAGAGAGCAATGGTATGGTACGCAATGCGGAAACCTACGCCTGTGCTCATGCACACACTACCACACCGCGCTTTAGCAACTCCGAAGACAAGTGTTTCTAGCTGGAGTCGCGAACGCGCCCAGATGCTACACGTCCCACTGACCTCCGTCTCGCTCCACCAAGGCACCAAATTTGCCCTTCACAATCATTGCCTTTCTGCACCGTTTGGTGGCGCACTTTTATTAGTGGGTGCTATTGCACTCGACGTAGTCGGCGGCGAAAAATCGTTGATGTAAGTGGAAGCTGCACTACTTCGACCACAAACCGTCTGACAATATATTTACACATAACATCGTCTAGGGCGACTCCCCGTTCATGGTAGTGCCGCCAGTGTTCGTTGTTGTCATCGAGATGCTTAACCATGACCCCCGAGACTGCGCACGAGTGCACAATCTTGGACGTCATGCTTTAACGGTGCCGTTGACGAATCATTCTTTATCGGTGCTAGTAAGTGTCCTAGCGCAATACTTCTGTTCGTCACTCACAGATGGCGGTAGCGCTCCACCTTGCCAGCAGAAAGCACCAAGCGAGGCAGAATGTGTGAGATATAAGGCGAACTTGAAAACTGTTTTCTTTTTCTTATATAGCTCCATCGGCAGAGGATCGGGCACATACGTCGTGGCCCGATGAGTCGGAGGTTCAATTCCGGCTGGCAAAACTTTTTTTTTGAAAGTTTTCTTTTTCGTTCGGTGGCATTCATTTTGTCATGTTATAACCATGAAGTAAATAAGTCGCTAAAATCTTGGTGGAACCCGGCGTAAAGCACTTTCGTGTTAAAAAAAAGAAAAAAGGATGGCTGACATATATTTTAATGGTACGACAACTGCTTCCTCTTCCGTGGAGTGCCGTCACTACCTCGTAAATTGGGCTTTTACGCGAATGCTTATCTCGTGTTGTAGCCGTTGCTTACCCCTTTGAGCCTCAAGAGAAGTTTCGTCCCCAACCGCAATTTTATTCTCATAAGATGTAGAGAAATTATTAAGGGCCGTGGTCGAGACCATTTGCCTCAGCAGCCCGCGCCAAAGACAAGCCTCATTATAAAAACCAGAAACGTAGGCTCCTGGCTGACACACCCCTTTAATACACTCATAGAACTTAGTCGTGCAGTGAGACAAGAAATACGTAGGAGATCCTGTTTCGTTTATTTTTATTTTTAAGCCTTCATTTACTTTTTAAGCCTAATTTATTGATTAATAGCCCGAAATATACAACAGGCAAGGAGAGATAGGAAGATGAATGTGGCTGATGTGTGGTTTGCTACTCTACGCAGAGAGGGTGTTAAATGGGATATAATAGGGCTCAGTGAGGTTAGGAGGACAGATGAGGCCTATACGGTGCTACAGAATGGGCACGTCCTTTGCTATCGGGGCTTGGCAGACAGAAGAGAACTGGGAGGGGGTTCCTAATTCACAGAAACATAGCTGGCAACATAGAGGAATATTATAGCATCAATGAAAGGGTGGTAGGTATTGTAATTAAACTGAATAAAAGATACAAGATGAAGGTAGTACAGGCTTACGCGCCTACATCCAGCCATGATGACGCTTCAGTTGAAAGCTTCTATGAAGACGTGGAATCGGCAATGAGTAAGGTAAAAACGCAGTATACCATAGTGATGGGCGACTTTAATGCAAAGGTAGGGAAGAAGCAGGCTGGAGACCAGGCAGTAGGAGATTATGGCATCGGCACTAGAAACGCCAGAGGAGAGCTACTAGTAGAATTCGCAGAACGCAATAATTTACGGATTTTGATTACCTTCTACCGAAAACGAGAAAACCGCAAGTGGACATGGAGCAGCCCTAATGGCGAAAATAAGAACGAAATAGACTTTATAATGACCGCACACCCAGGAATCGTGCAGGATGTGGAAGTGGTTGGCAAGGTACGATGCAGTGACCATAGAATGGTACGGTCTCGAATTCGCCTAGACTTGAAGAAGGAACGGCAGAAACTGATACGCAAGAAGCCAATCAATGAGCTAGCACTGAGAGGGAAAGTACAGGAATTCAGAGTGTCGCTGCAGAACAGGTACTCGGCCCTTAGTGAGGAAGCCAACCTTAGCGTAGATACAATGAATGATAATCTGACGAGTATCATTACGGAGTGTGCAGTGGAAGTTGGAGGCAGGGTAGTTAGACAGGACACTGGCAAGCTTTCCCAGGAAACGAAGAACCTAATTAAGAAGTGTCAAATCATGAAAGTGTCAAGTACAACAGACGAAATAGAACTGGCAGAGCTTTCGAAGTTGATTAATAGACGTAAAGTATGCGATGTAAGAAGGTATAACATGGAGAGAATTGAACACGCTCTGAAAAACGGAGGAAGCTTCAAAGCAGTGAAGAGGAAACTTGGGATAGGCAAAAGTCGGATGTATGCACTAAGGGACAAAGAAGGCAAAATAACTACCAATATGGATAGGATAGTCAAAATAGCGGAGGAGTTTTACAGAAATCTGTACAGTAGCCGAGACAACCACGACCTTAATACGATAAGAACTAGCAGTAACCCAGATGACACCCCACCAGTAATGATAGAAGAAGTCAGAAAAGCTTTGGAGAGCATGCAAAGAGGCAAAGCTGCTGATGAGGATCAGGTAACATCAGATCTGCTGAAAGATGGAGGACAGATTGTGTTAGAAAAACTAGCCACCCTGTTTACGAGGTGTCTCCTGACGGGAAGGGTACCAGAGTCTTGGAAGAACGCTAACATCATCTTAATACATAAGAAAGGAGGTGACAAGGACTTGAAGAATTATAGGCCGATCAGCTTGCTCTCTGTAGTGTACAAGCTATTTACAAAGGTAATTGCTAACGGAGTAAAGAAAACATTAGAATTCAATCAACCAAAGGAACAAGCAGGATTTCGAACAGGCTACTCAACAATTGACCACATTCATACTATCAATCAGGTAATAGAGAAATGCTCAGAGTATAACCAACCACTATACATAGCCTTCATAGATTACGAGAAGGCGTTTGATTCAGTAGAAATATCAGCCGTCATGCAGACACTGCGGAATCAGGGCGTAGATGAAGTATATATAAACATTCTGGAAGAAATCTACAGGGGATCAACTGCTACCATAGTGCTTCATAAAGAAAGCAACAGAATACCAATCAAGAAGGGTGTAAGGCAGGGGGACACAATCTCCCCAATGCTATTTACCGCGTGCTTACAGGAGGTTTTCAGAAGCCTAGAATGGGAACAGTTAGGGATAAGAGTTAATGGAGAATACCTTAGTAACCTGCGCTTCGCCGATGACATTGCATTGCTGAGTAACTCAGGGGACGAATTGCAACTCATGATTACGGAGTTACACAAGGAGAGCAGAAAGGTGGGTCTTAAAATTAATCTGCAGAAAACGAAAGTAATGTACAACAACCTCGGAAAGAAACAGCGCTTCGAGATAGGTAATAGTGCACTTGAAGTCGTAAAAGACTATGTCTACTTAGGGCAGGTAATAACCGCACAGTCTAACCACGAGATTGAAGTAACTAGAAGAATAAGAATGGGGTGGAGCACATTCGGCAAGCACTCTCAAATTATGACAGGTAGATTGCGTAGCCAGGCTGATGATGATGATGATGATCATGCAAAGGAAATGGTGTTTAGGAATGAAACAAAAAAAAAGAACGAAGAAAATTCTGGGAGCATATTCGTGGTCAGACACGTTGCTTGGGCCTATACATACACAGTTCATTTCGCCGCTAAGCGACTACATTACCATGTGGCATTTTTAAATATCGGCCAATGTAAAAGCGTCCACATTAGATGAAAACGAGGGACGTTACCAGGGGCAAGTTCACGAGAGTTCAAGGAAGGAAACAAAAGGATAAAATGAAAAAAGTCGCAAGTCATGCCGCTTACTAATGCAAAAGCCAAAAATCTAGCTTGAAGGTTATCAAAAACCCAATCAAGAATTGAAAACACTAACAACATTGTTTAATTCCTGCGCTGCCCTCTGAAACCTTAATCACAAGTATATTTATTTCGTGAGTCTCTCCACCCTTACATGTAGAGGGCATACACCTTTGTTCAAATCATAACCTATAGACAGTCAACGTGTTAAAGAATATAACAAAGGTAGAGAGGTTATCTAGACTACGTACAGTTTACTAACCTACACGTGGGATAAGAGACTAGGACAGTAAAAAAGAGAAGGATGAAGGAGGATATGGGCATTGCACACCACAAACACACCGCACACACAGTACAGGAATTCCCAGGCAATCGCTGTGATTCCGGGACATACGAGGTCCATGGGCTAATTCTTCGACCTCAATTGCTACGCCTGCACGTTTGTCAGTGCCTCGTCCCGCTGGCTCTTATATGTGGTATTATGACTGATTGTAACAGTGCTACCTCTGAGCTGTGTGAAACATTGACCAAAGACTAATTGAGAGCAAGCTAGTGCAAAACGCAAGAGCAGACGCATCTTCTTCGCTTCACGACGTGGTCCAGGTGTGGTGCGTTAAAACATTACCGTAAGCATGTGCAAAGTCAACATGCGAACTCTGTCTAAAACGAACGGCAATCTACTCAATAGTTTCAGTTGTACGTAATACACGCAAATGTGTAATGCAATAACGCATTCATGATGCCCACGCTTGTAGTCATATAGCTTCGCCTCGCTATTTGTTTTACAAAAAATAGAGCATGCTTCACACGGATATAGGTCGAACTTGACGCGAGGGTCGCCGTCTTGGTCCGTCATTACTCCTCCAGTGAAAAGATCATTTATTTGAAAGGAGCGTGGCGCTACAGGATGAACATAGTTGTCAGGTGAATAAATCATCATCATTTAAATTACCAATATTAAAATCATATATTGGATGTATAAATATTGGAGCCTTCCAACTGTATGTGATGAGGGAAGACCAGCGAAGCTTGGTAAACGTGCAGACGGCGAGACGTCACGCACGTGTTTCGACTTACTTTCCTGATTGTCGTCGCTGACATTGGCTTGACAGCGACGCGCACACTAACGCTCCTATGTGCGCCGACGTTCCTTGTGTCAATGGATAGGGTGCAAACAGCAGTGCCAGCAAAAGACGAGGATGAGGACCGTTGTTGGTGTCCGTCATTGCTCCGATTCAGATAGCTGATCACTTTACCTGTGTTCGCTCTTTAATAAATGCGTCACGGACTCAACGCTCCACGCGTACTAGCAAGGGGTGGAGAATGCTCGTTTTCTTTTACACCCTGCAACTCCGTAGCCGGACACTACCTCAGCCAGCCATCATGCCTGACGACGTTGCAGCACCGCCAATTGCTACCACACACCCTGCTCTCCGTTGTCCCGGTATTCCGACGGAACGCGACCCCATTCTCTTCAACGGCACTGAGGAGCAGGACGTCAAAGACTGGCTCGCTTTGTATGAAACAGTGTGTGTCAACAACTCGTGGGACGATAGCGACAAACTCGGCTACATCCATTTCTACCTGGGGGGTGTCGCGGAGCTTTGGTTCAACAACCATGAGGCTGAGATCACCACTTGGGCCTCTTTCAAAACGACCTTCGCGGATGTATTCAACTGACTGGCCATGCTCAAGCTCTGCGCAGAGCAGCCCTTGCGTGATCGCGCACAGCTGGCAGGAGAAAATTTCACGTCTTATATTGAGGCTACTGCCGTCGCTTCAATCCTGCAGTGTCCGATGCCGACAATGTCAAGCATATTACACATGCTTGTGGCGAAAACTCCTCAAACCGTCACACACATCATTAAGCACTGCCAGAGCTACGACGAAATGCGAAAGCAACGCATTTCTACGCGACGTCACAATTTCGACACGACCAGTACGTCAGCACTGACCCGCGTTGGCGCCATCTCTCCGGATCCGGTGGTATTGACGCACCAAATTCAACAGTTCATCCGCGAGGAGGTTGCCCGACAATTGTTTATCGCACCCTTTCTGCCCTGTAATAGTCATGGACTCCCCTCGTCACAGCGCCAAAGCATTGAGGAGCAAGTATTCGAAGTTATTCCGCCTACGCACCAGCCACCTCCTGCATCAGCGCCGTTGACCGATGCCAACGTCACGTGAAAGCCTTCACATGCACTGCCCCACAGCACAAACTCGCCTCGACGCCCACAAGTCTTCTATACCTACCGCAAGCGCCAACAGGCCCGCACGTTCCGCTTTATCGCCTTCTTGCCACTCTTCCTAATAATCCTTGGCGCAAATCCTTGCCTTTAGCCCCTTCATCCCAGACCATGACTGCCTGAATAAATTTAAAAAAAAAACTGGTCAACCGATCCATATTGTATTACTATGGTCTTCCCGGGCTTGTCAAGCGTCTTTGCCACCACCGCATTCCTCGTCCAACTGCCGTTGACGCATATTACAGCCACGAGCATAGATGGCGCAACAGCCCCTGCCTTCCCACGCTCCTTCAAACACCTCAAGAGTACTGAACGCTGGGCGAGTTGGTAAATCATCACTACAAAACTGCGCGAAAAATCGACAAGAAACAGAGAAGGCACACACACAAGCGCAGACTAGCAACTGACAGTTTATTGAAAGAAAACACTTATATACCTAAAGAAAAACTATGACGTGAAAGATTAGAAGTTGGCAGTGAGATAATCAATCTCTAGTTGGTGCAAAGTCACCGAAGGCCTCGCAACACACGTGTCGCCATACTTGTGTATATAAAAAGCCTCCGCAACTTCTCTCGCTGTCCTATCTCTGTGCCGTGACAACACCCTTGTTTCATGAAATAAAGGGGAACACTTGCAATCCCTGCAATGTAGGCACAGATTCGACGAAGGGTGGGCCTTCAGCGATGCCCTGTGATCCATTAGTCGGTTGTTCAAACATCTTCCAGTTTGCCCAATATAGCACCTACCACATGATAAGGGGATAAGATACACCGCACCAATTCCACACTCTACAAACGTTTCCCGGTGTTTGACCACACAAACATACCACTTTTTTTCTTTTCCTTCAGCTTTCCTATCCACCATTGCGCACACTCGGCCCAACTTATTCCTGGACGAAAAAACGACATTAACACCGAATCTATGTCCCACCTTTTTCATGCGGTGGGAGAAGGCATGAAGATAAGGAATGCACGTGTAAGGCAAACGTTTATCTATGCCCGCTCTGTCATTACCTTCCCGTTTTAGTTTCTTCAATAATCTTTCACTTAGAAGACCCAGCCTTCCTTCTGGGAAGTTCGATAACCTAAGCCTAGTAAGCTGGTCATGAAAAGCCTCCGACATCTGATGCGATTTTTGTCGATTTTTCGCGCAGTTTTGTAGTGATTCAAACACCTCATTGTCGAACCACCGCACCTCCAACTCTTCTCAATCACCCTCCCCGCCCTGCGCTTGCTATCGCCAATGCTTCGTCATCCCCCGCCCGTCCACACGGAAAACTCATCATCGCAGCTCCGGAGGCAAGAACTGCGCCGCTGTTGAAAGCTACAAGGCCTTGTTCCCAACCTGCAAGCAAAATCACATTCTTCATTGAAGGTGTTGCCATGTCCGCCTTAGTCGATACTGGAGCTGCTATGTTTGTGTTAAGTGAAGCAATGTGCTGCAAAGTGAAAAAAAAACAGATGACGACTCCGCTTTCTGGTGCGTCTTTTTGTACGGTGACCGCACATCACATGCAACCTTCCGTGACGTGAACTGCTCGTCTACTCATTCAGGACGTTTTGTATGTGGTTGAATTCGTAGTCTTTCCGCACTGCTCACATGACGTTATATTGGGCCGGAACTTTCTTTCCATGCATCATGCCATTGTCGATCGTGCCAGTGCCGTGCTAGACTTATCAGCAATCTCTGACATCTATCCTGCCAAGTCATCTTTTTCTTGTGTCATCATCGCCGAGGACACGGACATCCCACCTATGTCACCTGTTCTTGTGCCAATCTCCTGCAACTATGCTTCCTATACCACCTTGTTTGCGCCGTCAGCGAAATTCACTTCCCGCAAGCACTTTGTTCTCCTATTTGCTCTTATAACCATCGAAAACACCTCCACAACCATTTATGTCACGAACCTGCTTTCGGTCCCAACCAATATGTTCCGCGGAAAATGTATAAAGCGACTTGAGGACATTTATTCAGTATGCCCTAACTCACTACCTGGTAGCACAGCAAGGTCCCATGTCCCCAGCATTAATCTCATTACAACAGCCAACACATCTACCCCAGACGCCTTCTTTCCATCGATTGCTTCGAACCTTCCAAGTGCTCAGCGGAACCCACTCTTGAAGCCTCTCTGCTGCTTTCAGATGCCTTTCGATTACGAGCAAACCAGTTTGGGCAGAACAGTTTCAATCGCTCCTCATATAGACATCGGCAGCCATGCAGCACTGCGCCAGAGTCCATACCGCGTCTCTCAAGCTTAACGCCGGGTTATTGATGACCAGGTGACTGACATGCTTAGTCGAAGAGTCATACAGCCATCCCACAGTTCTTGGGCATCCTTGGTGGTGCTTGTGAAAAATAAGGACGGTAGTATCCACTTCTGTGTTGGTTATAGGCGACATAACAAGATCACCCGCAAAGATGTCTATTCACTCGCCAGAATCGATGACGCGCTCGACTCTGCAAGGAGCAGAGTTCTTTTCTTTTTCTTTGCTGATCATTGGTATATATATATATATATATATATATATATATATATATATATATATATATATATATATATATATATATATATATATATATATATATATATATATATATATATATATATATATATATATATATATATATATATATATATATACGAAGCTGACCACGCCAAAACTGCGTTCGTAACTGATGCCGTTTGGTCTTTGCAAAGCCCCGGCCACCTTCGAGCGTCTTATAGATAACATACTCCGAGGTCTCAAGTGGCACACGTGACCGTGTTATCTGGACGACATTGTGGTATTTTCGAAAGACTTCAATACCTATCTCCGGCGCCTCACCAGTGTCCTGGAATGCCTCACACAGGCAACTGAATTTGAAGAAATGTCACTTCGCTGCCCAGAAGTTCACCATATTAGGGCCCGTTGTCAGCAAGGACGGCGTTCTAGGCGACCCAGCCAAGCTCCGCGCCGTCATCAAGTATCCTAAGCCATCAACAATCAAAGAACTCTGTAGCTTGATAGAAATATATGCTCGTATTTTTGACGATTGATTCGTAATTACGCATTCATAATGGCCCCTTTAACACGTCTACTTGCTGACAGCCAAAGTATCTCCACATGGTCGTCCACCTGTAATGACGCATTCACTAAATTACGTCATCTTTTGACATCACCAACGATGCTTCATCACTTCGACGCAGACGTCCCTACCAAAATCCACACGGACGCTAGTGAAGTCAGCCTTGGCGCTATCCTTGATCAGCGAAAGTCTGGCTTCGACGTCGTTTCTTACTTGAGTAGCACTCTGACCAGAGCTGAAGAGAATTATTCGGTCAAGGAGCTAGAACATCTAGCCTTAGTTTGGACGATCGCTAAATTTAGATCTTATGTATATGGCCGCCCATTTGATGTCATGACTGATCATGGTGCCCTCTGGTGGTCATCGTCCCTAAAAGCCTATCTGGTTGTCTAGGCTGTTGGGTCTCCAAGACTACAACATCCGCGTCGTCTACAGGTCAGGGCACAGATATTCAGACGCCGACGCTCTCTCTCGGTCTTCGTTTCTCCGTGACTGTGCAAATGCACCTGTTTCAATCTACGATTATGCGTCCCTCAAATATGTTGACATGTCATCTGAGCAGCGTCAATGCCCTGGGATAGTGTCTTTAATGGTATTCCTATTCAAGTCATCATCGAGTACTGCGAGTCGCTCACTGTGTCGCACAGCTCGCCATTTCACCATGCGCGATGGGCTACTTTACCGCCGCAACTACCTCACTGACGGTCGTAAATGGCTGTTGGTGATTCCTCGCCATCTACGTGCTGATATCTGCACCTTGTTCTATGTAGGTCCCCAACCGGCCACACTGGTGTAATAAAGACGTATGCACACCTCCGGCTCCAGTACTACGGGTGTGGAATGTACCGATTTGTCAGCCAATATGTGCTTTCATGCTCAAAGTTTCAACGCCTGAAGAGTCCACCATGTCCAGTCACAAGACCGCTCCTGCCGTTTCGCTGTCCTTCATGACCTTTCGATCCCAATGGAATTGACTTGTACGGCCCCCTTCCGTACACACCTGACAGGAATCACTGGGTTATTGTCACTATAGACCATTTGACACAGTATGCTGAAACTGCCACGCTTCCAGAGGCAACATCACGTGAAGTCGGCTTACTTATACTTCACAAACTTGTTCTTCGCCGCGGCGCGCCTCGCGTGCTACTGAGCGACTGCGGACGCACGTTCCTCTCAGAAGCCGTACAAGCCCTCTAGCATCAATGCAACGTTGTTCATCGAACCCAAACCCATGGCATCACTGAACGCTTTAATTGCACTTTAGGTGACATGAAGTCCATGTATGTCTCTGCTTACCACAACAACTGGGACTGCATACTACCGTTTGTTGCGTATGCTTACAGCAGCGCCACTCAGTCTACGACAGAATTTTCTCCTTTCTTCTTTGTGGCTGTGAACCCTCCTCATTTATGGATACCATTCTTTTGTATCGCCTGGACACTTCAGAGTATTCAACCCTCTCTGAAGTCACCGCCTATGTGAATAAATGCAGGCAGCTAGCTCGTTTGTAAACCACTCAAGATCAAGCTCACCAAAAGGACCGCCATGACGCCAAGCTGAATCCCCAGTCATATTCACCTGGAACATTGGTGTGGCTTCATGTTGCTTCCTCAGCTCCTGGCCTTTCTTCAAAGCTGCTGCCTAAGTACGAAGGCCCCTACCGCGTTCTCTGTCAAGCATCCCCTGTAAACTATATTGTCGAGCCCGTTCAGTCATCCACAGACCGCCACCGTCGTGGTTGCGAGACTGTTCACTTCGACCGACTGAAACCCTACTATGATCCACCAGTCGTACCTGTTCTTTAGGTCGCCAATATGGCTCCTTTTTCGTGGGAGAGTGATTTGTAAAATAAATAGGCTGCAAACAGCAGTGCCAGAAAAAGACGAGGACGAGGACCATTGTTGGTGCTCGTGATACTCCGATTCGAATTACTGATCGCTTGACCTGTGTTCGCTTTTTATTAAACGCGTCACGGTCTCAACGCTAAATGCGTACTAGCACATATACTGTCACTGCTTGTCTTTGGAATGTACAACACGCGTCTATAGCACATCGAGCCTAAAGAACAACTGAACATGTCGCTATCGCGATATATTACGGCATGCAGTGGACAAATGTGTTTAATATGTACAGATGGGCTAGTTAGTGAGCCATAATCCTTTGATAAAGCAGCGTACAGGAGGAAACAGAAACACACATATCACATATAAAGGACGCAAGCACAAGTCTTGTACTGCAACTGATGATTTATTTTTGAATGACCCAGCTTATGAACCATAACACGCGAGCACTGACAACGATGAAGACAACAACAACAACAACAACAACATAATAATAATAATAATAATAATAATAATAATAATAATAATAATAATAATAATAATAATAATAATAATAATAATAATAATAATAATAATAATAATAATAATAATATGGAATTTCTAAAACTCGGGCTGCTGATAAGAAGTTGTAAAAAAAGAAACAGTATTTGGTTACATACCAAGGTACAAGTGCGCTTTTTCAGAGAATGATACCGGGGGGCAACTGACCCATTTATCTTTCCACTTGTCGATTTCAATTACTTGGATCCTTTCCCTCGTTTTCTTGTTGAGTTCTCTGCGCACAACTTCCGTATTGGTTCGAGTGGGTGCACAGCCACAATCCCTACACTGGAAGGCAGGCCCATTGCCCCGCATCTTTAGTGATGACGTGATGGTTGTGTTCCATTAAAAGTGCGTTTAGGCACCTGCCTATCTGAACAATCTGGAGCTTTTTACAAGTCCAAGGGATCTTGTACCTCACCTCTTTCGAGCTTCCGACGTAAGGGTTGCGGTGCTTAATTTCACACGATTGCATGCGCTTCTTGGAACCATTAAACTTTTTGCACCAGCCGGACAATTGCACTAGTGCCAAGAACACTACGTCAACACCAGCTTGTCAGCCCATCTTTCTTTTGCAGACTGTGTGAAATGGCCTGCACATATATGATATCACCATCGCACTCCGCTTGCTTCTGCAGCGCATGCTTGCGGTAGCACTTGTTTTCCTTTTCTTTTTGTGATTCCTTTCCGAGACTTGTTGGAAAGGGGCTACGACGTCTTATTCAAGACGCCAGGTTAGCGACATATCTGGCCAAAGACGTTGATGCGGACGCTGCCTGTTTCGTAGGTGACGAGCAAAAATGCATGACAGACATAGGCGAAATTGCGAAAATTACAATATTTATTAGAAACAACGAAGGCAAACATTACTGAATATATATTGAAAGCGCCAGCCATAGCACGTTTCTGCAGGCCTTTCACTAGCACACAGAATCTCAACTGATAGTGTTTCTTGACCTCGTCCCTCGTGATTGATAAGAAAACGTGTTATATGAATATTATGAATGTTTTTTTCTTTATGAATGGTTTTATAGTAGCAGAATACAACGTCGTAAAAGATGTTGCGGCTGAAGTCAAGCGCATTTAATTTTTTCTTCTTAACAGTGTTGATTTCTTGTTGCATAATTAGACTGAAACTCGGATGATACATTGTGTAGCAAAACTCAAACAGCTCCTTTGACATATTTGGGGGGTTGTTTTTCGTGAACGCAAGGGCATGTATGCGGCCAGGTTAATCCCCATTAAAAAGGGAAATAAAACAAGAGCAACAAAACAATGCAAAAGGAACACACACACAATCCCATTTGTGCGCGTGCACGTGCGAGGGACGTGGTGCATTTCTTTTGCACTCTTGAGAGTGGTACTATGCCACTGACCACCCACTTGCCTACACATAAAGGTTCGCTTTCCTTGGATGCAGTGTTCGGCAAAGGACCAAAATAGAAACAAAAATCTAAACTACGACGACAGCGCCAACAACAAGAAAAAAAAGGCGGAAACTGACCCGCGAGCAGTGATGGCGCGGTAAATATTAAACAAACTGGGGACCAAGTTGTATGGATTTCCGGCATGTTGCTTCGTACTGCAAACGGCCGCACATTCCTTTTCGACGGCAGCCATTTCACAATTCCAGAGTCGAATACCTTTCCGGGCAGACAGTAATTTTTCATTCCACCCCCACCCTGTCCAACCGCATCGCTGTCTTTTCCAAACGCGGAAACCTCATTTGTTCAGTTTGTCTTCACTTTGCAGTTCTAAACTGTGCGTGATGCGACTGGCTTGCACGGCAGGGTTGGATTTTGTTTTGTTTGTGCTTCTCAGGAATATACGAAAACAAACCGAGCACGGGACAGGAATGCAGATCTTGCTGAATTGAGGGAGATCTGAATAGCACGTACGTTTTATTCACGGTGGGAAAGATAATATTTCCGGGAAGCTCTTTCCTGTTCCTTTCTCCGTGCAGCCCTGCCCCTTTTGCGAGCTCACGCGACCCCAAATAGCGTGCGAAGAAGAAGGCCCCCTTGTTTCTGGATCAGTGCACCACTGAAAGAATATTTGTGAACCACCAATATTTTCTTTCAATTATAGCGTGCATACCGCGAAAAGTGAGACGAATTAACCGGCGGATAGTGTTCCTGGGAATATAACCTGTGACGTCTTAGGTGCCGTTGTAATGTTGTCGCTTACAGAGCCCGTGCTTCTACTACTGGTAAAGTAAACTAGAAATATCGCTCAAGATGGCAATGTTTGTAGTCATAAAAAACTAGAACCTAATGACCACTAGTGGTGTCTCCTCTGAATTATGCTGGCGAAAAATAATCACATAGACTACATGAGCTACTTATGCACTGCTGTAATATAATGCGGTGGACTGCGCATAGAGTTTCCAAAAATTAACTAGAGGGTACTCTGGCGCTGCGATTGTTAAGCGACCATGGAAATGATGGGTAGTGATGGATTTGCCTAGTCTTTGTACTTGCGGGCAGCGAGTCGCATTTCTGGCTTCGTTCATTGCTGTGTTTTGGTTTTGTTTCGAACGAAAGAATGAACCCTTTTGAACTTCGTGACCCGATTTGAAATGGTAAGCCTAAAAAGTTAAGGTGGTGAAACGCAACTGCTGAACATTTGCACATTGTTGTTTTGTGACAAATCTGATTCAAGCCAGGCGAAGCCAAAAGGAGCGTAAAGCGCGAAGACTAGGCCAATACATGTACAACCCATAATTTGTATGCACGCTGAAGCACCTTGCGTTGCAGCTCCAATAGACACTAGTGCCAGAGTTTCCTCTGGTGTATAATTGGGAAACTCTATGATACGGCGTATCTGTACTTTGTTTCCTAAAGATACGTAGGCGCGTGTCCATGATGCAAACAACCGTTATCTTCTCTGCTTTCTTTCCACCGCTCCTCTAGTTGTTCCTTGTCAATATAGAACAGACCACACACTTTTAAATTTTTTCTCTCCCCTCCACCAATTTTATCAGAGTGCAATAAATGGTGAGTGCTCTAAATTGTACTCACCCGAATGAATATATTGGCTCTCGCCCAACGAAAAAAGACTAAACAAGTGTTAGTGATTTTTGTTCAATTATCCTGACATCTTCATTATTTTTATGGATTATATTGTCCAATGAAACGTGCAGCAAAACGAGATACCACTCCTCGCTTCGCTGTAGGTGAATGCTGCAGCCTATAGCAGAAATTCAATTACCTAGACAAATAACTCAACACGCAATGACGCAGAAAAACGACTTACTTGCGGCGGAGCTACTTGCTGCTCAGATCAGCCGGACTCTAAATGAGCAATTCAGCCCATCATGCAAATGGGTCAATACACTTTCTTATATATAAACAACAGCTTCTTGTGTTATCTTAAGCAAGGCCTACTGCGACCGGATCTGTTTAAGCCGGCGATTTCTAAACAAGGCGTTCGGAAAAACTTTCTTAATTATGATAGCACTGCGTGTTGCATAGCAACTACTTGGCACATCTGCGGCTTGCTGCACCGAGCTTCCCGCAGGTGTCCAGGCATCACGCCTCTAGTGCTACCGGTTTTCCTACCTGTACCAAGATGTCGCTCTCCTTCTTCAACCTGTGTCACTCGTACTTAGCTGAACTCCCACGATGTCTTTGTAATGCCTCGTTAAATAGTGCCAAAACTTTGCAATACCTAGTTTATTCCTGCAAAACGTCGGAACGCTGGGAAAAATATTTCCAATAGCAGCATAAATTTTCAAATCACCTAAACGAAATGTCGTAACACCGGCAAAAGTTAGCTAAACTTGGGAAAAGCTAGGTTGACTCCCAGCTCCGCTGTTACTCCAGCTTTGCACCGCTATAGCACAAGCTGTCCCAACATTTTTCTTTCGGCTACATAAAAAAACAAAAAACTTTAAAAAGAACTTTAGTGGATGAAGCAAAATCTTTTATAGTGATAGCACTTATACACACCCAGCAAAAAATTCCGGCTGTCAGTTTCGAGGTAGACATCGCCATGAGGTGCCGTGTAAAGTTGAAAGCTAATAACACCACCCCCTAATGTTGCGTCATTTAATGTGCGAATGAAAGCGTGCTAGCGCTGCCAACGATCACGACTCTAGTGGAGACGGAAAAATGCCTGCCACCCTTATTCGCATGAATTGAACTTTTCACCTTGACAAAGCATATCTTTTTAGCTCCAACACTTCTTGTACGGCCTACCTCTGTGTGCACGTTGAGCATATAGTTGTGAAGGGTAAATGTCACGGCATGCCATGGGGGCAAAATAGACAATCCTAGTCAGGCCTTCCCAGCCTCGTACAACTCAATGTACACGGGTTTCAGATGAAGACCGTGGAGCGATCACTTCGTTTATTGCCAATTTAGCGAATCTATTTACGTGAAAGAGCAAATAAATGGTGAAGATGTAGGCGTAGGAATCAGTGAAGAGCTTACCTGGACCTTTAGCGCCTCCTTGGACGAGACGACCTAGTCTGAAGATAACCGCCCTCTCGTACTCCTGCACAATCTGTGGAAATGCAAAAAGAAATACCCATTGACAAAAATACCCGAGGCTTTCGGAGATTGCAAGAGCAAGTCTTTAGAATTACCCACGACGTAATTACAAAAAGCTACTAAGTAGGAAAAAATTCAGATGCGATTTTTAAAGCAGCGACGATAGTAACAACCTCGTTAGTTAATTTGCTGAACACGCATTGCGTATAGTAATAATAAACACACATTGGTCACACTTGTGGAATGAAGTTAGCAATTCAGTAACTTGAAAACACACTCATGAATGCAGGCGACAAGCGTGAGCTCCGACGCTTGAAGGACAAAATGGCTTTCAACCTGGTGCATACTACGAAGACATAGCAGGGCATACACTCAAGGGATTTTACACTACTGGTGTAGTTCACCAGGCAAAGCGCGTCAAAGGCTCTCCTTCTGAGCACAAAATAAAGAGCCGGCTTAGGAGTTAGCAATAGCGCTTGTTGCCGCGGATCCGAATTCAAAGACTATAGTAATGGAAACCAAAAACGCGTGTGCTCATCACTTAGCAGGGGAGATATTCCCTTTATCCAGCAAAATTTCAATGCGGGCTGCAACTGATCCAACCATGAAAGGCATAGTTTCGACGCCTGGTTATCAGGGTTTACGAAGTAATTGAGGGCTCTGACGAGGCTGCTCGACTCATCGCCTTATGCCGGCTCCTGCAAAGTGGCTTGGTAAGGCAGGTAGGCGTGTGAACATTAAGGCGTCTACAGACAGGTACTCTACTTAATTTAAAAAAATTCAAGCAATTAAAAAACAATTCGATCCGAACATGGATGGGTGGTGCCCACACTGTCGGGAGGCCTGTGACACCTTCCACATTGTGTGGACATGTACGATAAATCGCAGCCTGCCCCTTTCTCTACCATTTCCCGATAGGCATGGGAGACCGCACTCTTCAACTGCTCCTCGCTGGAGTTCCACTGGACTTTGGTAAGACGGGCGTGAGTCGGGGTTTCGTAGTTCGGTGTCCCGGACTACGGACGCCAACCATGTATCGGGGTCATGCTTTTGCCCCCAATCTTTCTTTTATTTACAATAAATGTTTTTATCTCTCTCTAAATAATTAGGTTTCGTGGCAACAGTGCCACCAAACCTAATTGGTGGTCAGCAGTTGGTGGTCAGCCAACAGTAGTGGTCAGCAGTTGTCCAAACACTTTAAAACAGCGAAGCCGTTAATCGTAAAGCATATGTTCTTTTCTTCATGTGGTGTGATCGCTCGTGAGCTCGTGCGTGGTTATAGTGCGTGGTTTAGGAGTGATTCGCTCACTTCAGCGAATTTCTTACTTGTTTCATTCTTTCCTTCTCTACTTTCTCTCTCTCTCTATCTCTCTGAAATTTCTATTCATCTTCAGCACTAATAGCGATACGTCACTACAGCCAAACAGACACTTAGCAGAGAGGAGAGACGACATGTAAGCGAGCGAGAAAAAGAGAATCAAGAAGCACAGATGCATACAGGTTAACTAGAGGCAATTTCAGTCCACAATATTACAAAATGATAGCAAATATGTTGCGCGCAAAGTTGCTGCGTCCCGCTTGAACGCGCGCATGGATCATGCGCGGGTCATGATGAAAGTGCACGTGGTCGCATACGAAACCATACCTAATGCACGTTGACTAGCGCGTCACCAGCACAAACAGGCCCGCACTACACTGACCCATGCGGTGACTGGCTTCAGAAATGAAAAACGTAAAATGTTTCCCCTGTTCGTGTTCGCTCCCGCAAAATAAGCAAAATAACAGACATGTATGGTGTCTGTTAGTTCATGTTATTAAAGGCAATGCGAAACATTCAACACTATGAGTACATTTGTTTGTGCAGCGTTCTGGAGGAGGCGTTGGAATTGTCCACATCTATGATTTGTTATACCAGGTGTTTCACAAAATGTGTCTGAAATCTTCAAGAATTAGGGAATGTGATACTTGTTCGATGCCTTCGAAATTACTTCTTTTATGGCCGCAGGTATCTCAAAACGGTCGAATACTTCATTTAGAGCCTAATTTAGTAAGGTAAGTTACCTTCCTCATAAGTTGAGTTGGGTGGTCAAGTCAGGAATTAGAATTATAGCTCTTCGAAGAACCCCACTCAGCTTTGAGATATAGAAGTATCGGCCCGGAGCAGCTACTGCGGCGTGATGAAATTCAGCCAAATTCAGTGGTGAAATCCAAAGTGAAGCCCCGATGAGCGCGACAAGCAGACAACCAGACTGACATTACTGTTCAAGACATCAGTCACAGAGGTGTGGGTCATCCACGTTCGTTGATGTATGTGTGTCATGCCTGCTTTATTAACCAGCGCAGCTCGCACACCCAAACAACCAAGTCGGTCTATGCTCGATATAACGACGCTCGCTACTTTTTGACGTCTTAGACGGGTATGTCTGTTGCGCTCTCCTGCATTTAGGTTTCGATTTCCCCGCCAAACTTGGATTACATTATTCCGCGATAATACTACAGGCAGCTTTTTCAAAATCTCAAATCTGCAATGTGTGTTCCGTACTAGGAACTTCAATTCTGCGACTTGAAATAAGCGCCTAACTACACTATTTAAAAGTTCATGAATTTAAACTTCATATTTACTTTTACAATTGATGTATTTAGTAACCTTAAGACTTCTGCTGCTGCTGCAGAAGTAGTACTTGTGAAGGCACCTGACAAAGATTAAATTTCCCCAATTTCAGAGAATTTCGGAAACCTTTCTTGAAATATCCGCCGGTATAACTTTGCTACTGAAAACTTGTATCGGTAACACCTCTACAGAAAACTTCGGTGACGTGTGTTCTGAGGTACAAATGCCCTTATTTTATGAAAAATGAAATGTTTCTCTGCTTTTTAACTATACACGAAGATTTCAAATTTCACAACTTTGTTGGACACCATTGTTCACAAAACGAACGCTCATAATGTCAGGTGATGCGGCTTCATTGACATAATCCCTCGACGAGTATTTCGGCCTTTTGGTCGTTAGTGACTGACGCTGCGAAACGACAAGTTTGTTTTTAACCTTGCACAGTTATTATGTTTGCTCTTTATGCACAAATTGAACTGAAGAGCTGACGTGGATAAGTCAGTGTATGTGTGTGGTAGTTGTGACCTTCATTCGCACGCTTGGTGTCTCGGGCCTGTATGCTGCTCAGTAACGCGAAGCGAGTGTATTAGCCCATGGGCAGAAACGATGCCATTGTTGGTCTCTTGTATATATACGCACCATGTGCGATCTTTATTTGTGGGGTATAATAACGACCCCGTTCAGCAACTCTGTTCAGAAAAACAAATAAACATTTTTTTCACATGCTTATATTTGTGGCAAGGATGGTCTAAATGGTCGACGACTGCGCAAGCATTACGCACCGCCATGCTGTGGTGACAACAGACGTGCAAACAGGCGCATGTTGAATAACAAACTAGTATCACAAAAACGGTTTGCATTGTAGCTGCTGGTTGCCCGTTGCTTTAAGCGCTATGGCTTTAGCCTTTTTGTAAGTCTGTCTGTGGTAGTTGCACACTAAACGTTATATAAAGTGGTTTTTCCTTCCTTAGGTGTGCTATTTGTGCTCTTGAATGTTTGGAAATCTTGGCCAGCATTTTCAATTCCGCTTAGCGGCAGGCCTAAATCCTGTGTTGCCTGTATTATATCTAGTTGAAGAAATATAACGCCATCACGCTACCCTAACAGCGTATGTTTCTTACTAAACGCGAATAAAATATCAATGAAAATTGAGTGTCTTGAGTACACTGCTTTCATTTGTAAAAAATTGAGTGAATAAAAATTGAGAAATTGGTAAAATTTAGCTATGTCATGATCTATAATGAACTCTGAGCATAGCGTGAACAAGGCTGCGTTGTATTTAGTCATAAAAGGAAAGAAAAATGACTCACAGAACGCCAAGTTAATTTCACCCTGCTACTGTACCGTGAAAGCACAGAAAACTTTAATTATCCTTTTGTAGGTCACAAAAAGCAACATTATTATTCACAGCTTTATCACCAATATTCGGTGCGCCAGAGCAAATAAATTTGTATCGAAAAAAGAACTCCAAAGGCGGTAACGATCGGAAGCAGCTGCACTACCACCTCGAAGGCATTCTATCAAAGTTTTCGGCTGAATACTTTTTCATGTTTCGCTCATTATAAGTAATCGTGTCTAATCGACACCCATGTCAGGAACCCGAATGGCCCCGGCTGTGGTTCTAGGCGCAAAGTTTCCTTCGATCGAAACTACGGGCGCTAAATAGGGCGCGCGCCGAACAGCCCCACGCACTAAAAAAAAAAGCTTTAAAACCGAATCCGCTTTAAAAAGAGCCCCTTGACCCCGGAGTGCACTTTACGCCCCCTCTCTTCGCTCTTGGAGGCTGCGCATTTTCACGTACGCCATAAATGCCAGCCGGGCGCCGGCGCCTGCCTCCGCGACTTCCAGCACTGGCCAATGTGTACTTGCCGAACGTGCTCGCGCAAAGCCAGTGCCCATAGCCACACCCCAGTGACCGGAACTGGCGCGAGCTTTTTATATACTGAAGATTTCACGATATTAGATGCGTATAAGCTCCGTGGAAGGATGTTGTCTAGTAGTGGTACTGTTGTTTTATTTAATAAGTGCTATAATTAGTGAAACTAGTTATACTAATTGAAACTATGAAGAGCAACCATTCTGGCAGCATACAGTTAAAAACTTACAGTCCAAAACACTGTTCGTGAATGCTTTACATCCCGACAACATCCTTATTTTTGAAATTACCGTCAATGCTAAAGGCGTAGATGGCTCATCAAACGTGAAGAGTCACCATCGGCGTCAGCGGCGTTGGCGTCAACACGGGTGATGCAAAAGCAACACGGGCGATGCCACCATATGATGGCATCACTCTATGATGTCATATCATGACGTAATTACTATGCAGGGTCGAAACAGCGCCGATACCAAATGCAATGTAAAACCACGTGACATGCGGAAAGCTTTCGGGTGATTTCAGTACAATAGATTTGTGATGATTATACAACAACAACAACAACAACAACAACAACTACTACTACTACTACTAATAGTATTAATAATAATAATAACAACAACAACAACAACAACAACAACAACAACAACAATAATAATAATAATAATAATAATAATAATAATAATAATAAGGACAAAAAGAAGAAGAAGAATAAGCAGAAGAAGAAGAAGAAGAAGAAGAAGAAGAAGAAGAAGAAGAAGAAGAAGAAGAAAGGCAGGAAGGCTTCCACCTTAGAGTGATTTAAGGCAAATAGATGCTGAACAGTGCCAGTTTCCTATTCTAACCTCTGACCCAAGGCAGAGCCTAAAGCCGGTGGCCAGCTCGTAATCCCTGGGTTCAGCTTACAGTGGTGAAGAGAGAGCAACGAGTGGCAATCGACCACGGCGTCCTGAACTGAGGACCGGGCCCACCTGAAGTCGAACATTTTCGTTTGCTCACAAAAAATATTTATTCTTCCTCTTCCTGTTCCTTAAGATGGCCCGCAATTTCCTTCGCAGGTAACACCTGTTATGTCTATTTGCAAGCTCCATTCCTGGCGTCTACGTGCGCAGTCAACCGTAAGACTTGCTGTCATACCAGTCTGTTGAAACCCGCATGAGAAATTTGGAACGCTAAGAAGAAGGAAAAAAATAACTCATACGAAGGAGAGGGGAAAACGGCAGTCCATAGGACGAGCACGGCTGCATGAGGTCTAACGCTGGATGAATGCGGCACGTGAACAAACATCAGCATAGCTACCGTCTTCTCAGAAACGGCCCTTCTCATCTAGTGGGTGTGCTCTTCGAATGCGAATAGAGAGGATGCCGGACGAGTTGAGGCATTTTAAGTAAGGAACAAACAAAATGATCGCGCAGATTCTATAAACCAGTAATATGTGTGGTACATCGCTGGCGCGTGCGTATAGCATGTTAGCTAGCACGCGCCAAAAAGGCCTCCACTGGTATTTCGAATCGATGAAATGCCTGACCCAGCTCCTTCATATTTTTTTCTCCGTATTTTGCTTCAGCGCTTTTCCAGCCGCCTCTTCACTATATACTCTTTCCGTAAAAGCAAACCAGGCTTTTGAAGCGACGCCTCGGCGGCACTCTAAGAAAAGGAATCGCCGGCTGGCTTCTCTATAGAAGCCTGTTTTGGAATCCCTTGGAGCTCAACAAAATTGGAGGCAACGCTCCCAATGGAGAACTGCAGGCTGCTGAAGCACTGCTTCGTTGTGGAGCATTTTTTTACGTGGCCAGGATATTTCTTGCGTCACAGCGAAGAACCAGTCGGTGCACCTTTTATTCTCCGGAAAGCTGAAAAGCCATATTCGTTTGAGCCGCTGCAGACCTCTGCCCACTGTTTACGATCGCCATGCGCACACTCTGATGGCGTGCGACGCGATGAATAGGACGAAAGCCAAACAGAGCTTCCGCCGGCATTTGGGAGGCCGGACAGGCACTGACAGGCTTTGACCAAGTGAAACCTTGCTAATAGAGAATGCATGCAAAAAAGCAGTCCTAACTAACCGCTTTAAGAAGTACATTAATCAACCCTTTTTTTCAAGTCTACGAATAGCCCAAAAACCCCTGTCTAGGTTATATGCTGAACAACACAGAAATAACAGCTCTTACAGTAGGGACATCAGCAAGTTAAAGCTATCTGGTGAGCTCTCTTTTCAGGATCCTTACGACCTAAACATTTTGTCGCTCATCACCATAATGTCGTCGTGAACAAAATAGTACGTTGTCGGCATTCGATCGCTCTACAAGTAAGTACAATATTAGACTTTACTTAATAATCTATTATTTACCTAATAGCAATAAAGAGCTCGTTTTGCAAAAATTCTGCCGTCGGCCTCAGCGTGGGCGTCGTTGGTTGTGAGCGAAATGTCAACATCTTGTGACCGAGAAAATGTGAAAGATCTCAGTAGAATAAATAGGAAAGATTTTTGGCTGGGAATGAGGATCGAAACTACGCCGTTTGCGTCGCAAGCAGGTGCTCTATCACTCAGCCTTGCGTTTACTTGGGAACGCAGGCAAAATAACGTTTATGCTTTAAAATCGTACGCGTTCTGTACAATATGGCGGGGTAAAATGATACGTGGGGCGAAACGCGACATTTAAAGTTTGCCGGCCTCTGTAGCCAACACAAAAACTACTCTTCTTTGTTGCTCTTTTCTACCGATAATTACTGGTCCTTGTCTGCCTTTTCATGTGCAAAAGTTGATGAATGCTTACAGCATTTGCGCGGCAAAAAGTACGCGGCTGGTGTCAGTGTGTTCGTAACCTGTCAAAAAAAAAGGCAAAATTTTGCTCGGCCAAATGTTCAGATCCGACCATGAAGCTACTTCTGCGTCAGTACAGCAACGTAAATATTTAATTTATTATTGTAAATTAGAAGCCACATAATACCAAAAGATTAGTTCTTTCGGCGGCTGAGGGAAAAAGTGGATTTTTTAAAATTTCGGGCATGTGAGAGGAAATAAACGTCACAAAAAGGCATCCAATTGCCTTAGAGAGTGTCTTTTATTTTAACCATTAACTGACGCTCATTATATGCTATATTTCTTTGTTTAAGAGCATTTGGAGAAACAGGAGAATATCATATAGAGCTTCGTGGGAGGAAAACGACACGAGAAAGCACTGACTGCCATTCAGGACATGACTCTATACAGGGTGCATTGAGGTTTTCCCGAGTTCCAAGGATACTCTCAAGAGACGCATAAGAAATGGTGGAATCTCCAAGTCAAGTAGTTCACAAACACGTCTCGGGATTCAGTTACAACGACGTTTGTGCAATACCCTGATTGAAAAAACGCTGTAAAATCTGAATCTAGCACAGTTTTATATTCATTGCCTCACAAAGCTCGGCGAACCAAGTTAAAAGACGTGAAATGCCTACGCATTACTGCATTACAACGGCAAAAAGAGGTGAAAAAGATGCGTAAAAAATATGTGGCTTCCACCTGTTGAATAATCCAATGAATTGCAACCGTTCACCAAAAAACACATTAGCACAAAAAAAAAAACTGGGAGTATTTTATTTACAAGGAGTTTCGGAGGAGCAACTCAGTACCTCGTTCTGTCTAGATTCAGTGCGTGGAGTCCAAGGACTGGGCTTACTAAGACTGCGTAAGGGCCCACAGAGTTTCTGAGTCTTTCTACAGAAAACTGAAGAAATGAATTTGTTTTCATACTGTCTTGTTTCGCCATACGCAGCATCGTGTTTTTCTCCGCAGGCTGGGGCAAAATAAACATCTGGAGCTTTTTAGGGGCGAAGTTCCTTAATCTGTGGGTCGTGCGTCCTCGATGTATGTAGTTTTAGGTAGCCACTGATCGTTTTTTTTGTGAAATGTCCACTAGATGGTGGTGCTTGTATATGATGAATATATGATGAAAAGATGCGAGATGGTGGTACTTGGAAGGTTCACTAGATGGACCGATGGACGGACGGACGGACAGACAGACGGACGGACAGACAGACAGACAGACAGACAGATAAAAGGACGATAGACAGACGGACAGACGCGGCCAGGGGACAGACGAACGATTCATAGTTTACCGATAAAACCCTCCGAAGCTTCGCCCCGCTCATCATCATTCACTCCGTGGATATTCAGTGATTCTTTATTTATTTTTAATATAATGGTGTGACTTGTGGCAACATGGCGCTCTTTGTGTAGAACATACCTTGTACTCAAAGCAAGGTTACTGCATTAATTTTTTGTAAGTAGTGAAATAAAAAATATTGTTTATTACTTTGAGTTTTTGAAGCATTTTACCCTGCCCTATCCTATACAAGTTTCACAATAAAGCATGTAATATCGCAGTAATGTTGCATGGTACAAGCTTACTTTGCCATCGGGTGTCAGAGCATGTCATTATCATCCCGACTCTATCGCTTAAAGCCGGCCCTCTATTGCAAAAAGGCACACAGGTTACTGCGCGTATTGCACAATCGAGTTTTAAAGCATGCTACCCCTTACATATAATGCGGCCATGTGCGAAAGCTTCACTGACACAAGCCACTTTCAACTTTACGATTACATTGTAGTAATTCACAATTTACAGATCTGATGAAACGACATAAAATAAAATAAAAACATGCACCAAGTGGTTGAAGTAAGCACTAGGACAGAATACCACTATCACGTTGAATATTTAGAGGGGAAGTTTGAGAGTGCCCCTAGTTTTTATCAAATGCAAAGCATTTCTTTGCGTACTGCAAGCACTTTTGTGACCTATCTACGTACCTCTCTCTCTATCTAGCCGCTAACATCTGCGTGCTCTCGTGATCACCACCTTAACTTGGCGTGGACCAAAATTAGAACGGGAGGGTAAGATGGCTTGACAAATATGATGCGCTGGTCAAGACGTGAATGATGTCACAATCCCGTCGCGTTACGTCGTCGAACATTTCCCGCCAGACAGTGCCACAAACCCGCGGACATGTATGTGCCACAGGTGATTGACAATAAATATCTCCCCAGGAATGACGAGAACACATCAGGAATTTTAACGCGTAAGCGTTATGAAAACCCTGACACAAACGCTGTTGACCTGAAGAATGCAAAGGTTCTAGGAGGAATCAAACCCAAGCGTTCTGCGTGGAAATCAAGCTTCCTACCACAGAACCATGCCAGGTTTCGGAACTATTCAAATATACCCTAATGTACGTGAAATGTCAATTGCTGTTGCAATGCTGGCTAACAAATATTATAAACATTACATAAGTAGTCCGATAATACTGTCGTCACGTTCGCTTAATTTAAATTATGATGAGGTGCCGTGTGCTCAAGTTATTTATGTAGCAGTGTCCAGGGCTGTCATTCTCGTGAACACCAGTGCCTCATGTCAGCCTATCAGGTCTGGTGTAGCTAATGTTCATGTCCTGGTTGGCATCGCTGCGAAAGTGCGAAAAACTGGTTATATCAACATCTGCAACATCCCAACGTATATTTCTACGTGCAACATTTATACATATTTTAGCGTCATTTTATGACGTGTCACTCTATAGAAAAATTACCACATGATCACCTTCCCTCCGCATGCTTTGCATAACGTTCATTCCCAAGGTACGTGGGATCTGCCGAATTCTTTAACTTATTTATTTACTATAGACGTGTACATACCTACAATATCAGCAGGTACGCCACTGGAAGGGCAGCCACACCGGCCAAACTATATGCCCACTATACTCATCAGAAACGTCTGCGTATATATGAACATGGGTCCCCGACACTTCAATGGTGTAGCCAGGAGGGCACACTGGGGCCGTGTCCTCCACTCACTCCCCCCGATATGTTTTTCTTCCATGGAATACAGAGCAAAGGAAAAAGAGACAAAAATGGCAGATCCCACGTACAGTGGGAATCGATTATATGCGACGCACGAATGAGGAAGGCTGACATGTCACTTCAAGATCAGCACAATGTTACGAGGAGGATGGACGTAGTACACAGAAAACACAACTAGAAATGTGATGCGCACTGACGTATCCAGATAACATGCAAGTGTGCTATTTAGAGTCGCGCAACGACGCCACCACTGACGTATGCTATACCGGCACCAGCAATGGTAGGCAATTAAATTATGCCGTAGATGTTTTCCATGTCATACATGATTATCATCTTTGCACCTGGCATTTGTGTTCGTAGTCCACACACGTCAAGTAATAACAAGTTTGGTATATGCGAAGTGAGCGATACGGTTGTGACCACGCTATGAGCGTAGCAGAGAAGTCATGTTTTACATGACATGCATGTCATGATTATCATACTTGGACGTGTCATTTACCTTCATCGTCTATTCAAGTAACGTAATACCAAATTTGGTATTTGTGAAGCTAGCGAAACAGCCGCGAGCACATCATGAGCGTGGTATGTAGCGATGTTCTTACACGACACGCATGTCATGACTATAATGCTTGCACTAGTCGTATACCTTCGTTATCCATTCACGTCATGTAACACTAACTTTGGTATATGTCAAGGTAGCGAAATGGCCGCGAGCGCGCTATGAGGTGGAATGCAGTCATGTTTTAAATGTCAGAATGAAAAGTGGACAAAAAAATAACTTGCCACCGGCAACCTCTAAACCTGCGACCTTCAAATAAAGCGTCCGATGCTGTTTATAACCGAACTGGTTATATATGCGTTAGGGGGTTCTGCAACACTTATATAGGTGATCGTCAAATTACTTCTTTATTACCTCATGAATCGACCACTGCAAATGGTTTTAAAGTATTCCAAGTGCGAGCTGGGCTTCAGGGGTTGGTCAACGCTTGAAGCCCTGTCTGTCTCCTTTCTTGCAAGCGCGCTGAAAAGCTGTACAGAAATGAGGATGACAATGGGCAAGAACAACGTCTGTTCGTCAGCCGGCGTCATAACCTTGACCACTTTCTGGTCTTTGCTCTTTTCGAACGGGCGCTTACCTTCAGTGTGAACACGATAGCATGTGCGGACAGTCGCGGCATCCCGCGGTGGCTGCGGTATCTATGCAACGCACAATACTCGAATCAGCCAATGTCCACAGACTTTGGGTTTATGGCATCATTAGTCAAGAGAAGTGGAAATGATTTCTAGTTGAATTGGATGAGTAATCGTGAATTCCAGGGGGTGTGCTGCACTGTAATACTTTGATCGCTTGGTCTCAGCAGCCTCGACGACCGATCAACACCTTTTTTTGACAATGCCGAAAAAAGTGTTACAGAAAACTATCACAGCCTAAGCTAGAATAACAGGGGAGCCTAAGACACGACAGACAAAGCGCTGACTTTCAAGTGAAGTGTATTGTAAAAAAAAAGCTGATATATAGAGGGGGTGAAACGTAAAGAACAGCAAAGAATATCGAAAATAGGACAAAGAAATGAAAAAAAGGAATTATCGCTCATTTTACTTGCGTGACTCATTCACACAGTAAAAATGATAATTTTTCTGGTAAAGCAATCGACTGCAGGCTCTCACCAACCTGCACCTCTTCCAAGAAAATTTCTTTTGCCACAGTTATTTTCCATGTCAACAGGGACCCGGTTCACCCGACAACTCAGCACTTATCAAAAATATGTGCTCAAATTGTGGTGTCAACCATGCTGCAGTGAAGAGCTAAGTGCCTGTCGTTCATTTGGTGTATATTGTTGCTGCGTTCACGCAAACGGTCGTTTCAGCGTCTGTCGGTTGGCTCGAATGCTCTTTACCCCCTGTTTGCGAAGTGTGGTAGACCATGCATTGCACAAGTTCTGTATTTGGGAGGTTATGTTTTACTTGGTATTGACGTGCCTTCTTCCCGAAATACTTGGTTTAATGAGAAGCCGAAAAATCTATACGGTGAGCAATGAATGCAATGCGAACACCAATGTCTTGATCTATTTTCTTTAAACCGTGAGCTACCCAATAAAGAAAACGTCTGCTTTCTTTCTGTCACGCTCAGAAGCAGCAAGTCTGAGCTCATCCCAGCTTTGGTGAGCTCTTCAGTGTATAGTCTCAGCCACTGAAACCATCTCATGCCTAATGCAGCCAACTATTTTCACGCAGTAAAAAATTTTTTCACACAACTATTTTCACCGTAAACAATTTTTTGACAGGTATCCACACACTACTTCTAAAAAGTGTTCTTGATGCAAATCTTTATAATGTCCCCTTTCACTAACGTGGAATGTGCCGAAAAATAAGGCAAAGACTTTCGCATACGTAGTTCACACGTCCAGCAGGCATGGTTAAGACGGCAATGCAGAGCATGCAGTGTGAAGGATGTGCATGACTCGGTTTACGGGTTTTTCATGCTTGATTTCTATAGATCCTTCGCACTGCTGGAACACATCTAAAGCTCATTTGTTATCTGTTTGGTTTAGCATCGCCAAAACACGATGTAAGTATGAGAGATGCCGCTGTGGAGAGCTCCAAAAAGTTCAACACCCTGGGGTGTCTTGACTTACGCCTAAAGCCAAGTACGCGGTCCCCAGGCATTTTCGCGTTCATCGAAAATGCGCCTGCCGTGGCCGGGATTAGATCTTGCCACTGGCGGTTCAACAGTCGACCAGCATTACCACCATGACGGGTGAGGTTTTTCTGAGATTTTGATCGAGTGCCTGTGGACCTCGGTGTATGTGGTATGTGTGCGGAAACGAAACGCTTAGAACATCATGAAAGTAACTGAACAAGTTCTTTGTCAACACTTTTCTTTCCTTATTTGCCTTGCTTTTTGTTGCCTGATGTGTCACTTAGCCTATAATAATTACTTATCACTCTATATTGTATAATTGATTTCCATTCACTCGTTGCTTGTTAACTTGATCTGATTTATTGATTGTTATAATGCATCGAGGGTCCCGTTACAGTTTTTAACTTTGGGACCCTCGTCTGTATATTAATATTACTGTACTACTTTTTTGAAATGAATAATAATAAACTGAAACTGAAAAACTGAAAACTCTTTGATTCAAGTATTTGCTTTAATACTAGAATATTCACTGGTGAGAACCTTTGACAGTTTCTTTCGATAACGAAAATGACAAATTTTCTTTCTGCAGCACATCGAAGTTTCTCATTATTTCCACCTAGCATGCAATGCGAAGTCATTTTATTGTAAAAGGAATTTTATGGGTACTCTCGACAGATTCTTGCTGCCACCACTGCTGCCGTGTGTCGTATATAAATATATAAATAAATAAATAAATAAATATATATATATATATATATATATATATATATATATATATATATATGCGAAAAATTTGAGCGTTTTTTTATGTCATGCTACGCTACTACATCTTTTCCCAATACGATAACTGCCGTTGAGAGGACGGCCATGAAAACGTGGACATTTTCTTCACCTGCTCGCGATGTAGAGCAAAAAAGAAATAAAGAATGCTCAGCCCAGCTTCCGTTAAACGCCACCGCGTAGCAGGAGACGCACAGGGGCTCACTCTATGCGCCACATTTTAAGAAAAAAAAAAGGTAGTATCTAAGAACGTCAGGCTCTGAATAGTCGAGACTTGCAGCGCACTGCTCCAGCATGAAGATTTAACATCTGTGACAGCTGTACGCGCTTGTCCTGCCCCGCCACGGTGGTCTAGTGGCTAAGGTTCTTGGCTGCTGGCCCGCAGGTCGCGGGATCGAATCCCAGCTGCATTTTTGATGAAGGGGAAAATGCTGCAGTCCTGTGTGCTCACATTTCAGTGCCCATGAAAAAACCCCAGGGGGTTGACATTTCAATACGGCGCCTCTCATAATCATATCGTTGTTTTGGAACGTGAAACCACACATATCACTCAGTCAATAAATCAGTCACGCTTGCCCCGTGGATGCGCGTGCATTCATTTAGGGAGTCCTTCTTTGTGCTTCAGTGGGATTCCAAATGTTTTTAGCTAATCGTCGGTCTTCGTTTGACGTTTCCATGTATTGCTAATGCATTCACCGCTTCGTTTTATGGCGCAACTTCAACTTTTTGTGCCATTCACGATATGCTGTACGCACGACTTTATCCAATGTACAGAATGACCAGACGGGACGTTTAACCAACGTGGCAATCGGTAATACTTTCTATATGAGTAACAGGTGGTGCACAACGTGCACGGAAACAAATGAGTAAACAGCTCTTTTATCAAGAACAAGGTGATAGCCCTAGTATGCCTCTTAAAACGTGAAAATGGACCACAGGCGTTAAAAAATTCATGCAAGAGATTATCATCAAGCGGCGATGTTAATCTATGACGTTGCTTTCGGTACTCAAACTTGTTATGATTTGATGTCATCATCAAGTCCCATAATGGCAAGTCAGATGACGACGTCATCACAAGACATGTTCACTTGGTGATAAAGGGGCCGATTTCGGAGCCACCGCATAAGCACGTGAGATCAAAACCTTGCATTGACACCTTCCACAGAGGCAGCGCAATAACACATTGTGGGGCCGAAAAGATTCAGGCGGGGAGGGAGGAGGCGACAGGTAAAATCTCTATATTTCACTGACAAAAGAAAAAGATGGTGGCTTTTAACCTTCGAGTAGTATCAGGCAAATGCTTCACGAAACAGCGCCACTTCTTAGTTTCTGTACATACAACAGATAACCAATTAGCTTTTTTATTTTTTTTTATTTTCAACAGGTGTTCATTCTTTTTGAATACAATGAAATATAATACGAACGTGCCTGTGGGTTCGCCACGAACGTGCGCTATAGCGCAGAAGAGTAACTTGAACTCAGCATGAAAAGATACATCACAGGGATCTGAGCAAAGCCTTAGCGAGTTCGGTTTACACATATTTTTTTTTTTTGTCAGCGTTTCATCAGACGCCTCGATTCTCCAGCCCTGCAGCCATCAGATTTAACATACTCCCGCCACAAAAGAGAGCTTTTTCTCCTTCCTTTTCGCTTGGCCCAACTCCCCGCAATGATTATAATTATATAGAACGAAGCAGAGAAAAGCTCGAGACTCATTGTTGTTCTCGTGTCGAATAAGTTTGCTTATGCCATGCAGGTTCAAAGGAAACCACTTTTTTACTTGCCCTTAGAGCTCTGACATCTGTATAACCCCGCTTATCCAAGTACGCCATGTTTCAATTGAAAAGCAAAAGAAAACAATTACAGCATATCCACGGAGTGAATGATGATGAGTGGGGCGAAGCGTCCGTCCGTCCATCCGTCCATGTATCAATCAGTTCGTCCGTGCATGCGTCCGACCACGTTCGAGAATGCGGACTGCGCGCGGGTAACACCAACAAGACGCGAGCCAAGGAAGCCGAGCGCGAACGTCTTCATTGCCACCACCGCTCTGCTTCATCCATGCACCACCAACGACCCGCCACGTACAGCTACTATCCAGGAGACTGAAAGAGGCACCCGCCTACCTCCAGGCACAGCCCATGCAGCAGCCAAATGGAGAGTAGCGGTACAGCGCCGTATGTTATATATGCTCAATCAACTACACTTTGTATGTGCTTCTTTGAGATAGCGCCATCTGTTATACTGTTCAAGAGATACTGCCTTCTTTTCTTTCTCGTCTCTTCTTCTTTCGGTTACGCGTGACGAATGACAAGGTTAGACTAGGAGGAGCTTCACCCCTACAGCAGCTCAGTGCTTTTTGAAATTGTGCCAATGTCTTGTTTGTAATTGCTTCAGTCACCCATGTGTCATTAATGCGAAGACGGCCACTTTTCTTGTTAAGTACGTCCTTCGCTTCTGCTATCCATACTCCATTTTGCTTTTCTTGCGTTTGGAGCACCACTGTAGTCCGTTGTTCATCAAAGCGGCCTCATTAGACAGTATACCCTATCTGGAACGCAAATGGCGGAGTGTCGCAAGCGCTGATTCAACTATTTCACAAAAGCTATGCTTTGAAAGCAATCCGTGTGAGCCCGATGCAGCGCTCCTCACGAGAAGCGTCAATCAAAAACTGTGCGTTTTTTCTTCGTTATATCTCTCAATTTTTTGCAGTCAAGCTCCTTAAGCTCTCACCACTGCCCCGCCGCGGTTGTCTAGCGGCTAATGTACTCGGCTGTTAACCCGCAGGTCGCGGGATTGAATCCCGGCTGCGGCGGCTGCATTTCCAATGGAAGTGGAAATGTAGGCCCGTGTGCTCAGATTCGGGTGCACGTTAAATAACCCCAGGTGATCGAAATTTTCGAAGCCCTCCACTGCGGCGTCTCTCATAATCATAGGTGGTTTTGGGACGTTAAACCCCACATATCAATCAATCAAGCTCTCACCACGTGCGTCACTGCCATAGGTACCCGGCGTGCCGAAACACAGGTGTTGTGCAAATTGCATACAGAGTGTTGATAGCACACATATGGTTTAAAAATAAACCACATACAGATGCCGCGCCACTCCCAAGCCGCTCAAAAACAGGCGCAGCGATTAATATCAAGACATCGTGCGTGAAACCGTTCATTAGGCATGCGAAGTGCCCATATGGTCTCAAAATAAAGCGTGCGCAGGCGTGGCCCTGCTCGCAAGCGTTTCAACGCACAACAAAATTTATATTTCATTGTGAACAAACTAATTACAATGAAACATAGACCATGTGGCTTCGCGTGAATTAACCTGATTTGCTCAACACCCTGACAACAGAATACCTGGTCAAAATGGTTTATTGGGAGAGTTGGAGACTAATGATTCTTTGAAATAAGATGACCACACGTAGATATGGACCGGATAGACAGGGACATCCTATCTATCCTGTCCATGTCTACGTATCGCGCTCTTATTTCAAACAAACAATACCATTAGAAACTGCTGATGAAGACGCCTACATAGCCTCAACACAGTCGTGGAGGAGCCCGAACGTGAGGCGCTCTATGAAGCAGCCCAATGACATTGTTGCGACTCTGACCCCAAGCTCCAAACTCGGCGGCGAAACGACAACGCCGAGAAGCTAACCGAGAGCTAATAGTGCAGGAGACTGCGGCTTGCCAGCATCGCCAAGAGGGCCCGGCTGCTGAGCTCGAGCAGCCACAGCTCGACGAGAATGTCCACAAGATACAAAAGGAGATCCTTCCAGATCCTAACGAGTCCTAATGAAATCCTTCCATGTCGACATACTCGACGACGAGCAGTTAGTGAGAAGTAGAGCATGTACGGGCCTGGGCCGGCCCAGCCCGTGGGCCGGGTCAGGCCGGGTAAGGGCCTGTTGGATCGGGCCCGGGCCAGGATCGGGCTTGGGAGCTTCAGGCTCGGGTCGGGCCCGGGCTTGCGTCAGGCCCGAATCAGGCCCGGGTCTCATACGTATCGGTATAACGACGTGGGTAGGCTGTTTTACTTTGATTTTTGGGGTTTAACGCAGCGATGTGACACTATTTGAAACGCTGCCTCTGAAGACTTTGGGTAATTTATAACACCTAAAGTTTTTTAGCATACACGGTAATTGCAGTGTACAAGATGTCCAGCATTTTGCTTCATCGGCATGCTACACGTAATTATAGGAAACTCTTCATAGGACTTTACACTATTGAGGGAAAGACGATCTTGAGTACCGTGTAAGGAAAGGTTTACCCGGTGGTATTGCTGCAAGCGCAACAATATATTGCCTAGAGTAGTGTACATATTATGTACGCATATCTCGGGAAGTATTTCAAGTATGCATCTACGTTCTCAGGCCCACTGCTCCTGTTTCCAGCCACGTGACGGTGTAGACTTGTAGACGCGAGTAGTAAGTCATAAATATATCAGGAGCTATTTTCAAGTGCACATCGTGCACTTGAAGGGCACGATATGGAGTGACTCTTATCCCAGACGCGCCTGTCGATGCCAATATTGCCCATTTGTTGTGCTGGCAAGGCACCTTCATATATATAACATCTGTTAATTAGTAAATAGCACTTAACTTGCATTTTCATTATATATAGCATATTTTTGGGTTTACGGCCTCCTTCATCTCTGCCATATTTTGTAAGTTATTCATAGATGTACTGATTGCGGAAGGGCAAGCACATGGCGCTAACGAACGTAAAAACGCTCCCGCGGCGAAAGTGAGTAAAAGCTCTAAAGAAAGTGATGATTATTATGATGATTTTCTGCCGTACCCTTTGCAACACGGAGGTTTACTGTTAAGGCTGTATCGACAAAATTTATTGCATACATTTCTAAAGACTCCAGTGACAGCCCATGCGAAGGTCTTTTTAATTCTTTGAAACTTCTTCCCTTAGCTTCTACCATGTTTTGATACCAAAGGAAAAGCAAAACGCATCAAGTGATGCCAGGATCTCCATCTCTTGTAAAATATCAACGTATGCAGGTTGTACGTGCTTAGCTAATCTCTGCTTGGTTTCTGCAGAAGTCCAACTTGATTGCCTCGCATAGTTTTGCAAGCTGCATAGTTGGTACATTATCAGGATGACTGCCAGTTGGGCGTGTTGGTAAAGGTTCATATGAAACAAGCGCAAAAATACACACACTCAGAGAGGACGCAGACAAGCGCTTACTAGCAACTGACAATTTTATTTCGAAGCGAACATGCCAAAGGATGAATGTATCCTTTTGGCATGTGAGAAGAATCGTCGGGAAGTAAAAAATGCAATCATTGGCACAAACGAAGAGAGGAGACAAGTTGAGGGTGAAAGAGAGCGGACAGTGGTCATCCCGTATCTGCACAATATTTCACATAGGTTGAAAAAATTTGCATTAAGGTATGGCGTGCGGGTTGTTTTTTTCAGCTGAAAACAAATTATCAAAGATTCGTCCAGCAGTAGAAAGGCTAGTCAACAGGAAAGGAACTGGAGAATCGAACAGATGTAGCATAAAGCATGGCAGGAGGTACGTTGAGTGCACAAAAGATGTATGCGTAACTCCTTTCACATGTGGAAAGGAATACGTTGGTCAGACGGGTCGGTGCATAAATGTACGCCTTCGTGAACATGAGAGTTGACTAAAGGGGGCCCCTTACTCACACTTAGCGATGCACTGCAAGGAGTGCACCTGCCAACCGAAATTTTCCGACACACGAATAATTGACAGGCACTACAAGCGGACGACGAGAGAAATAATGGAAGCGTATAGAATAAGGAAAGGAGGGGACAGTTGCGTCAGCCAAGCGTCAGTTCTACTAAGAGATGCGGAATTTGCTTTTTTGGACGTCACATAACCCAGTGTTTTTATCTGTGTTACGTTTTTTTGTTTTTGTTTCTTTATATTTTAGTTTTTTGTTTTTTTTTCACATTTTCTTTTCTTAGTTCTTGACACGTGTTTGTTTCCGGTTGTGGGCGCGTGCATATTTTGTTATATCACGTTGTTGATGTGCACAGTGGAAGTCGGGAATGACGTACATGCGCGTGGTGTTTATTAGTGTTCGCCTCGAAATAAAATTGTTAGTTGCTAGTGAGCCCTTGTCTGTGTCCTCTCTGAGTGTGTGTATTTTTGCGCTTGTTTCATTATGAACATTATCAGGACCTGAGGGGGCCAGGTGCACTGCATACCGTGTGTTTGTTCAAAATTCCAAGAATGCCTGTCGCTTTGCTTGTCGAAGTGTGCCTGGCAGACATGTGGCTTTAATTGGCGAATCATTTCTTTTCGTGCTGCAGGGAACATTAGCCTATCTATCTATCTATCTATCTATCTATCTATCTATCTATCTATCTATCTATCTATCTATCTATCTATCTATCTATCTATCTATCTATCTATCTATCTATCTATCTATCTATCTATCTATCTATCTATCTATCTATCTATCTATCTATCTATCTATCTATCTATCTGTCTGTCTGTCTGTCTGTCTGTCTGTCTGTCTGTCTGTCTGTCTGTCTGTCTGTCTGTCTGTCTGTCTGTCTGTCTGTCTGTCTGTCTGTCTGTCTGTCTGTCTATCTATCTATCTATCTATCTATCTATCTATCTATCTATCTATCTATCTATCTATCTATCTATCTATCTATCTATCTATCTATCTATCTATCTATCTATCTATCTATCTATCTATCTATCTCTTACGCGTGGGTGCTCGCGTGATGACTTACTTAACTTGGGGTAAACCGAAATTAGTACGGGAGGGTAAGGTGGTGTTATGATTATGACTAGCTATTCATGGTACACAAATTGAGACAATTTTGCCGCGCACATCGTCAAACCCTTTCCGCCAGACTCATGTGGCACATACCCATATATCACGGATGGGTATGTGCCACAGGTATGTGGTGAAATTCCCACTCGGCCGTGTGGGAATATACCCATCTTGAAGTTTTTACGCCCGTTTGTGTTTCTCATATTTGTCCCCATGTTTGTGCGCAAACACTTCAAAATAAACACATATGCGAGTATAAGCCATAGCTGATTGACAGTTTATATGTACCTAGTAACGGTGAGAAAAGGCATTCGTAATCTTAACATGAGAGCACTAGGAATGAGCTGACATTGGCAGCTTTGATCGGCAGCTTCCAGCAGTAATCGAATTCCTGCATTCTGCTTGACAGTCAAGTATTCTACCACAGAGGCACGCGAGGCCTCGCAACTACTTTTCAAATAGACCCTAATGTTCGTGAAATGTCCAGTCTGTTTCCAGGGCTGGCTATGTTCAATGTTATATACATTACATATGTACTCCTGTGATACAGTTGTCACGTCGGGTTAATGTCAATTGTACGTGGGCGCCATCCGGTGAAGTTGATTTATGCAGCAGTTCGGATCTACCATCCTCGCGAGCGCAAGCGTGCCATATCAGCTCACTACTTCTGGTGTTGTCGATACCCATGTTGCTGTTGGTATCATTACGCTGCTGTCAAGAGCTGTTCATATATAAACCATGTGCCACTGTTCAACGTAAATCTGCGCGTACAACTTTCGAACACATCTTTAACAGTTTTTTGTAACGCCTCACTAAAAAAATTAAAACACAGGCAGCTTCCCTCCGCGTGCTTCGCATTACACGAATTCTTATGTACGCAGGATCTGCCAATTTTTTTTCTTTACCTTTTACCTTTTATTCCCCACCATATTCGCCACTTCTCCTTTTTGTCACGCATCTCATTTTTCTCTGTTGTCGCTGCCGCGAGCTGCAAGTTTGCAAACACTACTGTGGGCCACAGACAGCCATACTTCACTCCCCTGATCGCACTGATGACATCGGCCATCAGCCACCCACTCTACAACTTCCGGTCATGGCGGGGGATTGCATTGCGGACACACCGCACACTGCTTACGGCGGGGAGAGAAGCGCCAAAGAGACCGCAGGCTGGTTAACTTCGGTGCCCTAACAGACAGTTAGTTGGAAAGCTCTTAATCTGGTCTTGCTTTAATATATAACACTTTCAAACATTGAAGGCGGTACGTTAACTCGCTTTCACAGATCTATGGCAAGGCGGTAGCAGTTATTCGGGCGAGAAGGGTGGGGTGAAAAACCTTGTTTTGAGAGCGAAAGCATAGTGTACGGTGGAGTAAGTTGCTTATCGAGAGGAGTCGACACGACAGATTTATATAACCCTAGCCAGCCGGGTGTTTTCCATCCAGAAGCAGCTAAAGCGCGTTTTAAATGTGGAGCACTTCTTAGTCGCATAATGTCATGCTTCGGCGACATCGGCGGCTCGTATCTTGTGCTGGCCCAGGAAGACACCAGCAAAACTGTCGCTCCCCTCCCTCTCTCTCGCCTCGCAAGGCCGACGCAGACAGGCGTCTGCTAGTAAAAAAAAAAAAAAACACTGCTGCTCTCGCTCTGGATCACGCGTTCGGAATTCAGTGAAGGGCGTCTTCAACTAGCTTTCGCTTGATGTTGAAGGCAACGCTTCTCCTTCATTCAATAAATAAAATAATAAAGAAGATATAAAAAGAAGAAATGGACGTAGGTCGGGCACGTAACACGTATGCAGGATAACCACTGGTCATTAAGGGTTACTGGCTAGATTCCTAGAGAAAGCAAACGCACGAAGGGGAGGCAGAAAGCTAGTAAGAAGTTTGCAGGTATAATGTCACAGCAGAAAGCTCAAGACCGGGTTGATTGGCGGATCACGAGAGAGGCCTTTGCCCAGCAGACAGAGCAGTCAGGCTCGTAATGGTCACGACGAACAATTGTGCATTCCCTAACCATACCCAATTACGCAACATTCACGCGATCCTCCCCCTCCCCTTCCATTCTACGAGGCATTTTCTTGAGTTCTCCCCCTGGGAAGGTATGGGTGATAATTGTTTTTTCATTCCATTGTGCAATAAACAAAATTTCCAGGAGACTTGCTACATAACTCAACAGCCATGGCTCATATGCACTTTAGAGCCGGAATATAAATGTCTGGCATTTTTCCCACTCTATGAGGGTAATATACTTTGCAGTCTTTCTTTGAATTGCAAAAACAAGGTAGCGTGGTTAGCACCACGCATATGCATCAAGAAAGCCAGTTATGACTCCTATTTCAGATTGCTCTAAAATTACTTCCCGAAAGTGTTATATGTGTAAATAGGCGGAAATATACAGAAAAAAAGTTGAAGTTGTGGCCCTAAAAGAAATTCTCAACACACTATTTAGAAGTTATCTTGTGTGCTGCTGGTATCTACGTAATAACCGAAGTTTGGACAGTGCTTCATTTATGCTGGAGGCATAATTGGCTGAAACGGGCCCGGCCGGACCGGGCCCAAACCTTTCGTGCCCAAGCCGAGTACGGACCGTATTTCAAAACCCGGGCCGGGCCCAGGCCGGAAAACTCAGCCCGTGCAATGCTCTAGTGAGAAAAAAGCATGTTCAACATCTACCGGCTACAGTGCGCATCCAGCAATCAACCCACCAGCATCCATGGCAAGTGCACTGAACTAGTCCTTGCTAACTTTCAAATACGCATGATTGGAACAGCACTGTCGTTCCCATTATGTGATTATAAAGCAGTGCTCTTCAAAGAAAAACGAAAACCCTAAATTCATGTACATAAACAAAGTTTTCAACTGAAACATTTTCATAGTCATTTCATAATTGTCCAAGGAGCTTCTCTCCATCATAAGCAGTCGCTTCGTAGAGTTGCTTGAGTTTTCTCTTTCTGTCTTCCTTCCTTTCTTTCTTTCTCTCTCTCTCTCTCTTTCTTTCTTTCTTTCTTTCTTTCATTTTTTCATCATAACTTGGGCTTCATGCTTTTGGAGTTTATTCATATTTTTTGCAAGAAGTCTGGCGTTTATCAGAGTTTATTTTTGTGAATTCCTATCTGCGAAATTCGATGTTTATTTTGCATTAAAAGGTATTTCAATTTCAATTTGCTCTTCTTACTTTTAATTTGAATTATTATGCTTTGTATTGTTTCTGATAATACTTTTTCTCTATCGTTTTATTTCTTCTCACTTCCCGTGCATTCAACCTGTTAGTAAAGCTGTTGAGTTGCACAGCTGTAAAGTCGTGAAAATGCGGTTTTTTTTGCAGCATGATCAGCAGCATCTAGTCACGATGCTTTTCAATTTTTCTCTCCGCTTCTCTCATCTTTGTCGCCGAAAATGAACTATTTGTTATTGTTATATTCTCAATACTTCTCAATCTTAGATGAAATAATACCTGAACACAAACATTCAAACATCCTCCTATAGTACACTAACAAGCGTATTATAGATCTCTGAAAGGTATGAACTCACAAACGCACATACAATTATTATACACAATAATCCTAAATGATATAGGCAACACTCCTAAATGTAAGCAGCACTTGCACAGCAGCGTGCATGCTGGACGGTCTACGACCACGATTCGTATACATCTAGTGGTGCGCAAGTTGCAGACTGTTCTCAGCACAACTACTAAGTAACAAGTGGTACAGTGGTGGTGCGCCGCGGTAATCTAGTGGTTATGGCACTGGAATGCGGACCCGAGGTTCACAATTCTTGGCTTGCAGCGACCGCGTTTCAAAGGAGGCGAAATGCTACAGTTGGGCTTATTTTAGGGGTGAATTAAAAACCCCGTGTGATTGAAATTTCCGAGGCCTTCCACTACGGCTACGTCTTTCATAATCATATCCTAGTTTTGAGACGCAAGACTTCAACAGTTATTACCTTAGAGACAAACTGTGTGTGATATTATCATCTGGAACACCTTTTTTTTACATAAAGCAAGCCCTGCTGTAACTTCTTTTTCAGGATTCCTGAGCTTGTGCATCTATTGCTTTGTCACGATTGCAGTGCCAGTCAACAGCTGGACACTATCTCCACGAATCAGCCCCACTGTAGTCGAAACACTAATCCTGCATCTCGTTTTATTGCAAAGTAATATCATCCCAGAGGTATAGTATGACAAACATATTCACTTCACTGCTGCACAGGCTTACGCATGTTTCGGAGTACGTTTGTCGTCGAACGTGAACTCCTACACGTGTTACAGATGCACATTGTGTATGCCACTATTACTAATACAGGTCGCGGGTCCAATCCCGGCCGCGGCAGCGGCATTTCGATAGAGGCAAAATGGTTTAGAGGCCCGTGCCATGACCGCTGCATGAAAAAGTGCACGATATATGGCCTGCCGCGTCGAGCGGCTCGTTATGGGAGAGCGCATGTCAGCCGTAGTTACAGTTGCGGCCGCTGCAGAGCAACGGGGCGAACAAGGGAGGGTTGGAAAACGGGTGGCGGTGGCTCCCTCGGGGCCGCGGCCGCAACAAATTAGCTGGTGGTTGTCACAACAGTGACCCACTCAGTTGTTCTGATCAGTGATTCTTATTGCGATAGCAATTATATGGACCCTCTCCGCTGGACTTTGCTGCCGGCGTCAGCGCCACTCACCGTATATGTATACGTATCAATATATATTTAAATGCAAGAAAACAATCGGCCGCTCCCACGTACAGTGGCAATCGATGATATGCGAAGCACGAATGAGAAATGTTCAAATGTCGCTTTAAAATCAGCACAACTTACGAGGTGGAGGTAAATGTTGCCGTACATGACTTCCGTGTCATGATAATCATGTTTGGATGTGTCGTTTACCTTCGGCATTTGTTCACGTCACGTGATACCAAATTTAGTATATGTGCGGCTAACGGAACGACTGCGAGCACGCTATGAGCGTGGTGTGTTGTCATGTTCTTACGTGACACGCGTGTCAGAATTATCATGTTTGCACCTGTCATATATTTCGTCATGCATTGACCTCACGTAACACCAAATTTGGTATATGTGGAGCCAGCAAAATGGCCGCGAGCGCATCATGAAGGGCCCAATATACCCCAATGTAGCAGCGTTGACGCGCGCACGCTGGGCACAGCGACGCTACGTTAGCGAAACGCGAGCGCTCTTTAGTCTGGTGCCAGGCGCGAGGAGCGTCGCTCGGCGCGGCGCGACTACAACCGGCGCGAAATGCGACATGCTGCATTTCGCGCAGATGCGTTACCCAGACAACACTGCGTTTCCCTTTTTTCGTGACGGATGGACGCCGGACGCGCTGAAACGCGCATGCGTCAAAGCAATGCAGTGCGACGCGCGCCTGCGAGTATATGGCAGGACCGGCGCCTGGCGCGGCAACGGCGGCGTGACGCGACGAAATGAACGCCGGTGAGCACGCGCACTGCGTCACCTCGAAATGTACTGGCGCCTTGACTGTGGCATGTAGTCATGTTCTCACATGACACGCATCTTATGATTATCATGTTTGCATCAGTCACATACCTTCGTCATCCACTGGCTTCACGTAATACCAAGTTTGGCATATGTAAAGCGCGTGAAACGGCCGCGAGCGCATCACGAGCGTAGCATGTAGTCATGTTGTTACATGACAGGTATCTCATGTTTATCATGTCTGCACCAGTATCATACCTTTTTCATCTATTCACGTCCTGTAATACCAAGTTTGGTATAAGTGAAGCTAACGAAATGGCTACCAGGGCATCATGAGCGTGGCATGTAGTCATGTTGTTACATGACACGCGTGTCATGATTATCATGTTTGCACCAGTCACATACCTTCGTCATTCCTTCACGTACTGTAATACCAAATTCGGTATATGTGACGCCAGTGAAATGGTCATGAGCGCATTATGAGCGTGGCATGTAGTCATGTTGTTACACTACACGCATGTCATGATATTCATGTTAGGGTCCTTCGCTTGTGTTCGCCATGCAATTATGCCATACCATACCAGTTTTGGAACACGCCATGTGAACTAAACCACCGCAAGAGGTGCAGGACCATGAAATGTAAATAATCACATTCATGGCATACATATCATGATCTTCATGTTATGACTAATCGAATATGTTCTCCATACAGTCATGCGATGCCATACCAAGTTTGGTATTGATATCGTTATCGAAACGGCCAGGAGAGCTAAAAGTCCTAGGCGCCTAGATAGATAGATAGATAGATAGATAGATAGATAGATAGATAGATAGATAGATAGATAGATAGATAGATAGATAGATAGATAGATAGATATGCTCAAAGTCACCGAAGTTCGCTAAGAAATGCTTCGCATTTAAAAGTAATCGAGAAAAAGACTCCGGCGCGTGGAATCGAACGTGGGACCTCCGCGTCGTGAATGCGAGGCTCTAACCCGTGAGCCACCAAGCAGCACCTCCTTCGACGTTCAAACGGCAATCTATTTATAGCTACACTTACCGCTGTTGACAAGCATCTCGGAAGGGCACTATCGTGTTTGCAGCATTACCATCGAAATGCTGGAATGAGCACGCGTCACCACATTGTGACGACGCGGCGGCGCGTCATTTCATCTCACACGCGTACTTTGCCCCGCGGAGAGGAGCAGTGTGAACGCTCACTCACGCAACTTTATCTCGCGGTGGGTAGGATCGTACGTCTAGCAAGGACAGGTGCCCTTTTGTCGGCAATACATAGTAGAACAAAGAAACAGTAATGGATGGTGGAAACAGTAATGGATCATGGAAACTGCCAGAACACAAAACGTGTTGGAGTGCCATCGGGATTCGCCAGCGCCCGTGGAGAGGACATAGAAAGACCCAACGCGTGGTTTTAAAGTCGATAGAGACAGATGCCAAAAGTTGGGCGCGCAAGCTGGAGGCAGAACAAAACAACAATAACAAATAACGTGAAAAGTCGACAAAGAACAGTAGAGCAGAGCGTTTATGCCATTTTTTCCTACCCAAACTCTTTCCAAAATGACCCTCCTCACTTTCTCCCTCGGGTGAGAAGCTCTCGACGTGTGTGTCAGCTGTCATGTATATATTTGTTTCAAATATATACTTTTGTCGCCTACCAGCTGCTGTTGGGCACTTTTTTGCCTCCGCATGTTTTGCTGAGCCGTGTTTGAGCTCTGGCTTGAGTTCCGGTGTCTGTGGTCATTTGCGGTTCCGTAAATGACCACAGGCAGCCGAACATTCTCAACGGAAGGGCTGCGCGAGCTTTTCATGAAAACTAACATCTATATCACATGGGATTGCGGGAAAATGCACGACTCCACAACGCGACAGCGTTAGGAAATAACCGAAACTAATGTCAAAGGTGCCAAAGGCTTATAGGCAGGCATTAGAAGAAGACTAGAGACAGGCTGGGGAATGGAAAAGAAAAACAGGAGATAAGACAAAAGGGGAAGGTAGTGTCACGACTCCTGGACGCACCAACGTTTGCAGCCAATGGCTGTGGTGGTGTGAACGTAAACATATGCTGGTCGGGTGCAGAATGAAGCACCTTTTTGTGTGTGTGTCGCCAACTAATATACAATCGCTCGCATATTCTCGCTGCAAAATATCGCCGACGAGGCTGTGAAGCAATTGTGAACTCGTTTTATAATGGAAAGGTGAAAAAGTTAAAAACATTTAAAAATTCCAGGATAAGCCTTAAGTTGAGAACAAATAAAGTAGTTTCACGCATTTTTTTGATTATTTGTTCACTGCTGAATGTAAGGTTGAATTAGTTGCATTATGATAAGAACGTCGCGACGGAAAAAGAAGAAAACATTTAAAAGCACAGGAACGCAATCAATTGGGTTGGCATTTTTCAGTCTTTCATCACTCTTTTGGTCTCACACTTCTTATATTACTTCGTAACAGCTCGCTCAATTTCCAGCATTTAAGTTACAGTTCCTGAAATTTCAAAAAGGCTCAAGCCAACTTTATGAGACCGCACGCCAGCTAAGTATTATTTCATGGCTTTCGCATCTGATACTGTATTGTATGAATACTATAGACGTGTTTGGAGGAAGTAAAAGGTCTATCTTATTTTGTGTTAAGTGAACAGTGGCAACTGCAAGTGCTGAGGTTACTTATTCTAAATGAAATGATTATTTCTGAAGCAACGTTTTCCGAAACGATATACTCACAGCTACTATAATAAATTTCGACGCATTAGGAAGGGTGTAGCTCTTTTAGACCGGTTAGTTCTGATCTTGTAGGATCCCAGTAAATGCATTCACAATCCTTTCTTGGGCAAAAACTGATAGGTGTGCAAGGTTGCATCTCGGGCAATACAATACCTGAAATTTGCAAGGGCAGCACGTATGTAAAAGCGAGATCGGTAATTACCTGATGGGCGCATGCTATACGGACAATAAACTAGATATCGCGGGTGACACAAAGGTGCACGCGCTCAATCGTAACTTCGTAACTTCGGGCGCTCGCAAAACCCCCCCTCTCCCCCCCCCCCCCGGTGGCGCTACAATGGTTGTCCGAGTAACTAGACCTCTCACATCAGTTTTGGAGCGCGTACCGGGTTGACCAGTGCGCTTTTTCATCCAGCGGCCGTGCCCGTGAACTGTGTGATGTCGCTTCACGTTAGAGAACACCTGATGTTCGAAATTTCCGGAACCCTCCACTGCGGCGTCTCTCCTTATCATATCGTAATTTTGAGACGTGAAACCCGTGCAGATATTGTTACTAATACTGCTGCAGACATGCTGGTTCGCGGCTTTCTTCTCTGTAAACTACGCTATAGAAAAATAAAAGCTATATAAGTTTGCGCAATATAATGCTAAGTGCAGCCCTCATTTAAAACGGCGATTGGCTTTTCCCAAGCGTGTCAGTATTCGCATGCATCCGCGGTCGTCGTCGGTAGTTTCTGCACAATTTTTTTTAGATACGCTTTCAGATAATGCTGTCATTTTTTAGGCAAGAAATACTGGAAGACACAAATGGGCAAAGTAGTCATTGTATTGAGCTTCATCGATTAAGTCTGTTGCATATTGAATAAGCACGAGCTGTAGGCCGCCTTGGAGACGGCCATTCTAAATTCCTTTATGGTCATTCAATGGCACACGCGGAACTGAAAATGGAGGCGAAAATAAATGAAGAGCTCATAATTTATTCAGTGCAGTCCACCAGGGACTCCGAAAAATTCGCTTACCTCACCTGGATTGAATCAGCGCTTTTTTAACTATAAAGACTTATAGCACAGCGCATGCGTCCCAGTTTAAAACTGCCGCTATTGTTGAGACCGTACATTTTAGGGGCGAAGCTCCTTATGGCGTGGCTTGTGAGTCCCTCGTAGTACGTAACCACCAGTGGCACATACCCGAAATAGCGCTCCTTACGATTTTGACCTCCAAGGTGGTTCCGGTGAGAGATTTCTTCTGTGCGTTGTTGAACAATAAAACATAGTGCTCAATGCACATGTTAATGGCTGCTAAAGGGGAATGAGAGACAGGAGCATTCTGCCTTTAGGTAACGCGCACGCTGCGATCCCCATTAGCAGCTATTGACATGTACATTGAGCACAATCTGACAAGAAAGGGTTGCTATGTTATACTCGCTAGGTGTAACCTCCTTGGTTTTAGAAAGGTTTAGCGAGCGTTGGGCCGCATAGCCATGAATACAGTGAACTAGTATATACCATGAACTCGAGGTGGTTAAAGGTGGGAAGTAAACCCGAAACGCAAGCCATAAGAAAGTCTGCATGTGCCACCTCCTGTTTAGTCCTTGAAATGTCCGCTGGATGGCGTTGCTTCTATATGGAGAATATATGATGAAAAGATGCGAGATGGTGGTACTTGGAGTGCTGAATAGATGGACGAACGGACACACAGACAGATGCATGGATGAACGCATGAGCGGACGCAGGCGCGGATGCATCAACGAACGCAGGGACGGACGCACGAACGGACGCACGCACGGACGGGTGGATGGACGCATGGACGGTTACACAGACGTACGCAGGAACGGACGGAAGCAAGAACGAATGGACGGACGAATGCTTCGCCCCACTCCCCATCATTCACTCCGTGGATATGCTGCCATTATTTTTTTTTATAGAACAAGGGAAATCAGCTCTATTATTGATAGATTTGTGGGGTTTCACGTCCCAAAACCACCATATGATTATGAGAGACGCCATAGTGGAGGCCTCCAGAAGTCTTGACTACCTGGGGTTCTTTACGTGCACCCAAATCGGAGCACACGGGCCTATGACATTTCCGCCTCTATTGGAAATGCAGCCTCCGCTGCCGGGATTTGAACCCACGACCTGCGGATCAGCAGCCGAGTACCTTAGCCACTAGACCACCACCGCGGGGCAAATGAGCTATATTATAAGGGGCAGTACATGGGCCTTGCTCAAAGTTGCTAGGTGTGAACTAGTGCGAAAATAGTCGTACGTGCTCTTCGTTTTTTTGGTATAAGGATATGCACAGTTATGGAAGATGTGTGTACGTGACAATAATGGTACCAATCACCATGTTTTCGAACTAGTTTCTTGCTTGTACTGTAAGGAAAAGAACAAAAAAGGGCCTATTGGTTTTGAATGTTTAGAGCACACTAAGAAAATAAATAGTTTAGAAAGACAGCAACTATCATTTCCAGAAATTTTTGGCACATGTGCCGTTGGCCATGAGTCCGTAAACCTTGGGACCATTTTGGGTCCATCTGAACGTAAACGTTTCAAAATATCTCTGTGTTCACACTAATGCACATTGAAAGGGCTAAGAAATTATAGATATATACTGCTCCACATTAACAATTCCTTCCTGAATATTTGGTGGTTAACCAATACTTCTGATAACATGTGAAAACTTTAGCGTTAAAGAGCTTGTTTCGCAGAAGTTTTGGTGTCTGCGTCATTGATTGTCAGCAAATAATCTGCGTTGTCCATGAGTCAGTCAGTGAAACCGTTTTATTAGGTCCACGGCACGAGTTACCTGGACGTCACCTGGCTCCTCGAAGACACCTGAGCTAAAATTTTAGATAGAGACAGGTAATTAAATAATAAAAAAAACTTCCGTTGGAGTAGAAGTCGGATGCACAACTTCTGTGTGCATGGCAAACAGATCGGTTCTGCTTTAGAGTCCCGCCGGTGCATGAAGCTGTTCCGAAACGAAACCCTACAAGAGTGCCATGTAGTGTCAGGAGTCTGTTTAAGGCTCGTGAAATTGCGTGGCAGAAAAGTGGAAAAGCGCCAGGTGTGAATACATGGGTGTTGTGCAACGAGTGGTTGGATTAAAGGCCCACCTATTACAATGCGAATGGACACTTGATCGTCATTATCAGCAACAACGTAAACAATGGTCGTGGCAGCGAGCACATGTTGCCTTGAGGACGCGCAGTAGGTACTTCGCACATTCGCAGAAGAAAGAGTTTTGGCGCAATGTACTACAGGCTTCATACGAAACCCGTACGGCGGCAGGCTGTCGCAGCGGTATAGTGCACGCCCTCCAATTATCCGCGTCTAATGGCGCGTGAATCCAGTTAGACAGCACTTGCGCATATGCACACCTGTCCATGATGATAAATGGACGGTGCGCACTATGTCGTTGCGTAGGCCTCTGACAGTTCGTAATTCATTTGACGCCGATACAACTTCGCAACTGATCTTGCAGTAGACATTCTAGGATAGGATAGCGAAGCAAGGCATGCAATTGAATTATTTTTTTGTTTTTCATTGCAGAGCTTTCTCTTTCTTTCTCCCTAGGCTAGTGATTTAGGAGGGGATGCGATTGAGGCCAAACTGCGCTATGGCGTTCCACTAAAAAAGGCTAAGCTCAAGTGCCTTCCAAGTTTTTTTTTTTTGCGCATTTTCTTGTCTTCCTCCTGTTTCATGACAGGTGTGTATAAAGAGCGGACATAGCGCTGTGTTCGCGTCTCTTTTCTGTGTCCTGTGCTGTGTCCGCGTCTCTGCTCGGTGTTCTGTTTTTTTGGTGCGCCTAAAACGTTCAAATGAATCACAAACAAGTCGAAGCTTGCACTCTTTTAAGCCTATTTTGTTTTTATTTGCTTCTTTTATCACCACTTTCTGAAGCTGCAGACACGAGAGGAGGCAGCCCAAGTTTTCGATAAATTCATAGTAAAAAACAACAAGAAACAACAAAGGCTATAAAGACCAAGCAATAACTTCGTTAACGTTTGCAATGCAAATATATACGCATTTCGCAAAAAAGGAAAACAGCGGGAGAGGCAGATTTTCATACCACATACGCACATGCCGTGATATGTCATATTATATAGTGTGAGACGCTCAACTGAGAAGATAGTTAGTTTATTTGTATGTTGGTGCGATGGATGAAGAGTTGATAATAAATGACCTGCAACAAGAATGGCGAAGGCTTCATATATTCGGCGTGCACGGTTATATCGGTACTGGAGCATCATGCGGTCTAACGGAAGTTTGGGGTGCACCCACTTTCCGGACAATGTATTGCCAAATTGCTACCTGTTTTTATACAGCTGCTAGTCTGTCCAATGTAGATGCTGCCGCAGGATGTTGTATTTTCGTAGATGACACGAATCTTGCACGGGGCAAAACATGTGACGAGTTTCTTAATTTTTGAACTCCTCACTTGTAGGACTGGGTTTGTTCACTCTCCTGCAAAGCAAATTGTGTTTCAGGGGTGTCTAATAAAGAACGTTGATTCAATAGGCCTGTTTGATCTTTGCCACTTCGTTGTTTTGTGCTGTTTGTTACTACGAATGTGTTAAAACAAGCCCAAGATTTCATGCTTCTAAATTTCATTAAACACTTTACTATCAGCTCTCGGAGTAACTTTGAGCTAGCACAGGCCCATTATAGGTGTTATAGAACTATTCTCAATGCCAGCATTAACGGCGTGCATCAATAACGTCACGCCGTCAACCATACTCGGTGACTTCACCAACTGTATAAACTTTTGCAAAAGTAAAGCTTCTATATTCAATATCCTACCATGCTACGAGAACGTACCTAAAAGTGGATGCCTAACAAACTATTCTGTTCATAAAGTGGAATCCTCTGCTGAGAAGCACGCACTTGTTTCTTGTCTACGCAGGTGGAAAATATTTCATTGATCAAATTGGGAGAGGTTTCTCGTCAATCTGGTTGTTAGGTATGAACCATGACAGTATGGCGAGATGGCGGGAGGTATCGCCCTGAGATGCATTTGATCCTATGCTAAAAAAACGTGGCGCCAAGTACTTACACAAGTTATGCATACCAGGAAAACACCTAAACTATCAACTGAGGAGTATACTCACAGCTACACTTACGCCATGATACCGCATAATTGAATGTATACGCTCATAGTACCAAAAGACTGCGTTGAAAAACACAAGTAGGTTGTATGAATTATACGTTTATTACAAGCTTACGCACGCCCGGTTCGTCTCACGAGTCTCGCGTCATCATGCGCGTACCTTAAGCAAGTCTGAAAAGAGAATTAAACGATGCTGGAAGAAATGATAGAAGGATTATGGTAATGGCGTGAGCGTAAGTTTAAATCACGAGGTGCGAAATTAAGAGGTTGAACATAAATAGCCCAGAGCTTAGGTTGGGCAGCCAGTAGTGTGTATGCCTCGAGGCATTAAATTGCCTAATTCATTCCTCATGTATGGTTATAGCACCATTACGCTGTGATTCTCAGTGGAAACGGCTCCTGCAGTGTCCGAGAAGCTTCATGACTGTAGAAGTGAGTGAAACAACTTTGTGGATGATAAGGCGTAAAGGGGGCAAGAATTGGGGAATTAAAGCGAGAGACTATAGCTTGCTCGGACGGTATGGAGCAGGATCCTACTAGCGTTTAACACATGGGGGCGCGGCTTCCGGCCGCTGGTGTTCCAAGACGCCAAGCACGTACGTGCTGGACCACGCCGCCTTGGTTGCCTCACTTTCGACTGATGACGTTGCTGCTTGATGGCAGTTGGCATTGCTTTTTCTTGGTTACCCACCGGTGGCGCATAGTCCCAGAGCAAGTGTCTTTGGGTGACTCGCGCCCTATTGCAGTGTTGGGATGTACCCGTGGAGTACACCTCCGGGCAGACGCGCTTTGCCAAGACAGGAGTCCTTGCAACTGCCATAATGTAGCTGCTTCGCCACGTTGTAGGTCTTGGTGAGGCGGTGGGTAGAGGCGTCTGCTCGTTCTGTACCACTGCTGAACTTCGCCGTTGGTTGTGATAAAAAGTCTTACCCCGTATTCAGAAACGCTGGTTGAATTGAACTTACTTGAAGCCCCCTTCAAAGCAGCGCGTTCATACGCGTATTTGTGTTTGTGCTGTCTTGGTACCACCTAAAAACAGCGCATACGAAACGCGTTTTTGCTGCATTGAAGTCAGTAGCAAGTCAAGTTTATGTCAAGCAGCGCTTCTGAATACGGGGTTAGTCTTCAAGGTCATTGCGGCCTGTCAACGCATTTTTTGGAACCGCAACAAGACTGTAGTAGATCATTTTGTTAATAGTACGTGGACAACATGAACGTAACAGATTATTCTAGAACTAATGTAGGCGCTAGCGATAACGCTGGAATATTTGACGGCACATGTATAAAGGTCGATGCGCTTCACCACTTGTCCACCAGTTGATCGACGGCCACCGCTCTGTTCGCCGTTACCAGTGCCAGTGTGTATCGCTGTAATCTGACTTTTAGTTGACCAGGCACAAGTTCGGCCGATTAAATAGTTTGATCCACGGCCCACAGTCTGCTCTCGTCATCGACGTCATGACCCCGTGACATCTGTTGGAGGTGCTGAACATTTCATGCACCGAACGCCTCGTGGAGCAGTGAACCCAGCCGACGTCACGCAGAAGACACCGACGCCAGCCACGAGCAGCGAATTAGACATAGGCAACACGGTACGAAGTACGGGCTTCTACCCGACGAGGCGAAGAAGACCACTACTGCGACAACTATGACAGCCCCTGTGCCAACGCCCGCCACGGTCGTAATGCAGCAGCCAAGGGAGCCACCGACTTTGCATGGATCATCGTTTGAAGACCCGGAGACCTGGGTAGAGACCTTCGACCAAGTGGCCACCCTCAACCACTCGGACATGAAACATATGCTGCGTCGCGTCTACTTCTACCTGGAATACGCATCAAGAATTTGGTTCGAGAACCGGGAATCTGGACTTCAAACCTGAGGCCTTCGGTGGCACAAGCTTCCGTTCAGGAGCTTCGCCTGCAAAGAAAGGGCTGTTTCTTTGCTCGAGACGTGGGTACAACTACTATTTGATTGATTGATATGTAGGGTTTAACGTCCCAAAACCACTATATGATTATGAGAGACGCCGTAGTGGAGGGCTCCGGAAATTTCGACCACCTGGGGTTCTTTAACGTGCACCCAAATCTGAGCACATGGGCCGACAACATTTCCGCCTCCATCGGAAATGCAGCCGCCGCAGCCGGGATTTGAACCCGCGACCTGCCGGTCAGCAGCCGAGTACCTTAGCCACTAGACCACCACGGCGGGGCTGGGTGCAACTACTAAACAAGAACATCAGGATTTTTGTCAAAGAAATGACCCTTCTGTTTCGCCACACAGACCTAGACATGCCTGAGGAGAAGAATGTTTGTTTCCTCATGCGAGATGACAAATTGATCGATATGTGGGGTTTAACATCCCAAAACCACCATATGATTATGAGCGACGCCACATTGGAGAGCTCCGGAAATTTAGTCCACCTTGGGTTTTTTAACGTGCACCCAAATCTGAGTACACGGGCCTACAACATTTCCGCCTCCATCAGAAATGCAGCCACCGCAGCCGGGATTCGATCCCGCGACCTGCAGTTCTGCAGCCGAGTACCTTAGCCACTAGACCACCACCGTGGGGACTTGTGAGAGGACAAAAAGAAGCTCTTCGCGGGATTGGTGAGAAACCCACCAAAGACCGTTTAGGAATTGCACTCCGAAGCGGTTATAATCGAGAATACGCTCGAAATGCGCGTCCTACAGTACAATTGTCACCTTTCTTCAGACATAGCTGTACGTACTTCCTGGGCCGACGACCTTCGCGATACTATCGAGTGATCGTTAGGGAAGAACTGCAGAAGCTCTTGCCGTCAACACAGCTTGAATCGGACTGGGTCGCAGATATAGTTCGGAAATCATCATCATCATCATCATCATCATCATCATCAGCAGCAGCAGCAGCAGCAGCAGCAGCAGCAGCAGCAGCAGCAGCAGCAGCAGCAGCAGCCTGACTACGTCCACTGCAGGACAAAGGGCTCTCCCATGTTCTGCCAGTTAACCCGGTCCTGTGCTTGCTGCTGCCAATTGATACCCGCAAACTTCTTAATCTCATCTGCCCATCTAATCTTCTGTCTCCCCGTAACCCGTTTGCCTTCCCTGGGAATCCAGTTAGTTACCCTTAATGACCAGCGTTTATCTTGTCTATGCGCTACATGCCCGGCCCATGTCCATTTCCTCTTCTTGCTTTCAACTATGATATCCTTCACCCTATTTGTTCCCTAATCCACTCTGCTCTCTTATTGTCTCTTAAGGTTACACCTACCATTTTTCTTTCCATTGCTCGCTGCGTCGTCCTCAATTTAGGCTGAACCCTCTTTGTAAGTCTCCAGGTTTCTGCTTCGTTCAGAAAAAACTGCAATATTCACTTGGCATCCCTGAATTGCAACAGCCTGAGCCACGAGCCATAAGCTACGCTGCTGAACCCAGGTGCTACACTCCCTCTCCACGCCCACGTCAAGAAGCCCCACCATCGCAGTTCCGCCAGTAGACGCCACTGCCACCAGCACTAAACCGTCCACCCACTGGCCAGTGCAATGCTCCGAGGAAAACCGACGTGTGGGGTGCCTTCAATTACCGACCTCTCTGCTACCACTGTGGAGAAGCTGGCCACTCTTACGCCACTGCGAGTATAGAGAGATCGGACTGCGTGGTTTCAATGTGAATGCCTAGTGCGCACAGCTGGGTGAACGCCCGCACGATATCGCCGAATACCTCGCACCGCCGGATTTAGGAAGTGAACAAAAAGAGATGGTAGGGAGGTTAACCAGAAAGACATCCGGTTGGCTACCCTACACTGGGGGATTAGCGCAGTCGACACACTGATGACCTTACCGTTCACCGTCACCAGCCGCTATGCGTCACCACATCGGAGGCAGTATGCCAGGCCTGCTCCGGACCAATATCCGAGTTCTTACTTGGAAAATTAAGGGTAGCAACTAATGGAGGTGTGGTTGCTGTATGATGAACTACCGAAGATCCTTCGCCGCCGCTGACGACGACGACGCGATGAAACCTCAAGAACCTGCCACATCCCGAAGGCAGCTTTGTCGTAGAAACGTCGCGGCCAGAACAAGACCTGACGACGCAACGTGGAAGCAGCAGAGCAAACCGACGCCGCCAGCCAATTTCAACTGAAGACGACAGTCCAGTGACCTCGACGTTCTCACCTACGGGTCATAATATCACCGCTGTCGTCGACAATGGCGCCAACTATTCCGTCACCTGTGGGCCATTTGCCACCAAGCTTAGGCACATACGGACTGCGTGGAATAGATGAGAAATCTGTACTGCTGGAGGTCACGTGATAACGCCAGTAGGAGTTTTCACAGCCCGAATCGCAATCAACAACCGGATTTATGGTGCTAGCTTTGTTATCCTACAACAGTGCTCCAGACGCGTGATACTTAGAATAGACTTCCTAAGTCACCATGGCCCCGTCATGGACGTGAAGAATGAATCAATTCAGAAAAAGAGCTGTTACCTTACACGACGCCGGAAAACCACGCAATAAATTTAATAGAAAAGCAGGCCACCGTGCTGCCTTTATCTACTGTCATCATTTCCGTCAGCACCGAGAAAGCTAAAAACCGTGAAGGCGTCATCGAAGGCAATCAGCACCTGCTCTTATATCGTCAGATTTGTGTCGCAAGAGGCATAGCCGAGCCGCATCAAAGTAAAGCGAAGGTATTTCTGTAGAACTTCTGCCACGAATATAGGCACCTCAACGTTGGTAGGACGGTCGCCTACATCAAAAAGTTTGTGGATGCCAGCAATGCTTTCGCCCTCTTCGATGATGCCGAAGCTGCTTCGACTAATGAAGTTCTCGCACCAGATTTCAACGTATACCTGAGCCTTTGAAGTGCGAGCAAGACCAGCTCAAGTCCTTGCTCCTGCAATTCAAGGACCGCTTCTCGTCAGCATCAAGAACTCGGCAAACCCCAGTCACGAAACATCGCATCATAACATAAGAACGTGCCTGACGAGTTCGACAGAGCCTGTAGCGAGTTTCGGCACATGAACGTGAGGCTGCGAAGGAACAAGTCGGCGAAATTCCACGCGACGACATCATTCAGTCGTCCAAGAGCCCGTAGGCGTCACCCGTGTTATTAGTAAAGAAGGATGAAACCCTACGTTTTTTTGTCGATTACCGCCGCTTGAGGAAAATGACTAAGAAGGACGTGTACCCTCTCCCACGTATAGACGACGCACTTGACCATCTCCAAAGCACGAAGTACTTTTCGTCGATGGACCTTAAGACCGGCTGTTGGCAAATTGATGTTGACGAGAGAGATCGAGAGAATGTCTTTATCACACCAGACGGCCTCTTCGAGTTGAAGTTCATGCCATTTGGTCTTTGCTCAGCGCCTGCGACGTTTCATCGTCTCATGCGCACCGTGCTGGCTGGATTGAAGTGGCAGACTTGCCTCGTGTACTTGGACGACGTTGACGTGTTTTCCTCAAGCTTTGACGAGCATCTCCCGCACCTTGAATCAGTACTTCCAGCTATCAAGGTCTCCAGACTCACCCTGAAGCCAGAAAAGTGCCGCATCGCGTACGAGGAGCTCTTCTGCATGAGACACGTTATTAGGAAATGTAGAGTCTGTCCTGACCCACGCAAAAAAGCTGCCATCGCCGAGTTCCCGCCACCCACAGACAACAAGGCAGTACACCGATTCGTCGTATATTGCGCCTATAACAGCCGTTTAGTCAAAAGCTTCTCATAGATCACCGATCCACTAACTCACCTAACGAAAACCGACGTTGAATTCAGGTGGAAAACGACACAATTGAAAGCATTTAAGGAACTTAAACGACGCCTGCAGACAACCCAGCTACTTGAGCATTAAAAAAAATATGCCGAAACAGAAGTACACTGCTGAAACAAGCAGCGTAGGACTCAGCGCCGTCTTTGTAGAAAGAAACGAAGGCCTGGAAAGGGTTATCTTTTATGTTAGCTGGTCGCTATCTAAGACCGAGGCCAACTGTTTCAGAATAGAAAAAGAGTGTCTTACCATCAACTTGGAAGCGTCAAAGTTCCACCCGTACCTATACGGCAGTCCTTTTAAAGTTGTGAGTGACCACCACGCCTTTTTTTTTGGCTAGCAAACTTAATGTATGCTTTAGGTCGCCTCGCACGGATGAGCCTAAGACTTCATTAATTTGATATTAATGTCGTGTACGATTCCGGAAAGAAACAATCCTACGCGGACTGCCTGTCTAGCGCCCCCGTCAATCCACCACCACAAAACGACCAGAATGATAAATGTTTCCTGTAAAACATAAGTGCCCACGACTTCACCGAGCGACAGCGAGCTGACCCGGAACTGAAACACCTAGTGTAAGACATCGACGGACGGACCACCGTCGTCCCAGTAGTATTCAGACAAGGACTGGCGTAATTTTTCTTGAAAAACAAGGTACCCGTAAAATACAACTTCTCTGTGACCCGAGCCAGCTATCTCCTCATTATACCTTCGGTAAGGCGACCGGAAATTCTTCAGGTTCTACACGACAACCCAACAGCTGGACACCTCGGACTTCGCCGCACGCTCGCAAGAATACAGGAAAAGTACCACTGGCAGTGCCTCGCTGCCGGCGTCTCTCACTACGTAAGGACGTACTGTCACACAGTCCCGTTAATTAGGGAGGCGATCGCCGGGCTAATTCCAAGGGCCGAAGTATTGGCCCCCCGAACCGCACCACGAAAGCGTGGACAATTTAGAAGTGGTCCTTTTTGGCGCGCCAGCGGACGCCGGTTGTGGCCCAAAGAACAAGTCAGAGTCGAGAGTTGATAAACAAAACAAATATTATATTCTCAAAAATGGCAGATCGAAAACAATACACAAGAATGCACACTCCACAATAGTTACATACAATACGTCACCAATCAAACAACGTACTACACAGTACAATCAGCCACACTCAAAACAACGGACACAGACAACGATACGCACTACAATGCAGTCGCATGCATTGAACCACCAAGACACTTAAAGACAAAAGAGATAGAAAACCTATCCAGTCCAAAGTTCTTGGAACAAAAGTCTGGATGATACTCTTCCGAGAATCACTCACTCAAAGTCCAGCGTTGTTGTCGTTCCGCGCCCTCGAAGTTTCTCTTCCAGGAAACCTCGCGTCTTCAATTGGCCACTCTCCAAGCTTCAAACTTCTTCGCCCGAACACGTCGGCTTCACACACGCAGCTGTCGCCACGCGTCTTCGCTCGATAGCGGTAAACACACGCTCTTGCCTGTAGCTCGAGCCTTCACCCCTCAGGTGGAAATCCTCTTCATCTCCTGCTTTGTCGCTACGGACAAAACCTTCGCCGACTACACGGCGGTATACCCTACGCGCTCTGGCGCTAACTTCCGTCTTCTCCTGCTCTCTCGTCTCCGCTGCTCGGTTAAATACCTTGCGCGCGACATTCCAGAAGGTTCTCGTCATTTCGTCGGCGCGATACGCAGCGAAGGCTGGGAAGAGGGCGAGACGGTTGGAATGCCCTCCGCGGCCGATGACTCAACTCGGTATGACCACGCCCCTTTCGTTCTAGAACTTTCGCGGGCTATCTCGGCCGCCGATGTGGGGTGAGGAGGTTCGACGGCGAAGCCACGCTTCCAAGGGGAGAGCGCGCGCCCGGGCAGCCTTGGATGTTTGTTTTCTTTTTTTTTCTTTTGACCTCCCGGCGTCTCTTCCGCGCTTACCGCAAGAATTTGGCGGCGCGCCCATTTTTAGCGCTCGTTCTGTGACACTGCCCCCCACTTTAAGAATATTATCTCATAATATTCAAAACCACACAACGAGCGCGAACAGTCACCACACACTCTCACAGACTGTAACACAAACCGTCGCTCATGACACTTCACATTCGCAATAGATCGCTCAATACAATCGTACATTGTAGTTCAATTCCACAACACATGAAATATAGCCACAGGTACATGACTACAACACTTCAACACACATTCCAAACAATACAAACGTACAAGGTTCTGTCTTTACAACAATTATACAACACTATACATCACATCACAGCACAGATACTTCGACACTTGTGACACAGGCTAACACAACACTAACACAACATATGGCACTCAGCACTGCCAAACACATTCTGATTCGACTTCAGCACTTATCCTGTGTACTTTGAGCGGCGCTTGCGCCCTTTCTTGCGGTGCTCGCTCGATCTCTTCTTGTGTTTCCACGTTCCCTTTCGGCGAGCCCTTTCCAACGACGATATCTGAGGCGGCGTCTCAGCCATCGTTGTCGCTTCCGACACTGCTAACGGGTCATGACGCTCAACCGATCCTGCCCGGTTATTCACCCGCTTGTTCACGTCCCGAAATTTGGCCTGGCTGGCCGACTCCGTCACCTTTACACTGTTGCTCGGTTGAGGTCGTGCCGACGTAAGTCCAGCTGCCCGGCGCGTAAACTCGTTCCACACGATTATCTTCACATTCGCTGTCTCTTGCGCCGCAGCTTCACCTTGGTCTCTAGTGAGATCCGTCACGGGATGCTCCTCCACTGTATCTCGCGGTCGCTGTGTTGGCGAGGGCTCTATCTTAGGGTCTTCTCCCAAACATTCCGGATCATTCGGTCCTCGCGCCCCGTCGATGTTTCCGATGACAAGGTCGTACAGGGGGGTCGTCATGCATAAAGCAGTAACCTTCCCGCTGAAGTACGGGGTTTCAATCTCGATTTCTGCTTCGGGAAGCATCCGAACGGTACGGTCAATTAAGCAAACCGGTTTCGTTTTGCCTGTTAACTCACTTTCCCGTACCAAATTTCTCCGTACGATAACCGTGGAGCTACCGGTATCTCTTAGAACCATAATCTTCTTCCCCGCAACCTTTCCAGGCAGCGTTGGCATTCCCTTCGTAACACCGGTTGGCTGTTTTGACATTACAGCACCCACAAAAGGAATTTTCTCCCCATTCTTCAACTCTACGAATCCATCGGTGATGGCATTATTATCAGATTTCGGCGCCGCTTGCACACAGGATACCTGGTGAGTTTGACTCACTCCGTTCCGACAGGCGTCTGCTTTGTGCCCAGTCTGACCACACTTGAAACATTTTACTACCGTAGGGCTCGTAAAGATCGTTCGACAGTTTTTCGCGCGATGACCCACTCGGTTACACAGAAAACAACGCGGAGTGCTCTCCGGTGCACGCTTCTTTTCTTCGGGAGCCGATTTCTTCGAATATTCAGGACACTCCTTCTTGACCCTGGCCAAATTGGTTCCACCTTGCGCTTCCAAGAATTGATCAGCCAATTCGAGCATGCCTTCAAGTGACTCAGCCTTCCTCTCTTTCAAGTACAGCGACAGGCTTGGGTGGCAACTAGTAAGAAACTGTTCTCTAATTAGGAGCTCTCTAAGCTCATCGTACTCCTGCGCTGTCCCTGAAAGTTCAATCCATCTGTCGAAATAATGACAAAGTCGGGCGGCATACTGCGTAGCCGTCTCACCATCAGCTGGCTTTCCTGTCCGAAATCTGTCCCTGAAACCTTCTACAGGAAATCTAAATCGCTTCAGCAAAGTAGCTTTCACCTTTGCATAGTTGGCTGCATTGGTCGGCGTCAGCCTACCGTACACACTGAGCGCTTCACCACTCAAGCAAGTACTCAAAGCAGTTGCCCATTGATGTTCCGGCCAATTCTGGCTCTTCGCAATCGTCTCAAATCGGTGAAGGTACGCGTCAAGGTCGTCCTTCCTTTCATCAAACGCTACGAGCAGCTTGCTTGGGTTCAAGCGGAAGCCGTGGTCCTCCCGTTCGCTGCTTTCAACTCTAGCTTGGACGGGAGTTTCACTTCGCTGTTGCAAACGGAGCCGCTCGAGTTCCATCTCGTGCTGTCGCTGCCGTTCCCTTTCCTCTCTTTCTTCTTTCGCCCTCTCAGCTGCCAGTCTTTCTTTCTCCAGCTCCAACTTCAATTGCAGCTCTCTTTCTTCTTTCAGCTGTCGCTCCTTTGCTTCTCTTTCTTGTCTCGCTATTTCAGCGGCCAGCCTTTCTCTCTCCATCTCCAACTTCAATTGTTGCTCTCTTTCTTCCTTCAGCTGTCGCTCCTTTGACTCTCTTTCTTCTCTCGCCCTTTCGGCTGCCAACTTCTCTCTCTCCAACTCAGCTGCTTTTTCTTCCTTGGCTCTCTCAGCTGCCAACCTCTCTCTCTCCACCGCCTCTTTCTCCTTCTGGCTTACCCATTTCCGTAGTTCGGCACCAGAAAGACCCATCTTCTCACCAAGAGCAACTAACTTTTCGAGATCCATGGTGTCTCGCAAATAAAACCTTGCCACGTGTAAAAAGTATCTGCCTAAATCAGTCTATCGGAACACTCCCCTGCACTCGTTAACGAGAACACTGAACAACCCACAAAATCGTTCCGATAGCACTATCAACAACTCGAGGCTCTTTCTCACTACTTTGGACACACTGTGCACCAAAAAGTCCTGTGTCGCGGACGCCAGATTAATTGTCACACAGGTCCCGTTTATTAGGGAGGCGATCGCCGGGCTAATTCCAAGGGCCGAAGTATTGGCCCCCCGAACCGCACCACGAAAGCGTGGACAATTTAGAAGTGGTCCTTTTTGGCGCGCCAGCGGACGCCGGTTGTGGCCCAAAGAACAAGTCAGAGTCGAGAGTTGATAAACAAAACAAATATTATATTCTCAAAAATGGCAGATCGAAAACAATACACAAGAATGCACACTCCACAATAGTTACATACAATGCGTCACCAATCAAACAACGTACTACACAGTACAATCAGCCACACTCAAAACAACGGACACAGACAACGATACGCACTACAATGCAGTCGCATGCATTGAACCACCAAGACACTTAAAGACTAAAGAGATAGAAAACCTATCCAGTCCAAAGTTCTTGGAACAAAAGTCTGGATGATACTCTTCCGAGAATCACTCACTCAAAGTCCAGTGTTGTTGTCGTTCCGCGCCCTCGAAGTTTCTCTTCCAGGAAACCTCGCGTCTTCAATTGGCCACTCTCCAAGCTTCAAACTTCTTCGCCCGAACACGTCGGCTTCACACACGCAGCTGTCGCCACGCGTCTTCGCTCGATAGCGGTAAACACACGCTCTTGCCTGTAGCTCGAGCCTTCACCCCTCAGGTGGAAATCCTCTTCATCTCCTGCTTTATCGCTACGGACAAAACCTTCGCCGACTACACGGCGGTATACCCTACGCGCTCTGGCGCTAACTTCCGTCTTCTCCTGCTCTCTCGTCTCCGCTGCTCGGTTAAATACCTTGCGCGCGACATTCCAGAAGGTTCTCGTCATTTCGTCGGCGCGATACGCAGCGAAGGCTGGGAAGAGGGCGAGACGGTTGGAATGCCCTCCGCGGCCGATGACTCAACTCGGTATGACCACGCCCCTTTCGTTCTAGAACTTTCGCGGGCTATCTCGGCCGCCGATGTGGGGTGAGGAGGTTCGACGGCGAAGCCACGCTTCCAAGGGGAGAGCGCGCGCCTGGGGAGCCTTGGATGTTTGTTTTCTTTTTTTTTTCTTTTGACCTCCCGGCGTCTCTTCCGCGCGTTACCGCAAGAATTTGGCGGCGCGCCCATTTTTAGCGCTCGTTCTGTGACACGTACCGAGACAGTGAGTGATCTTAATTTTTATAAGCTTTATTTGTATAATATTTATTTTGTATAAGCCTTCTCTCAGTTCTCCACAATGTTATTGTGTTCCTATATTTTTTATGTTTCTTCTTTTTTGCCAATGCAGTTGCTCTGTATGACGAATGCATGGTGTGGTGCTTAAGGCCAAGTCAGGCGGCTGAGAATGTCGCCTTTCGTCTTCTTCATCACGGCAATTATGTATTGTCAAGCAAATAAATAAAATAAATAAAAAACATAATAAAATTTAAGACCCCTCCGACAAAACCAGCAGGCTTCCTCCAGCCAATCGACTCTCCCGGTGACTGTTCCCGCAGATCGAGATGGACTTCCTGGGACTGTTCGCAACGTCGACTAAAAATATGGATCGTAGTAGCTGCTGACTGCCTCACCCACAACGCCGAAACAAGAGCCCTGCCAATAGGCAGTGCCACCGTGGTAGCCAAGTTATTCGTTGAGAACATTATCCTTCGACATGGCGCCACAGAGGTTATCATTGCCAGTAGAAGTACGGCGTTTACTGTAGACCCTATTCAGGCAATCCTGAGATACTGCCAGACAAGCGACAGCCGCACAGCCGCTTACCACCAATAAAATAATAGTGGGACCGAGCGTCCAGATAAGACCATCACTGACATGCTGGCCCTCTACGTCGATGTCGAACACAAGACGTGGGACTCCATCCTCGTGTACGTGACTTTCGCCTACAGCACGGCCATGTAGGAGACCACGCAGATGGCGCAATACAGACTGGTCTATAGAAGAAACCCGGCAACGACGCTCGGCTCCATGCTGCCTAATGTCACGGACTAAGAAAATTTTGACGTCATCGTCTAACTTCAAGGCACCGAAGAAACCCGCCAACTCACCCGGCTCCGCATCTAGAACCAACAGATGACCGACAGTCGTCGTTACATTCTTCGACAAATTTTCGTGGAATACGCGCATACGCTGACTTCCACTCAGTGAAAAACTTCTGCGATAGTACTTCCAACCATATAGGGTGGTTCAACGTATCGGCCCACTCGACTGTGAGGTTGTCCCGGTTAACATTGAGAACTCACAACAGTGTCGTGCACTACCGGAAGTCGGCCATGTCATTTCATGCGCGTTAATGAACCTGAGGAATGCATTTTTGTTGTTGTTGCTGTGCTTGGTCGGTAGTACTCGTTGCCTATTTTTTAATTTATTGTTGTTATTTTACTTTCATCATTTGTGTAAAGCATTGGGCTTTGCCTTTTTTTAATAAGGGTTCAATGCCACATTCCTTCCCAAAGATTTGTTATCGCAGGCCCCGTTACACTGTTGGTAATTCTCAGCACAAACTGCACCTGCAGTGTTGGAGAAGCCTCAGGACTTTAGCACATTATTTTTTATGATCACGTGGATGATGCAAACTTAACACATTATTCTGGAACCTACATAGGCGCTAGCCATAACGCTGGAATATTTGACGGCACGTGTATAAATGCCGACGTGCTTCACTGCTCGTCAGTTGATTGATGGCCGACGCTCTGCTCACTGCTATTAGTTCCAGTGTGTATCGCTGTAGTCTGACTTTTCGTTGACCGGCCGCAAATTCAACCAATAAAGTTTGGTCTGCGACCTACAGTCGGCTAGCTTCGTCGACGTCACGACCCAGTGACAATATGAAGGCAGCGCAAACGTGATGGCCTGCTGAAAGCGCAGTGGTTCATTGTCTGCATATTTCCCTTTTTACCTGAACTCGAATGATCAGTTAGCAGATGAGCGGCGAAGTAATGAGCCCTACATAGCATGTTAGTTCTCACAGTGTAGATACACGCAATGTGATTACATTATCGCACTCCCTGCAACATACGTTGCTCACGTCATTAGGTCGACGTATATCTACCATTCTTCTTGCGCCTTCTACTGTAGGGCTCCTCAGTTGAACCCGACACAGTCGTCTAGTGATTACGGCAATCAACTGGTGACCCGAAGGTAGACGCATCGAATGCCGGCCACATGTCGATTGAGGGTAAATGTTGGAGGCCTGTGTAGTTCGGTTTGGTAGCACGTTATTGAAGACCAAACGGTCGCAATTTCTGGAGCTCTGCCCTATGGCGTCCGCTCTAAGCATACCCTGGCTTTGGGACGTAAAAGTGCAAAAATTATCATAATTTAGACTCTTCTGTTCTGACTTCTGTTTTGACATGCCTGTGGAGGGTAGCCGAGCGGAAAGCTCTATCAATGCCTTTGAATTTAATTTAGTGGGCGTTTATATAGTGCCCAAGGGTGTAACAGCAATTTATTTCAATCTTGATTGCGTACTCAACGTAAGAAGGGATTATAAGTCAATTTGGTTTTTCGTGCCTGCTGTTGCTGAAGACAGCGTGGCGAGAGACAACCCAAGTGTCGCCAAGAATCATGAATGTCATTATTATTACGGTCAGTCATTATGATATCATGTTCTTCGGTATGGAGCCAACAATGAGTTTCGTGTCAACAATGAGTTTCCGTCTGCTTTAGAATCCGAAGTACATATATAGTTGTAGCCCTCGAGTACACCTAAAGTTCACGAATTTCGGTATACCACATACCGTAGCAAGAAAGGAGAGTTCGCCAGTGCTGTGGACCCTGAAGCCCTCTAATTCGTTTTCCACTGGACGCTTACGTTCTTCTAGGCTAAATGCGTTCACGTTAAGATGCAAAAGAGCGCGTGACAAAGAACTTCGTAAAGACAGGAATCCGTGGAATATAAAAACACGTCAAAGAAGTTTTTTACAAAAAACACAGAATAGTGCACAAGGAGCATTCCCTCATTCTAACCGAACATCAATGATTGGTGCGCTCTTTCATCCCAAAACCCCGATATGATTATAAGAAACGCCCTAGTGGATAACTTCAGAAATTAGGCAACCTGCGGTTGTTTGAACCACTCGTAAATCTAGCCCACCGGCCTCTATGATTTTGGCTCCGTTGAAGAACCACTACTGCGACCGGGACTGCTGACCCTTCTATCTTTTAGAAAGCCATCGGGATTAATTTATATGCGAGGTTTAACTTCCCAACAACACCATATGCTTAAAAGCCATGGGGATCTTTACCACAAGAATACCGCGGTGAGTATATATAATCGATCACTGACGTGATACTAAATTTATCTAGAAAGCGAATAACAAAATAATAAAAGGAGCAACAGGTGGAGCAATTGCCAGCTCTTGTTGCCAGGCCAACTCTTCCTCCAGAAAACACGAAAGCCAAACGACAGATTGTCTTTCATACCTTAAACGGCTACTTTCTAAGCACTAATAAATAAATAATGGAATGCAACGGGCCAAATCAACTGTAATATTATGAGGCGCCACGTACTGGTAGGTCCTGGAATAATTTTGGCGTGACGTCAAACATCAAGTTTCTGGTGAACTCACGTTAACCGAAATTTCAGCTATTACGCTCTTTAGGATAAAGTCACAAACTGTATACCTGTATACGGAGGAAGTGGCACGCGTTTGGTTCAGACTCCGTCAAGAGATGTCCGCGTTCTGACATTGTGCTAAGCGCTTCCACGCTCCTACGTCACGATCAAGTCTCTGTGGTGTCGTATGAGAGAGAAACATTAGGTTTGACGATATTATTTTTATATGCGGCACAAATAAATACGTTGATTGATTTGTGGGGTTTAACGTCCCAAAACCACCATATGATTATGAGAGACGCCGTAGTGGAGGGCTCCGGAAATTTTGACCACCTGGGGTTCTTTAACGTGCACCCAAATCTGAGTACACGGGCCTACAACATTTCCGCCTCCATCGGAAATGCAGCCGCCACAGCCGGGATTCGAACCCACGACCTGCAAATAAATACGTTGGGGTAACTGTACAAAAATGCCAAGGCTCGAGAACTGTTCTTTACGGGGAGAAAATTAACGCTCGTTGTTCCATGGCCTTCCTCATTATCTACACCACAACCTAAATATAAACGTGCTGCTCTTCATTCTCGCGTGTCGTTTTCATTTCACGCTTGACCGCCTGCTACCAGCGGAGTATATTGTTCGCGTATTCCTGATTATGGCGCCATTGTACTCTTCCTGTCTCGCTTATTCACCCATTACCCCTCTACCCGTACGCACCTGGTGTCTATAGCTTTTTCTTGTGGCGAGCTCTTAAGTGCATTTCAACCTTTTCTCCCTCTTTGCTCTGAAGCATCCCACTACTGATTAAAGCCTACTTTTTTCATATTTCCATTTATTCTTTCCTCCCGTTGCACTGAACCAATACCCAGCAATACCGTAAAAGTGTTCGCGATTACTTAATGCTAGGAAGGTTCATGATAATTGATGGTTGGTCATCGCTCAGCCTTCTGTATACCTGCAAGCAATCAAGCCGTTGAAAAACTCGTTGGCTCGTTTTCTTCCGAGCACTGCTGTCTGCGCGTCTTCGATGTTTTCTGGCACAAACACGCTGCCTCAAAATGGAAGTTCTTAGTTAAAACGTGGAGATTAGAAAACTTAATAAATAATCACAGTGCATGAAGAAACCATAAATGGGATCATCAAAAAAGGCTTAGGGTTTAGGCGCACAAGCCATGAAGAGAAAACGAGAAAAATTATTATGCGCGCTCCTAAAAGTGGTCAACTCTAGGCAGCTTACTTAAAGCGCAGACTGGCACGTAGGAGCATCATTACAGCAGGTAGTAAAGTACCCTGAAAGAAAAACACACACACGTTATTGCGCGGCTGACAGACACCTCATCGGTCCCACTGAGGCCCCCTGCATTCAACGCCCGCACCCAGCCTCTCCTATTACCTAAACTTTTTCATCAAGGGCGAAACAAACTCGAGGGATGCAAAGAACTAGGCTTTCGCACGAAGCCTTAGCGTTGTGCGCATCACGCTACTAATTAGCTGGCTATAACTTGCGGGGCCTGCTTCATGCATCTCAGTTAACGAGCAGAGCGGTGGTGCTTTCGCACACCCACAGCACGCGGCCGAGCAACAAGTGCCGCCTGCGCGGAACATGATTTAAGTACATGTAAGTACGTGTATAGAGCAGCCTATTGAGGAGGGGGGGAGGAGGAAGGGGCGGCCAACTCTTGTCGCTGGTGCACTCAACAAGTTTACCAGCAGCCTTCATGGTAAAAAGATGAAGCTTGGCTCTCGTTCATGATCATGTTTGCACACATTAGCATCGTCATCATCATCACCATCGTCACCGGCACAAGAAGCATCTTTCGTATTTTTAGGGCTTATTTCAAGGCCTTTTGACTTAACCTGCAGTTATCAATAATGTAGACACGTTTCGTTGACATTGTTAGTCGGTATCTTGAGGGTTTCTTTCATTCGCGTCTACGCCATGCTGCAGGTACCCGTCTTTGCTGCGTATAAATGAGTGATGTTCATTAACCGCATAACCCCGAGCAATGGCCTTGTCCATCATTGCTGCTCTTGCGTATATGTGTTCCGGTTACACTTTCGAATTTTGTTTCTCGCGGGCGTTGGCTTGTCAGAGGACAGGAAATTACAGAGTACACGTAGATGGAAGCAAAGCGGGCCGTACGGTGAAATACGAACACAATTTATGTGCGTTATCCTTCCATGCAAATGGTTTTCGTGCTTAAATTCGATGCATGACAAGTTCTTTCATAGTTTCTAAATGTAAAGGGTGTCCCACGAAACAATAGCCAGAGTTTAAAAATATGCCGGTACACGTAATTAGGACGCGACCAAATGCATGTTGCTCTCCGTTGCCTGGAGTGAGTCAGACTATTTTTGTGTTCTCAAATAATGTTCATTATACATGTTTAATTAGCTAACTTTCCAAGAAACGAAGATAGATAAAAAATTTCAACGAGAAAGTTGTAGATCGGTTTGCAAAACGTTCGATTAGGGAGCACTAGAATCATCGTGCGCACTGACGCACGAGCGGTTTGTCGCGTGGTATTTTTTTTGCATTTCGCAGGCATTTGTAATTAGCAGAAAACACTAATAAATAACAGATATAATGTTCAATACTATGTATTTGGACGTTTTGTAAACCGATCTTCAACTTTCTCATTGAAATTCGTTATTCATCTATGTACATCAAAAGTTATTTAATTAAACAGGCGTTGAACACTATTTGAGAACACAAAACAATAATAAACACTATTTGAGAACACAAAAAATAGTCTGACTAACTCCAGGCAACAGTGAGCAACATGCATTTGGTCGCGTTGTAATTACGTGTTCCGGCATATTTTTAAACTCTGGCAAAAGTTACGTGATAGGCGTTGTCGAGCGTGCTTAAGCGTCGACTGCGCAGTTTCTGTTTGCACGTCTATGCGTGTAAGGCTTGTTTGCGGCTTTGATGACATGAAAGTAGAAAGTGTCCGCATTAAGCAACACATAGAAGGGCGTGTCCGCAACCGCCTGCATCTACGCCCCCCACGGGAGAAACTAAAAAGGAAAGTCTCTCTTCAATAAGACCAAGTAAACGAAAGGTTTTCCCTCATAAATTTTGCTTTTACATGAAGTGAAGTCATCGGCACATTTACTTCCTGTCAAGTTTTAAGCATAGGACCAAAGCTCTGAGGGAGGAATCATATGGTATGTATTATGAGCATGGGTACTGCGCACGTATCCTCATGTTGCAGTTGGCGAACAGCCCGAAAAAAGCTGAACTCCAAAAAAAGTCACTCAGAAAACCACACGTATGCGTGCGATCATTTGTGGGCCAATTTTCAGCGTTCTCTCCGTTGCGCTGTTCCCCTGTCTTAAGATTTTTCATCAACTAGCCGACAAGTTCGCCCTCATAGGCATCTTATTCGTAATAGTATCACAACGTAGTAGAAGCGCCACTGTGTTGGGAGAAGCCTTAACGCACGATTTGATTTTTCCGATTAAAGGTCTATGAGATGCGCAGTCCATTAGAGGGTACTGGTTACTAGTTCTTTTTCCAGTAGTCTAGTCATCGCATTGTAGTTTTTGTTTCGGAATTGCTATTGCGTGGAAATCTGCAAGAAGTGATTCACTTTATCAATTCACGGTTAATCATCAGAATGTTTAAGAGAGCTGCAGATAAATATCAATGAAATATTGTTTTAAAAGCTAGCTGTTAGATGAAAGGTTGTTGCTGATTCTTGGAACAAATACGAAACCAAGTACTTTCAGAGGATGTTTGTTGACTATCTTTGCAGAATAGTATATTGAACAGTCACCACAATTCAATGCAATTACAACCAATGTTATTGTAGTCTGCGTCAATAAATTCGGTAAAGAAGATGAAAACTATATATAGTATCGACGCCCCGCTTACTGCCACAGTGCAGAGAACAAACTCATTCTCAAATTCTGATTGATTGGTATGCGTGGTTTAACGTCCCGAAACCACCACATGATTATGAGAGGCACCGTAGGGGAGGGCTCCGGAAATTTTGACCACCTGTGATTCTTTAACGTGCATCTCTCATTTTCAAATTCGTGCTCAACTGGTGTGACAAAATAGAGAATATATGCATACTATTCACAAATAAAATGTGGTTGCAAATATAGTGGTAAAGGAGTCTTTTATTGTTGAAAGAAATTCGAACTCATAATGCAACAATGTACCTAGAAAGTTCAAAAGTGATTCCCGAAAATTATTTTCTTCGACACATGGTAACAATGTGAAACACGAGAATATCAGTCAGTCTGTTTCGGAGATGGGTTGTTTCGGCGACTTTCTTGATGAAGTGAAACCTAGGCTAGATGCTGCTTCTAATTCCGCGCTCGTTTCTTTGATTTCACTCAATGTTTTGGCTTTTTGTTCCTTTAGTTACCACGCATACCGCGCATATTGACCACGCATATTGACTAATGCTACCACGTGTGTCATGTGTCGTCGCAGAAATTTCGAAGAATTAAGCTCGTAGATCGGTGGTCGATAGCGGGCAAACTCCTCTTCTAAATTTCTCCTTCAGTCCCACCATGGTGGTATAGCGGCTAAGGTACTCGTCCACTGACCCTCAGGTCGTGGGATCGAATCCCAGCTGCGGCGGCTGCATTTCCGATGGAGGTGAAAATGTTGTAGGTCCGTGTGCTCAGGTTTGCGTGCACGTTAAAGAATCCCAGGTTGTCGAAATTTCCGGAGCCCTTCACTACGGCGTCTCTCATATTCATATAGTAATTTTGGAACGTTAAACCCCGCATATCAATCAATCATCAATCATATTTCTCCTTATTGGATTTGTCACGCTACTCTTCCCATCGTCGTGTGTTGTATTCGCTGTGGCCATGTCATGCACCGGAAACGCGCTTGCACAAACTTTTTATCTCTGAACAAGAAGTGTCTCTTTACCTCATAGGATTTCTTGCTCAAAAAAGTTTGTAATCTGGTTTTACAATGCCCTATTACTATCGGTTTGAACGCAGATTTTCATGTGTCTCTCTTACGGCCACCATAGACAAATATTTTTGTGTATTAAGCCCGCGCAAGCAATCATGTAGTTTTAACCAGTAGCTCAACTTGCCTAAGCAGACGAATGTTGCCAAGAGAATGAGCTATCAGACAATGAGCAAGAGAATGAGCTATCAAAGTACTAGCTAAAGAAAACGACAGTATCTGAGGCTCCAACTACGCAGTGTCAATATTGTCACTGGGTAAGCGCTTTCTAAGCTACCTAAAAACGACTCCTACACTTAAAGGGCTGATTGGCTCGTATCACTTGGATAAGTTCTTGTTAGCACTGCCAAAATTAGCAGTGCCAATGCAAACAGCTGAAATCTGTGAAATCATCGGTGAACAAACCGATTTCTGGGTGTTGTCATTCCCAATGCGCACAAAAAATCACCGTAGTACATGGCTTCAGACTAACTTTCACCCTCTGTGGTTCCTTAATTGAGGTTAAGACCATGCATGTTACTCGAACGCTTTTGCATTCCACCGTCGTAGGATTGCTCGAGCCATTATATATTGAGAAAGGTGTTTTATGAACGCTGCTGCATTGTTGCCCTAATTCTGTGCCTTTGGGGCCTGTCAAGTGACCTTTTAAGTGAGCTTTTATTGCGATAGCAATTAGATGAACCCTCTCGGCTGAATTTTGCCCCAGGCATCAGCTTCGCCATCACTCACCGTATATGTATAGGTATCTATATATGTGTAAACTCAAGAAAGAAAAATGATCCAGGAAAAGACTCCAGGGCATGGACTCGAACTTGGGGCCTCTGAATCATGAGTTCGAGGCGTCAACCACTGAGCCACAAAGAAGCACCTCCTTCAACGTTCAAACAGCAAGCTATTTACATCTACCACTTACCGCTGGTGAAGGGCATCTTGGGGCGAACTATCAGGTTTACAGCATTACCAGCGAAACGGCGCAATGAGCGCGGGTCGCCACATCGTCACGATGCGGTGGCGCGCGCTTTGATCTCCAACGCGTACTTTGCGCCGCAGAGAGGAGGGGGGAGGACGCTAACTGGCACGCTCTTAACTCGCGGTGGGGGGATCGTACGTCTTGGCAGGCCTTGGGCTTTTAGTGGAACAATCCTGTTGTATTTACCAGGCTCACAAAGGTCACTACAATGATCGCACAGTCTCGGTTTGAAAAAAGGTCGCGCTTTGCAGACACGGCGAAGTAATAACTTAGACGCTCATTCGCGTTCATTTGTACCTGTGAGTACGTTGCATGCGTCATTTGTGCGTGAGAAACGTGGGGCACGTGTTGATCTACTGTCCATTCTGCGCGTGACCTTCCAATTAGTTGCTGTTACGCGTTTATTGCTTCGTCTCTGCGGCAAACTCGTGACGGTTTATCCCACTGCATCACTAGCCAAGCGTTCGGGCGTTAAAACCCTGTCGGGGGAAGAAAAATGAACTCAGCCTATTTGACTAGCTTGTCGTTTGATTAAACGCGGATTTCGTCATTAACGCAATCGTCCAGGTAAACTGATAGATGCTCACCTTTACGTGTACAGTGGACATCTGCAGAAGAAAGACATCCTGTCATTTTTGAGCAGTCTTTCACATAACCTGACTTTTAAATTCTTTGTTTACAATAAATCTGTGTGAATCTGACGAGTTTTAGATGCGGAAGCATCTTATACTCGCGCCTTGTAGTGCGCCGTCCGCGCCGTCCGCACCGCTTCTCGAACATTCGACAGCTGACGCGCGCGCATGCGCCGTCGCCCACCATCTGTGCCGCGCGCGCTTCTCCTTCGAGAACATTCGACAGCTGACAGCGCATGCGCCGTCGCGCCGTCGCCATCTGTGCCGCGCGCGCGCTTCTCCTTCGAGAACATTCGACAGCTGACAGCGCATGCGCCGTCGCGCTGTATATATACTCAAGGTCGGCGCTCGCTCGCTCAGTTGCCGCTCGTCGGTTGGTTTGTACGGCGCGTCGACGTCCAAGGTCGCGGTGAAATGAATTCCAACGAATCCACAAACACAATGATCGACGTCCCTTCGACCAGCGCCGCGCTTTCGCATACGTGTGTACGTGTTCACTCATTTAACACCCCCTCCTACAACCACGTTAACCAATTTAGCCATCGACCCAAGTAAGTCGCAATTTAACACCCCATTTCACAACCACGTTAACCAATGTAGCCATCGACCCAAGTAAGTCGCACTTTAACACCCCGTTAACCAATTATATGCTCCGCATCCTCCTCAGTGTTCCCCCGAGGGAAGCTGCGGGCAATTTTTTTTTTGTCACGTGAGCAGGATTCGCCGACCCTACTTATTCACTATCGCTTTACTCCTTTTACTACCTTTTTATGTATCCGCTATTTTTTTTCTCGTCATCTTGTAGTTATACATCGATCACTATGCGAAATGCCTACTGGCACAAATATGTATAAGCTGCGAATGCTCACGCCTCGACAGTTCGAACGACCACTATAGCGAACAACAAATAAATCAAATAAAAGTGAGCTATCACCATCCGCTCCACCTTAGGCCTGAGAGAGCAATCCATCATCAGGACGACGCTCTCCAACGCCGTTCCGCTTTTCTCGTCGGCTTCACGTGAAAGAATGGAGCACGCGCGGGGCACAAGTTAGTTTGTCTCTTGGGAAATTCCATGCAGCATGTAACGGGACTTGCGCATGTAAGCACGCTGGAAGCGCAATATGATATCTACTCTTTGCTTCGTCCCTCGCAAAAATATCATAGGATAAGCATCTGTTTATACGATATTGCATCTTCAAAAACGGCTCATACACGTACAGACCTAGGCAGAAAAAAAAAGAGGGCAATGAAACTGACACGCATTGAAATTATTCTCCAGCAACGCCAAAACACGCGTCTGAGGCGCGCTGCACCGAAATAACGAGAACACGAGCGCGCGAAGTGCGCGTCGTGCTGTGTACCCCGCGCACGTGCCTCGCACGCACTCACAGACACACGAACGCTTTTAGCGACAGCCTGCAATCACGGCGCGCTGACGGGAGCTAATGTGACCGTCGTTGCCTATGCGCTGCAGCTGTCTTCACGCGTGAGCCCAGCTAGGCACTGGCGAAAAGTGCAGACGGGGCTCAAAAGAGCCTACTGACAAAAAATAAAAGATACACCACAGCACGCACAGAAGATGCAAAGAGCTGGCGGAGTCGAAAAAGGAACGAACGACAAAGTAAATCGGCGCCAAAGAGACGTCGTGAGGGGCGAAAGAGCGGCGACTATATAGTTTACGCTAATGACCGGCGTATCCTGCGACGGCAGCGACGCCATAGAAGAAACCACTCGTCGCGCGGATGTGCGCACGCACATACAGACAGACGCTCCGGGAGAAAAAGTTGGGGACGAAATTTTTTCGCTACAACAAATAATCGAAAAGCTGCCATGCCTAGATTACCGCTCTTTCCTTTCATGAGCGAACAAAAATATACGGTGCAAAGAAGATGAGTGCGAAAGAGGCAACTCGAACAAGAGCCGGAGGCCACGTGGAACTCTCGTTCGTGATAATCTTGTTTGAGCCAGAACATGTGCGCGCGTCTTGTAGTGGCACACCGGCTCAGTTACTCGGGCTGCTTCTGTAAAAGCTTCACTAATGCGTTTTCTCTCGCTGCGACGGCTATCATTAGTGTTTTTCGCGGAATTATTACAGCAACATATTTTATCTCTATCGACCGAGTGATGCTATACACGAACCTACCAATGGAAGATCTAATGGGACACCTTGATGCGTTTCATTTAGAGCATTCTTGCTGACAGTATATTTCATTAGGAGCATTCTTTGCGTACTCACGCATATGCAAGGAATAGGAACACTTAGACACTTTGCGATGGCAACCAATTGAGGTCGTGAAGTGTCGACAAAAAATCAAAACTACATCTAGTCTGCATAGTTGCTAACGAAGCTGCACATATCACCACCTGCACAATTACTAACCCGATGGAGAAGCAGCCTCTCCGAAAAACCCTGAAAACATTCACCAAATGACGGATGTCGGCTCCGTCGACAAAAAGAGGAGTGACAGATCTATCCGCCTCCATGTGGTGGCCAGGAAGAAACTGCCCTCACGCAGAGGCCGAACGTGCAGTGTCCTCAGCTCTGGGATACTAGCGGGCGTCCTGACGGACGACAGCGTCTCGACATGTCTACGTAATGCAGCTTACCTCAGACTGGACCGGATAACAATTTATAGACATGCAACCGCAACCCGCTCCTGAAAGAGCTCCTAGAACTAGCCCCCTCATGCGAAAATGGTGAAAATACACTGACAAGTCAAGAATAAAAATGAACAGCGGCCGCTGGTTCCCACGGGCCTCCGACTTGTCCTGCCTTACCTTCTCCAAAGACTGTGTTCCCTCCCTTACGTTCGCCCACTGTTCGATAAAGTTGTTCTTGTCGCAAATTTCTCGATCCCCCTTTTTTCTTTTTTATCATCGTTAGTTTATTTCTATGGCACCACTCTAGACGGTCCCTCAACGTTATCGCTAATGGCGGATGGCCTGCCTGAGGGCTTCCTTCCATGGTATGCCCTCGACTTGGCAGAAAGAGCCAAGGCCTGCGACCTACAGTTCAAAGCCGCAGCACCGGTACTCCCCACAGCGATGGCCGGCAGACCAAGCCCGCCGCGTCCTTCACCTACTTCAGGCGCACGTACCAGGGCAGGGATACTGCAGGCAGCCACGAGCCTGCTGTCCAAACCTATGCAGGAGACTGCGAGCAACGCTGGTCCAAGGCTCTGGGCACGAAGGGAGAAAATATTCACACCAAAAAAGCACCCAGTAACGAGAAGCGGACGGCCACCGCCACCATTTTAGGGACGCCCGCCATCCTGCAGAACCAGTCTCCGTGTCCGGAGACAGAAATACAAGCCAGCAGCAGCAAAGATCGAGGGTGGCCACCCAGGAAAGACAGAAAGTGAGCAGTCTCCCTGCCCTCAGAAGTGTGATGAAGCCAGCTGTGGCTCTTCCCGCTCCAATGACACGTCCTCCCCCACCGTCGCCTCGTCATGGTCACACAACACGCCAGCCTCCTTTCCCAACAGAGCAGTCCTAAACATAAGGAACAGGCGTACACCTACACTCTGCTGACTGACGATACAGGGATAGCTGGAAAGGTAGCCCTCTCTACCCCAGAAGCCGAGAGAGAAAAACACCTTTAACGCGATAGCGTTAAAGAGTTCGCGTCGCAAAAAACCCGGCCCTGGCGTCGGCCTGTTGGTTGTGAGCGAAAAATCATCTGTGCGTCCGTGACCAAAAAATCAAGTTACCGAGATAGCCGCGGGAGGCCGCTACTTGTACACGCGTGCGCGCACGATCATACTGAAAAAGCCACGCATTCGAAGAAAAAAAAAGTGCTCAAAATCACGAGGCGCGGTAGTTTCTTTGCCCTGCTACCCCTACCTGCTTAGCTTCCAGCGCTTTCGTCGGAACGAGAGAAGAAATAATGCAATTGCCGCATGCGACAAACCTTTGTAACTCCACACGCACCGGACGGATTGATAAATTTTTTCCGGTGTTGAATTCTTGAGGCAATAAACTCTTCTAGTGAATTCATACAGTGGTTACTCTAAAAAGTGTTTCAGGGCCCTTTTAGAATATTTTGTTTGACAGGTGTCACGACGAAAACGAGCCCAATCAGCGATAATAGCGCACGCTGGTCTAATCTACTGTGTGCGTGTTTAAGTGCGTGCGTGTGTATGTAACAAAACATATGAATAAGTATGCACTTAGCTGTTGGAAGGTGCACTAGGGGCTGGATTTCACTATCGCATTCAACTCTTAAAGGCGAAGCTAAAGGGTCCCTCAATTTTTGCACTTGCTCCCGACTACACCTCTCTCAAGAGCGTCTACTCAGCTACGCCCCACTCGCTCGCTGGATAGCGTGCCGAATGGTTGTGTGCCCGCGATCTCCGACGACAGCACAGCTTCGCTGACCAGATCGCCCTCCGCCATCTCCGGCTGCCATGAAGCTCTCGCTGAGTGGGCCCTCATCCTCGGGCTCCTTCGAACGTGTCCCCATCTTTCTCTATCTTACCTTTACTTCTGTATATGGGTGTTCTCATATTCATCCCTATCCTTTTTAATCCCTCCTTATCACCCTCCCTCGTGAGTCACTGTTGAGGTGTCGCACTCTGATGAAGACAGTGACGGGGCTCACTTTCATCTTTTTTTATTTAGGATTCACTCCCCCCCCCCGCCCAGCTACGCCGGGATGCAAACAAATCTAGCGCACCTCAAGAAACGCAGCTGCACCCCGTTGTTCTCAACAGCTGTGTGCTGGGGCCTCCCGAGGAACAATTTGCCTCAGTGCCATCCACAGGTGCTCCAAACGGCACCAAACTCTGCAAACTACAGGTTTCTATTCCCAACACAAGGCGAAAGAACCAGAGGGTGAATACCCTGGAACTTCGTAAAGTAGCGACACTCCTCCTCCACTCTCGTTTCTCCTCCGTCTCCTCTCCTTCGCACTGTCGTTTAGAACGTGGCACCACCTACATTGCTCCTGCGTAGCAGACGCCCTTTCGTGATGAGAGCGCTTGCTCGGCAGGCAGACCGCCGAGGGCGTTCCCGCCAGCCGTCTAACTCACCCTAAAAATCATCTCAACAAGTGTAACGTTGGCCCAAGACAGCTTCGTCTAGTGCCGTGTGGTACGCGTACGTGTGATCACGAGTTGATCGAGTCACTCGGTGGCGCAGTGACGAGATGTTAACTTTGTGCACGTCACCCGTTAGTATGTATGGTCTAAAACAAAAATTGTGATCGTGAGTGAGGACCCCCGTTTTTTTCTTGGTCAATCGTTTAAGACGTCTGCGAATAAGTTTTACATTGCAAATAAACTCGTTAAACGTTCATGCGCGGCTGCTATGGCTTACTTCTCTGTTAGCTGGTGCGATAGCACCCGATGGGACAGTGTGGCTGTCTTTTCTTCCTCAGCGCATGGGTGGTACAAGCTTCACTGTGTTTAGGGCACACAATATGTGCAGAGGGCCTTCGCAGTGACTGTCATGCAGTGGAAGAAATAACTCGCGTTCACGCTGTTGAAGCGGGACGGCGATGTCACCGAAGGCTAATTTTAGCGTTTGGTGAGGGATCTAAGGCCTAATAGTGTGTCAGAAGACGCACAGTTGATCCACTTGAAAAGCTGTGGTTGTTTCATGAAGTGGTTAACGCACCAATTATATTTCAAAAGTGTGTCTTGTGTACGTATCTCATATACGATCTATATCACTGAAGGAATGAGCTAGCACATGAGTGAACTAGAGGCCACCATACGGGAATCATTTCGCGAGAGCTCCACTCGCGGACATAAACCTTCACACGAAATAGCTTTGATTTGATTGATTGATATGTGGGGTTTAACGTCCCAAAACCACCATATGATTATGAGAGACGCCGTAGTGGAGAGCTCCGGAAATTTCGACCACCTGGGGTTCTTTAACGTGCACCCAAATCTGAGCACACGGGCCTACGACATTTCCGCCTCCATCGGAAACGCAGCCGCCGCAGCCGGGATTTGAACCCGCGACATGCGGGTCAGCAGCCGAGTACCTTAGCCACTAGACCACCGCGGCGGGGCTCACACGAAATAGCGAATAAGCTATCAGGCTAAATGATAGATATCTGCGAGGTTCCTAAACAACGCGCCCCATGACTCGAAGGCATGCACGCTTTGCATTGCCGCATGCCCTTGCATCGCACTCCTCCGGCTGATCGGTCAACGTAAAAGAGCCCCAGAGAGCAATTCGCTCTGAAACACATGAGGGTGCAAAAAAATCCAACGGAGAGTACTGATCTTAATATGAATTGCGGCACTCCAGTTTTGTTATTCAAAACAGCAACGTGAAATCTGTAAAGTTCCGCAATCACAATTTCGAGCGTCTTTCCGCGTACATTCTAAGCGCACAAATCAGTATCGCGAACTCAAAGCAGTCGGCGCATAGGAGAACCAGAACCCGTAAGCATGTATTGTTGACAAAAAAAAAAACAGCCCCCCGCAGAAGCGTGAATGAAACCAGAGTGAGAGATTGCGACGTCCTGCACAATTAACTGCGACTTGTCCACGGTGTTAGAGCAGGCCCTGATTTGAGCAAACATTGAACCCCACTCATAACGAGAGACACGGAACTTACTTCGCAAAGCGGACTAAAAAATGTCGGCTGAAGTTCTCATTTCCGATTCTACGTAACCATGTACTTCGTCCAAGTCGTTGCGCTTAACGGGCGCTACAATAAAGAGCTTTCGGCCACCACTAGACGTTCTGGCAGCAGAAGGCGCAACAACTACTAACGACAACGAACAGCGACGTCATTATTGGACGAAAAATATTTCAAAGCACAGCGCGCACAGAAGGACAAGTTTGTATCCGTCAAAACAGATGCGCTGCGCCCCAAGGAATCCGTGCCTCCAGAGCAAAGATGGCAGTCGCGAGCGATAGTAAACAAACGAACACTGCGAGTGGTCCCACGTGATGGCATCTGGCCAACACCGACGTGACGCCGGCCTCGGAGAGGTTGGAGGAGGAAAAGAGAGATGGCGTGCGAATAACCACGTGCGTCGCTACTTTACGAAGTTTTTATGGGCTTTACCAGGGCGTACAAAAACCTGCGGTTTAAACCCAAAAATGTAACCCTCCCTCCCAGCTACCTGCGAGCCTTGGGTCTACTTCCCAGCTAGAGACCGTCCTCAACAGGTCGACTGCCAGAAAAAAAAAATCGCAACATATCCACGGAGTGAATGATGATTGAAGGGGCGAAGCGCTCGTCAGTCCGTCCATGCTTCCGTCCATCCATGCGTCCGTCTGTGCATTCGTCCGTGTGTCCGTCCATCTGTGTGTCCATCGGTGCGTCCGTCCGTCCATGCGTCTGTCCGTTTGTCTGTCCGTCCGTCCGTGTGTCTGTTCGTGCGCCTGTCCCTATGTCTGTCCGTCCGTCTGCACGTTTGCCTGTCTGTCCGTCCGTGCGCCTATCAGTCCGTCCGTTCATATGTCTAGTGAACACTGCAAGTAGCGCTATCTCCCATCTTTTCATCATGTATTATTCATATGCAAGTACCACCATCCAGCGGAGCCCCGCCGCGGTGGTCTAGTGGCTAAGGTACTCGGCTGCTGACCCGCACGTCGCGGGTTCGAATCCCGGCTGCGGCGGCTGCATTTCCGATGGAGGCGGAAATGTTGTAGGCCCGTGTGCTCAGATTTGGGTGCACGTTAAAGAACCCCAGGTGGTCGAAATTTCCGGAGCCCTCCACTACGGCGTCTCTCATAATCATATAGTGGTTTTGGGACGTTAAACCCCACATATCAATCAATCAACCATCCAGCGGGCATTCTAAGAATGCTCTCTTGGGTATGTCCGTCCATCCGTCTATCCGTCCGTCTATCTAGTGCAGACTCCAAGTACCGCAATCTCACATCTTTTTATCATGTATTCATCATTTAGGTACCACCATCCAGCGGAAATGCTCAGGACTGCTCTCTCGGGTATGTGCTGGCGGTTACATACAACAACGCGACGCATAAGTCACGCCATAAAGAGCTTCACCCCTAAAACTCCTTCCGGTCCGCGACACAAGAGGCGATTTCCGCACAATTAGCGGCAGTTGAGGGAGCACACCGCGTGCGAATTAATTTTGGCCGAAATGTTGTCGTGGTCGATGTTGCCGCGGTAGTACCACTCGCGTTCCTCTTCGCAGTTTCAGACATCTGCGAGATCCCCGTGCACGTGCGCGCGAGGCAGGCGTGGACCAACACTTACAGTGGAGTAATCCACAACGTCGACCTTCCCCTCACGGAGGAGGAAATACGTGACAACATTTCATCGAAGCTCCCTGTCCTCAAATAAACGCGATCGGGACGCAACGTCGTCGTCATGTTCTCTGGACGGAAACCTCCGCAGAACATCGAACTGTAGAAACAACGACGCCCGATCCATGCTCGCCGCCCTCAAGAGTGCATGTTTGGGGACTCTGTTGGTGTGTCAGACGCGCCAAAACCCTCAAGCTTCCAGGAGAATCAAAGAACGGGCTCCGTTTTCTGATCAGTCACCGAAGCGCTCAACACGACTACATGGACACAATTAACTGCTTAGCACTTCGATACAGTTGTCCCTTGAACCGCCCAGCCAAGGACGATTTCGATAGCTGTTAATTTGCTGCGCAGTTTTTTCTGCTGCTCAGGCATTCCCAAAAGTTATCGCAACCAATGAGCATATAGACTGTGGTGCCTGGGCTGATTAGATCATCGCCAAGTGACAGTAACAGTTCCCGCAAGGTCTCCTTTATTTGCTGTTCGGGGCAAGGAATGGCTTGCTCATATATGGATGGCACTTACAGAGCATCAAGTTTGTAATCTTTTTTTAGAGGCATCCCTTGGAATAAGACATACTTCTACTCTGCGGAAACTTCTGTTCCAGCTGTCCCTCCAAAACACCGATTGTGACAACTTCTGTACCAAGGAGCTTACAACCACGCTTTCGCGAGCATTCTTCAGTAATAAATGTTCTTTGGCTGCTGCTGACAAAAAGGATCCCAAAGTTTTCTTCGCTTTGGCTGCCTTATTCCATGATGTGACAGTTGGAAGGAAAGAACATCGGAGGAAAAGAACAGCAGGGAAGTGAACCAGCTTATAGGCAGCCGGTTTGCTACCCTGCGCATGGGAGGGGGATGAGGGAGATGAAAGATAGAGAGGAGAGAGGGAAGAGAGATGGACACATCACATTAGGCAGCACACGCGCGCACACTCAGTCATAGGCCAGTCTTGTCTTTCGTGGTGTGTGACAAGGCGGTCACAGCCGCTTGTTCAAGTCTGTGTCGCATAGGAATTTCAACAGTGCTTTTGTCGCCTTCTGTTGCAATGTCCTCTCTCGCGCACTTGAAATAATAGTGTCCACAGATATTCGGCTGTTGTCGATGCGCGCAAGAATGAACGCCAGTGACTGTCTCTGGATGTCATACAACGGACAGTCGCACAGAATGTGGTGTAGCGTCTCTTCGCAACGACATGCATCGCATAGAGCGTTGTCGGTCATTCCTATGACAAATTAATAAGATTTTGTAAATGCCATCCACAGCCATAAGCGATGAAGAAGGATGGCTTCTCTTCGGTCGAGCCCAGTGGGTATGCGGAGAGCCATCAAAGAGGACACGTGGTGTGGACGATTCGTCTCGTTGCTTGGTGGGCACCATAGTGAAAACGTGATTTCACGCGCAAGTCATCGAAGATTACTGGCAGCATCAGTCCGCGAAATTGGTATGGCTTCGTCTCGTGTTTTTTCAAGAGCTGCCCGTGCGGCAGTGTCGGCATGTTCGTTCCCTATGACGCCGCAGTGACTTGGCAGGCACTGAAACGTCACATGATGCCCTTTCTTGTGTGAGGTGTGGAGAAGGCATGGAATTTTGAAAACAAGGTTTTCGTACGGCCCGTGATGCAGTGCTGAGAGCACAGATTGCAGGGCAGCTCTTGAGTCGCTGAAAATTGACCATTGTTGCGGTGGTTTCCGATTGACCACACAAAGTGCAGCGCGCAAAGCAGCTAGATGCCGTGGAGTGGTCAGGCCTAAAGCTGATGGTAACACCTCTTGCTGGGACAACTACTGCACCTGAGGAACACTGGCGGTTCGTGGATCCATCGGTATATATATGTACACTGTCTGAATATTTCTCGTGCGAAACAAGAAGAGACATTTGTTTCAGCACGGGCAATGAAACCTCAGATTTCCTCCGGATTCCTGGTACGCTAAGATGCACTGTGGGTCAAATCAGACACCGAGGGGGTATCGATGGTTTAGATGCAGGAGTGAAGCCTGAGTTAAGTTTCTCGTTGTACTTCACAATAATTTTAGCGAAAGACGCTTGGCGCTTCTCTGAAGACAACAGTGCAAGGTGATGACAGGGAGCACGTGCAAAGTGTCTGATGTGCGTTCTTAGGACTTCTACAACAATGTGAGTTTGTATTGAATCGTCACCAGCAATTGCAATATTTGCCTCTGTTCACGTACATCTGGGCAGAACAAGGCCCACTCTCAGTGTTTGGGCTTGTACTGCCTGTAGAACGTGAACATTGGTCTTGCAGGTATTGCTCAGCACGGGCAAGCTGTATCTCAGGAAACCGAGAAACAGGGATCTTTAGAGTTCCATCAGTGCGTCTACTGGCATTCCCCACGTCTTTCCTGCCGGGAACTTGAACAATTGGGAAATAGCGGTCAGGCGCGCTTCTTCATATAGGCCACATGCGGATTCCAAAGAGGTCCCTATCAATAATGATGCCCAGAAACCGGTTGGTTCTGGCGTAAGAAATGGGTTGCCCGCAGATTGAGATGACATAAGGGGCCATTGCTTTCCGAGTGAAGGCTACCAGTGCGCATTTTTCTGGTGATATGCTGAGACTTTGTTTTAGCAAGTAGTTGGCAATCATAGTTGGTGCTCTTTGAAGCCGGAAAGGTATCTGAAAAAGTGTGACTGCCGAATCCCAGACACAGATGTCGTCTGTGTATATTGAGATCGTACTGGTACTTTGCAAGTACTCAGCAAGGTCAATTAGTGCAAGATTGAATAGCGTCGGGCGAAGAACTGCACCTTGAGGAACACCCCTGGAAGTATAGCGTCGCGTAGTTGGGCTATCTTCTGTTAACACAAAGAATGATCTTGCAGCCAGGTAACTCGAAATCTACCGAAAGACTCGACCACCAAGGCCAACCACGACAAGAGCACCCAAAATGGCTTCATGTAGTACATTATCATACGCGCCTTTCACATCTAGAAACAACGCTGTAGATTGTCGCTTACGGGATCTTTCGTCCTGAACGTACGAAACTAGTTAAACGACATTGTCGATGGAAGAGCGGTCGCATCGGAAACCAGCCATGGAATTCGGATAAATCTTGTAGTATTCAAGATACCACACTAGACGGCCTAGTATCATACTTTCCATGATCTTTCCTACGCAGCTGTCCAGTGCTATTGGGCGGTATGAGGCGAGTTCGAGTGGGGATTTGCCCTGCTTGAAGATGGGTACCAAGCGACTTACTTTCCAGTCGTCAGGAACATTGCCATTCTGCCACGAGATGTTGTAAAGGGTGAGCAGTTCTCTCCTTGCACCCTTCCCAAGGTTGCACAAGGCTCGGTACGAAATACCATCTGGACCCGGAGAAGTTGAACGCCTGCAGAGAGCTAGTGCCGCCTCGAGCTCCTCCATTGTAAAAGGAAGGTTCATGTGGTAGTCACGAAAACAGAAGACGTCACCTCTCACTGGACAATTTGGACGAGTGGCTTGGTTGGCGGTCTGCGCCGAGAAATCTTCTGCGACATCAATATCTTACCGCCCTTGAAAGAGCGTGAGCGCTTTGAATGGAAAACGCTGTTCCGTAGGGTGACGCAGACCTTGCACCGTTCACCATATGTGTGAGAGTGGCTTGCGAGGATCTAGTGAATGGCAAAACGTTGTCCATTGTTCCGACGCTCATCTATCCATGCGACGCTGAATTTTTTTGCATTCTCGCTGCCTTAAGATTGTCAATTGATTTTGTGCGCCAATACCAACGCTCCACCCGGCGTCGAAGTTCTCGGAGTCGCTCGAACTCTATGTCAAAGTCGTTTCGTGCGGAAGATCACCGTGCGAGTGGCGTTTTGCATTGTGCTCTTAATTGTTTGCTCTAACCCAGATCGTAGGCCATCGCTGCAAGCATCTTTCATGTCAGAATTGAAGTTGGTCCATTGGACTGCTCGAATGGTCGTCCGTGGGCCACAACTAGACAAGCCTTTGATGTTAAGGTAGATTGGAATGTGATCACTTCCTTGTGCCTCAACATCTGGAATCCACTTGACGTATCTCGCGAGGGAGTTGGAGACAAAAGCAAGGTCGAGACAGCTGCCGTTTGTCACCCCTCGAAGAAAAGTGGGGCAACCATCGTGCAGGAGAGTAAGGCCATAGTTCTAGGCAATGTTTGCTAACCTGCGTCTTCTTGCATTTGTCCGCGTACTTCCCCATGCGTGATGGTGTGCATTGAAATCACCTATGATGAACAATGGTGCAAGACACACTCTCAAAATATCCGCTAAATTCCTGGATTCGAGATTATTAGAAGGCGATATATAAACGCCTATGTGAGTAAACATGAGTTTATTCTCTTTCACAGTGATGCAGACATACTGATTGTCATCGTGAAGCGCAATTTGTTGTACAATCTACGTCAGTTCACGACGAACAAAGATGATGATTTTGTTGCACACACCATTTGTTGAGGACATGACAGCTTCGTACCCCGAAAGTCTTATTGGTTTCGACAAATTGGGTGCACAGATGACGATGAGTGGAAACACGTTAGTATACACCATCTGCATTGTACCAACAATTTCCACTGCATGCAAGCTTACTTATTATTTGCTGTAGTTTTGATGTCCAAGTTCTTTTGGCCGCTCACAAAGGTGGACTTGCACATTGACGTGGCACGTCGACGGCTGCCGTTTTTGCATGCAACTCTGACCTTGCACTGCTTTGGAATGTGAATCTTTTTCGTGCTGCGGAAACACACTCCTTTAGAGGAAAGAATCGTCTGAGAGTTACAAGTTATGTTGTAGGCCCATGTGCTCAGATTTCGGCACACGTTAAAAACCCCAGGTGGTCAAACTTTCCGGAGTCCTTCACTACGGCGGCTCTCATATTCATATGGTGGTTTTGGGACGTTAAACCCCACATAATCAATCGAGAGTTGCTAGTTAGAGTTGCAGTACTGGTTCTCGTGATCTGTGGATCTGCGGCTTTAAAGGCTGATCTATGCGGATTCGCAATAGACGATGTAAAAGCACTCAATCACTGGGGTCTCACATAATCACGATCAGAAGGAAATGCAGCCTTACCTAGTGAATCATCAGGTCGATGATCTAGTGTCTTTTTGCGCCTGTCCAGCTCCACTCGTAAGTAGCTGAGCAAGGCGGTGAGCGCCATCCGATTTCCGGTTGCTGATTCGGCTGATGAAGAGCTACTATCCTTGATTGAAGTATTCATCTCCTGCTGCGCCTCCACCTGAGACCGATGATAGCTGAGGATTATTTCTCATGCAAACGCCCGCAGCCCAGGATTTAGCATGGCGTTGTAACTGTCCTCCTCGACGCCGAGTGCCGTTAGTCCACGCATGTGCACAAGCAGGTCATTGTAGAGCCATTGCAGGTCATTAATATTTTGGGCTGATGTCAGGGGCTTGAGGTCTGTGAGCCCTTGCATATGATCTTGAATCAGCACCTTTGGCTTTCCGAACCTCTTAGTCAAGATGTCGATGACACCCACGTAACATACAGACGTTGTCTGCACTCCTGCTATGGCTGCATCAGCTTCTCCTGTCAAAAATGCCTTGAGGTAGATAACCGGTCGATATCAGACAGCTCGGTGTTCCTGTGAATCACTGCGTCAAACTGTTCTCAAAATGGCTGCCAATTTTCTTCGCTTTTCCCGTCGAATTTGATTAGTTACGATTTGGGAAGTGTGGCCTTTATGGAAGGAATCCGGACTTCCACGACTGGCCGATTTGAAGAGAGATTTATTGCTTGTGCTTCCTCAGTGAAACTTCGATTTATTGCCTTTAATGAGCCGAGATAGCTGACAATTTTATCGTCGTATTCCAGCACATGTTCGAACTCAACATTTCCGTTGTCGTCTGATAAGTGTGGTTTGATAGCGGCGTTCGCGTCACTTAGTTGCTTCTGCAGAAGAAGTAAACGCTTGATGAGCGCACCTACCACAATGATGTCGGAGGCTCGTTCGTTTCTTTGAATTCCTTCGGCCTCGTTAGTGATGCGGGCCACATGAGCACGAAGCACCCGTCGTTTTTATTGGGATAGCAATTATATGGACACTCTCGAGCAGATTTTGCCACCGGCATCGGCGCCGGCGTCGACGTGGGCGTCGGCGTCGCTGTCATTCACCGTATATGTATACGCATCTTTATATATAAGAAAATGGAAGAAAGAAATATAATTCAGCAAAGTACTCGGGCGTGCAGCATTGAGCCTCTGACCTCTCAATTGTGAGTGCGAAGCGTTAGCCACTGAGTCACGAAGGAGCACCTCTTTCAACGTTGAAACGGCAAGCTATTTATATCTACCAGTTACCGCTGCCGATAAGAATCTTGGGGGAACTACTATCGTGATTTCAGCATTATCAGCGCGATGGCGCAATGAGCGTGCAAACTCAGGGGCTTTACCCGTTGCCAGATTGTCACGCCACCGGGACGCGCACTCTCATCTCTCACGTGTACTTTGCCCCACGGAGAAGGGACGCTCATGCGTGCGCTCGCTAATCTCGTGGTGGGGACAATCGTACGCGTTAGGTTTCACCGGAACGATTCTGTTGTAGTTACCGGGCGCACAATGGTCACTGCACTCGTTGCATAGTCTATTTGCGAAAAGGGCGCGCTTTTCAGATGCAGCGAAGTAACAACTGAAACGCTTATTCGGTTTATCTGTACCTGTGCGTATGTTTCGTGCGTCATTTGTGTGCGAGAAACGTGGGGCACGTTTCGATCTACTTGCAATTCTTCGCATGATCTTCTAATTTGTTGCTATCACGTTCATTGCTTCACCTTTGCTGCAAAGCTGTGACTTTTTTCTTCAACATCTTCATGGCTCTTAATGGTGTACGTCTTGGGTCCAGTCGATGTGGTTGATGTTTATGAAAAATCTGCTGCAGGGTTTCGGCACCAAAAATGTAGACAATTGTTTGTATAAGATGTCGATCGGGAAAAGCGCAGTCCGACAAGAGTACACTGGACTTATTTTACACCATTTACAGACACAAAAAAGGCTCTTTTGAACATCGATTGTAAACATTCGACAGCAGTCTGTCTGATTAGATTTGAAAACTGGGAGATGATTTAAACTTCAACCAAGAGTTCTTGAAGAAACCCGACGTTTCGGAACTGACTTGGTTCGTTCCTCTGGGGAAACTGCAAGACTGCGCTGCAGCGGCGTCTTCAAAGCACTCGTGGGGCGGATAATGACCCCCCTCTCTCTTGTTTTGCCGTGGAGCGCAGTCCATGACTATACACTGGCGGAAGGGCTCCGCTAGAACGGTTGATGTTTTGGGCTGTCCGCTGTGAATGCCACGACTCGAGTAGTAACGGATTCGTGGCATACACAACGAACAGCCCAAAACATCATTCACTCTCTCGGAGCCCTTCTCCCAGTGTATACACATGGACTCTGCTCCACGACAAAACGAGAGAGAGAGAGAGAGGTCATTATTTACTCCGAGAGTGCTTTGAAGACGCCGTTACTACGTAGTCCTAAGTTTTGCCCTGAGGAAGGAACAAAGTCGGTTCCGAAACGTCGGGTTTTTTCAAAAACATTTGGTTGGAGTTTAAATGATCTCCCACTTTTGAACATCAGTAGGAAAACACCTGAGCAACCGCCTTTACGTCTTTGCTCAACCGCTTTTTCTGTTTGGCTGTCTCCTCCACCTCGGTTTGTCTCTCTGGAGCACCCTCTCTGACCCCACAGGCGCTTCTCTGTCTTTGAACGTGCCTACTGAAGCGGCATAGTAGGAAATGGCTTTGTCGCCGAGCTTTTGGTCAAGGAAACGAGAATCATGTTCCATTCACAACAGTGCATATACAAACAGGATTGTGAGCCAATGCACCACAGCTGTAACCCACTTCATATGTAACCCACTTCATATGTGCCGGACTACTCTATCTGGGTCTAACGCCTTCGCCTTCTATCCTGGCTTCGAAGAGACTCAATCGTGATTTGAAGTTGACCACAGAGTCTAGTACAACTTTGTTCATTCTTGACTTCACTACATGTGTTACTTCCTGATTTGGATTCAGCACAATGTTCTCTTATGTGAATGACCTACCTGTTTGGTGTGATCATATAGGGTTGACTGATAGGTTACGTTGTATACATGCATGTTCATGCATATCCATCTATGATCCCCAGTGGTATCGACAGAATAAGTGAATGAAATAATTTATGAATGACTACCAGTGACTAATACTTATGGCATGATGTTCCTAAATATTTGAGCTCGTCGAAATAGAGTCGTTGCGGCTCGGTTCCAGCGGGTCTCGTTGTGGGTAGCTGGCCGTCACCGCCGGATCCGTTTAACCCTTCTTGCAGGGAGGAAGGCACATTCTTCGGGAGATATTTACAGATGCTTCTTTTACATTATTTACAAGCGAGTGTTTCTCGCCCCATGACGAACATCTAGGCAAAGATGTCATACACCAAGACGATCTTGTCGAAGGCTCTACATCAAGAAGGCATCAGCATCAAAAGCAGACGGAGCAGCCCGCGAGGGCTGATTATAAACAGTCCCGTTTCCCAAAATCTGTTTATGAAGGAAAGGGCACCAAATTACTCTTCCCAATCTTAAGACATACACCACTTCCAACGGGGGCGCCCGCATTCGCCCACGACAGCTTCCTTGACGGGGGGAGGGGGGGGCAGAGTCACCACACTTGCCCCACTGGGTACATTACGGGTTCCCTTTGAGCGTACACGGCCGCTGCGGTGATCGGTCTCACGCTCACGACAGCATAAATCAAGAAGGCCGCCGCAAAGAAGCTTAAAAAGGGTCCGCTGAACTGCTCGCTTAATTAGCGGGGCGATTCGCGGCTGCCACCACTGTCTCTTCCAAGAAAGATGTTGCTACAGCCTGAACACTTGTCTCGTGAAACAGCTTACGGCAACTCACGACACGGCGCCTCGCGTGGCCAATACATGGCGGACATTGGCCGCCAGCCCATCGGCGACTTCTTTGAGGATCAAAGAACTCAGCTCCCTGGTAAGCCCAGGTGCCATACCTAACATCAACTCATTGGATAGCTTCCGTACACTTCCGCAGCATACACTTCTTTTTATCAAGCGACGCGTGTTATAACGAACCCCCCTATTATTTCATTCAATGCCAGTGCAAACACGCGCTCTTCAAGAGAAGCCGTCGGTTCTCCTTAGTTCAGAGAGTGGTCGTGATGCGACGCCACATGAGGGGTAGGGCTGCTTGCTTCATGCGTGCTTCCGAGCGTATTCTCACGGAGACATGATATAGACGTGTGTCCCTCTCCAATATCATATGTTTGTCAGCTATGTTCTTTCATGCTCCTTCTTTGTGGCTGCAAGCAATGCCACCCTCACCTCACAGCGCTAGTTATGCAGCGGCGTCCCCGTTGAGCGTCCTTATTGGTTGCCCGCGTAGCGCGACAAACGTCAACACGCTATCTCAAAACACTGTATCACTTACAGAGTCAGCGTGACTACCAACAGTGTGATCACGAGGAATTCTCACGGATCTGTACATAACGGAACAAAAATTACTTTATATTATTCCCGTCGTGAGGCACTGCATAACGGATTCTCTTCCCTATGACAGCAAAGCACAAACGAAGGTTAGGCGATCGGTGAGAGCAAAAAATGCCAGGACAGCACAGAAGGCGCAGCACAGTTACAGCGAAAGCCTAGACGACCAGCCTTTGACAGCCTTTTCGAAACACTCATTGGGTAACTACTGCAAGCACACTTGCTTCATACCCACTAGGTCATTATTAATAAACTTATTTGGGCAGTAGGCTGGCATTCGTTATGCTATTTTTCGTCATCCTTCTGAGAAGCGTGGTATCTGCTAAACACTTGCAAGAAATTTCGTGCCAATTGTTCATGCAGTAGCTGATGACGATGAGAAATTATGGCTGCAGTGGGTATGCGCCACAGTTATTGAGGAAACAAGAACAAGCTTTTGTAATGGGTTGGAGCATTGGACGGCCGAATTGTTACGCTATTCGCAATGTGCAACGACTGGTCGTTCTTTCGCTGTTTTAAAATGCTTTATAAGACGTATTAACGCGATTTCTTTCTCGACATCAAGCCTGCCTAAGGCAAGTTTGACAACAAGTCACAAGTACCGGTGTACCTCAGTGGTAGAATACTGGGCTGGTATCCAGCAGACCCGGGTTTGAGCCCCACTGTGTCATTGGTGCTAGGTCAAGCCTGCCTAAGGCAAGTGTGACAACAAGTTGCAGAAACCGGCGTAACTCAGTAGTAGAATACTGGGCTTGCACCCAGTGGACTGGGGTTCAAGCGCCCCCTGTGTCACTGATGCAATGTTTGTTTTTTCTAATTTCACGCTATGTGGTCGCGGACACCGGCGGCGGCGGCCAACTGCGCGTGACTCGAGTTGTGAACTCATAAGAGCTTTCACTGTAAAAATGGCTAACTGAGTGGGTACTGAACGGCTGGATCGGGCGCATCTGGCTGGCACTGATAAAATAGAGGAGGCGCTAGTATAGCTCACAGATTCAGGGAGCTGTGTCTTATGCGAAAACCGCAGAGCACAGAAAAATGCGGCTCTATAAAGTGTGCTGGTCCCATACGGATTTGTTCGGGCCGTTTTTTAATAAGTGTTGTTATCTAGATAAATGGCTTGTCAGTGATTGGCTGCTTCAGATATGTAAATATGATCTTTTATCGAGGTTAGTCGTCGATTCACGTTCCCGCATTTTACTGTTGCTTGCATATGAACGCACGTGTGCCGTTAAGGCCCGTAGTAACTAGAGTGTTGGGCACACCTTTTTCAAAGAATGGCTTTGGAGTGGGTATCGCGTATGATTCCCGCTGAACAGGGAAATCAATGTGAGTGTTCTCAAAATGAATGCAAATAGCATTTTTGTGCGAAAAACAGGCGCTGCGGCTGCAGGGCGTCTTGAGGTGCTGAGAGAACGCGATGATGTTACCTTCGGCATGGCACGTCCCTTCCCGAAGCAGTGCTAATAAACTGTGACTTCCAGCAGTGGCATATACGTGCTGGCGGAGTTATTCGCGGAGGCCATAATTGAAAATACGAGACGCTTGCTCACACTGCGCTCAGCTTTTGGTCATTATTGTCCGATGTTGTGATCCAGCTGCAGAACATTTAGTGACTTCATAGTTGCTTCAGCCTCGGTTACATAAATATGTTGCGCTCTCGCAGTTTAGACAACCTTTCATCGTAGTGCAGAGCGGCTTCGCTGGGGAGCTCGCTTGCAAGCCCACACTTTCGGCGCGCTCGTGTGGGTGGAGCAAGACAAACTTTTTTTCGCGCATTTTACATCTCTTGCTGAAATAACTACACAAAAGCTTTCAACATATCGTCGACATAAGCCAGCGCTTGTTATCAGAAAGTCTTACCGAATTCTAAAACACTCCTGCTTCATCCAAGTCGATAAGGCACCACCGGCGTCAAGGCCTGTGAATTAAAAAAATCATAACCACGGGATGGCAGCACGCTATTACGCCATCCTGACGCAACGGATAGCGAAAATTTGTGGTGTCCATATGACGTCACTTGACATGCTATCACACGCCATCACATGACATCGTGGCTTAAACAAAGGTTGGCCGGTCTTGGAGGAGAAATTACGCCACATGTTTTAATGCACATGAAAAACTGGCGGAAATGTCCCCTTAAAGGAGTCAGGCAACCCTTTTTTAGCACGGTCAGAACACGCTGTCACTTGGTAGCCGAGGTACCTGAGAACAGGCGAGCCCAAACACTATAGCGCAGCACGAGACGTGCAATTTCCAATAATTCTCAAAGTCGTCTATAAATCTCTTCTCTCGACAACTGATGCCATAAACCACCTAAATAACGGCACCATAAAGACCAATTACACGGTACTGACTGGTTTCAGCACCATAGGCGGCATAGTTACTGCATTTGCAGCAGGATGCCAGCAGTGGCGCACGGGCACAACAAGCAAGCACTCGGGATAGCCCACGCACTCGCTTGTGACCGCCCTAAGAGTAGGCCATGTGCCCGAAGGAAACAAAAATTACTCAAAATTATGAAGCGTGCTGACAAAGTGACACACTTCTTCACCTCCCTGTTTTAGCCCTCTCTGAGTAGCTTTCAGCTTGTACTAAAGGAGTTAGAAAGCGTTTGAAGCGTGCGACGTGTCCCTGCAATTGCTCTATACTTCACCAGTTCTAAAAACTTTTGCGGAGGTCAATTCGTGAGTCAACAAGCTTTCTTAATGAAGCCATTTGATGAACACTAGAAAGAAATGTCGCACGCTTTCTTTAAACACACAATATACACCTCAAGGGATTCATGTTATGACATATTAATAATCTCTGTCATTACTGCACGTTTTTCTTTGGTATTTAGTGATGGATACCAAAATATATGAAACATAAATGAGACGACGATGATATCATCAGGTTTAAAAGGTTAGGTATAGTCTTAGAGTGTCTCAGAGTGCCAGTCTCAAATGATGAATAGTGTTCAGCGCTGTCCATTTATACACCACTCGGTAACGTAATATTGCGCACTTAGATGAATAAAAAATGCCAAAAGAAAGGCTCAGCGAAATAATAAGAATCACCTCCGCTCTTGCTGCTTATTGTAGCAAGGTGTCATCAAAGAATTCCAACTGTTGCCAGCTGCTTGCATTTTCTTCATAACGGTTACTGTGCGCTTAATTCGGTATTTTGGGTAGATACGGTACAGTAGATAGAGAACGGTACGGTAGATAGAGAATTCAACAGTGTTTTTGTTTTGCTATTTCAAGCCAAGTTGATGACTATTGTGTAGTTACACTGCTGCTGTTGCCTAACACTTATCACTGAGATATTGACAGCTGTGAATTCACTTTGTTTACAAGCAGCATAGTTCCAAGCAACACTAAGCACAGCAACAAGTAGCCAAAACTATACTGGTAGGCAATGTAGTGCTTCTGCGAAATAATAAGTATTTCACAAGTCGTGGGGTGCCACAAGGCGGTGTTTTGAGTCCAACACTTTTCAACCTGGTTCTCGTGGGGCTCACCGAAATGCTGCCACAGACGGCTTATATATCTCTCTACGCTGACGATATCTGCATTTGGGCGTCCGGCGTGACACGGCCTCAAGTGCGCGCAAGAATACAGAAAGCGGCAACAATGACATCGACATACCTTCGCCAACAAGGTTTGACTATCGCCACAGAAAAATGCGCAGCGGTGGCGTTTACACGCAAACCGATGTCTTTCTACTCATTGTGCATCGATGGCAGATCAATCCCATATAAGAGCACTCATAGATCCTTAGGCGTCATCGTAGATCGTGACCTAACCTGGAGCCCGCATGTCACATACCTGAAGAAAAAGCTCATTGGCATTGAGAATGTATTCAAGTTCGTCGCCGGAAAATCATGGGGCCCATCCGTGCACTCCATGTTGCAACTTTACACAGCCCTCTTTCTCGGAACTCTCCGGTACAGCCTTCCTGTGCTGTCCAACACGTGCAAGACTAACATCCGTGCACTGCAAAGCGTACAAGCCCAAGCACTTCGGACATGCCTTGGCCTTCCAAGATGCTCATCGACAGTGTCAACTATTGTTATTGCACAAGAACAACCGGTCACAACGCACATCATTGTCGAGACGCTGAGAGCGCACATTCGGCATTTATCACGGCTACCGTCACATCATTTAGCGTGTTTGACAGCTCGGAGGCCCCATTCTTCGTGTACTGCGGTATCGTGACAAAACATCAGGACATACTACCGCCTGGCTTCAAACTTGCGATGCATCCAGCAACTGCGCCATGGAGTCTTCGTCAACCTGACGTGCGCTTATCAGTTCCTGGAATCTTTAAGAAAGCACGCATGTCAACGCTAGCCCTGAAGCAATTTACTTTGCGCCTGTTGGACGAAAGGTACTTCGACCGCATACATGTTTACACCGATGGCTCCACTAATTCCAACAGCTCCACAGGAGCAGTGGTTGTTCCATCTGAAAATGTGTTGCTTCAGTACAAGTTTTCTCACACCACGACGTCGACAGCAGCAGAGCTCGCAGCACTTCAAGGTGCAGTAAAGTACATTCTTCGCCAGCAACCTAACCAATGGGCCATCTTTTGCGACTCCAGGTCAGCCTTACAGTTACTACGGTTTGTTATGCAGCACGGGCTACATGAACAATCAGTATATCAGATAAGGCACAACTACCACGAAGCGCTCGCGGAAGGTCACGATATTGTATTTAAGTGGTTGCCGAGTCATTGCGGAATCGTCGGCAATGACCGCGCGGATGAAGCTGCTCGATCGGCTCATGACCAAGACCAGCGCACGCCCATACCACTCTTGAGAACGGACGCTGCAAGGCTACTACAATCACTTGCTCGCCGTATATCTCTCCTACAATGGAATACGCAGGGTTTCTCCAGCACGCACCTGTATTCGATCGACCCAAATTTGCAACTTCATTTGCCATCCAGGTTCCCACGATGCGCTGAAACTTTACTGTGTCGCATGAGGTTGGGCGTGGCATTCACGAATTCGTACTCTCGTCTCCTTGGAATGGCGAGCACTTCGGCATGCAACATCTGCGCCTGCGAGGAAACGCTTGAGCACATTCTATGTCATTGCCCAGCATACCAGACCGAACGATTTATTATGGAAGCCAAGCTCTGTCAGCTGGATTCACGGCCGCTTACAGAAGAGAAGATCCTGGGACCTTGGCCGACGGCTTCCCATACGCGCAAAGCCCCGAAAGCCCTCTTGTACTTTTTAAGGACCACCAAACTTCACGACCGCTTGTGAAAGAACTGTGCGAGGCCGTGCTGTGTAGTCTCGAGCTGACTATTTATGCTTCTCTTTCTTACTCCTCTTCTTTTCTGTCTCTTTCCGTTCTATTATTCCCCTTTTCCCCCACCCCAAGTGTAGGGTAGCCAACCGAGCCAAGCTTGGTTAACCTCCCTGCTTTTCCTCTCTATTTATCTCTCTCTCTCTCTCTCTGGGAAATTTGATGCCTGGGCTGTAAGAAACTGTTGATCCTGCGTTAGTATTGAAAGTTGGTGGGACCTAAGTCGATGAGGTATGTAACTTCCTTTTTTATTATTTACTTTGTGGTGTTACAGCACCACGAACTGCCAGAGTCCGCTTATCTTTACGCCCAAACCGTGCGAATTGCCAGACACACCGAAGTGTGTGCCACACGTATACCTCTGCATGCCATAAGGCGGGGTCGATAAACAAGCCGAAACTCTGTTATAGCCAGGGTTGGATGTGCAGCGCACCATATTGAAGATCGAATTTTCTCGCCCGGTTCGCCAAATCGCTTTTTGGTGGCAACTTGTTTGTTGTCATGTAGCTATACACAGCAGACTCGCGTGCATCAAGCGCTCCCTATACTCTTCAGCGTCTTTGTTTTCTTGACTTCTTGCTTTTCTTTGTGTAGTGACAGTATACCTTTCATCCTACGGCTTGACCGGTCGAGTGCGTCGGGAGCACGTAGCGAGGTTTGTATGCTTTACGATAACTGATGGCGAAAATCGAGAATAAAAAATGTAGACGACAACAGCATTGACTTGTTTGACCGCGAAATCTTCTCTACTCTCTCAGTATCCGGAGTATTGAATAGCTTCTTGAAAACTATGCACCTTAAAAGCCGGGCCAGAGATGGAGTGAGATTTTCGTCGTCCTTGTTAATCGCATCCCGGTGAATGCGAACTTGAAGTACACGCCGCTTTCGGGGTATGAAAAACAGGAGACGGAGGTATTACGCGAAAACGCGTCAACTGTGGAGGCTAACTTTACAACGAGCCATATGATTTTCACATGGGCTCGCTTGTTTTCCATCATCAACGTGGATTGTTTCTCAGAATATACAGGCGAAGAAAAGGAACACAGGGTGCGAAACTATATATACAGTATTACCAGAACGAAGTGACCTTATTTACACCGTGCCACAAACAACATTCCAAATTACATGACGATAGTTATAGAGCGAGAACAAAACGACGACACAGAGACAAGAAGGACACAAAAGACACCAGCGTGTCCTTCTTGTCTCGGTGTCGTCGTTTTTTCTCGCGCTATAACTATCGTCACGCCCTACCAACTAGCCCAAGCTGCCACACTCCAAATTACAGCTAGGGAGTACTGCAATGAGAAAGCATCAAAAAAAAACAAAATTAACGAGCCACTCTGATAACGCTTTTTCTTACAAGACAAAAAGTTGGTGGCAATGTGCTAGAGTTATGATTCCGTGGTCCTCGATAAGCATGCATGTGATTTCATTACTTATTTTTCTTTTAGGGTTGACAATGCAATTCTAATAATTAGGTAATAACCACAATTATCGCAGTGAAGTTCAAACTCGTGCAGTTTCGTTTAACTTTAGCCTTAGGCAGTTATGGCCATGAGGGGCATTCGTCTCTAAGGAGCATGCACAGAAAAACATAAATCTTTTCGGGTGACCAAACAAGGGGAAGAGAGGGGAGAAAATTCGAATGGATATCGGAATATATATATGCATACCATACGAGGGCAATGCTGCAGCCGTTCGATCGTACAACGATGCCTCGGGAAAGAACGCACGCGTTTCGGTTTTAAAGACGCCAGCCGGGTGTACAGAAGCGCGAGCTATCAGCGCGAATATGAAATATCGCATAAGGCCCAAGCGAAAATTGCGTGAAGACAGAAGCGGCGACGACGATGCGCTGGCGTGCTACAGCTCGATTATTTCACACGCTACAATGTTGTACCCAGAAGGCGAAGCCAAACACCACAGGACGAAACGTGCCACAGCGAGGAAAAAAAATGCAAAACAAGAGGAAAGAAAAAAAAGGCACCAACTGCCAATAACAGCGTGCGTTTTCGTTCTCATCTCGCAGTAGCGCAGGATGTTTGGGAAATAGTACAAAGGACGTAAACTCGGGCGATCGATCAAATAGGACCACGCAAACCAGCATATGTATATATCAGGAAGAAATTGGACACAGCAATACATGTGGGCAGAAACACCCTGCCACTTGCCTTTAGCAGTTTGGTCTTTTTTCAGTCCTTCTTCATTTCTTGGCAGCAACTCTTTCGCAACGCGTGATCGATATCTTGTTGGGCATGTATGTGCGTGATGAAACGTTTGGGACGTGTCGACAGAAGCCGACTCAAATGAAACGAGGTACCAGGCAAGAGGCACGGGAGATGCACCCTACACACAAGCATATATATATATATATATATATATATATATATCACGTGCAAGTACAGTGGTCACAGAACGCAGGCCTCAATATCTTACGGGCGGCAAAGCATGCGCTTATTTCTTTAGAACACACCTTTTTGCTACGCACATGTCGATAACACCTCTTTGCAGCAGTGTTTCTTGTTAGTCACAACAGTTCAATCGTTCCTCGAAAAGCGTTATGACAGGGTCCAATGTATGAGAAATATTAGACAGTCTCACTGCAGTATTCAGTGAATAGATTATTCACGATGCTCACACGGTTGCATTGATTGGAGCTTCGATTTTTGATTTCGTGTCTAGGTTCCACCACTGGGTCCCGTTTCGTACGACGTGAGCGAAGCGCGCATATTTGGCTACCCAATGGAATCCTCGTAGCGACAGAGAGACATCGTTTTATTTAAAGATATAGATAAACCAAACGTGTGAGAGAGCGAGAGAATATCAGTGTACGATTTCGTATGAAAATCCATAAGTACTGTGAAGCAGCGATATTGATAACTGTCGGTTGTGATACTAGAATTCATCGAAAAAGAGAAAATTCCAATATCCTTTCGCAATACTGCGCCTAGAACACACACACACATTCCAGTGAATCACGCGAATTGTGGAAATCAATGTCATGCGCAGCAGTGGGCGAGCGGCTACCTGTGCCGCATTGTTTGGCCTTAGCCAAGCGCCACGAGGCGCATCGACGTATCAGCATACATATAGTAGTTGTGTGCACTTACTACGCTCACTGACTACAGCGGGACGTGCGAAGGGTAGCTCACTGTTCGACGTAACATCGGTACTAACGTTAACGCCCAGACGTGAGTTGCATCGAAAACTAATGCGCGTTACTGCTCATATCACGAGTAGCATTCACTGACTTATTCTTGTTGGGTGGAGCAGTGCTTGATTATGACTTGCTGAGTCATAGCAATGCATACGTAATGTTTATGATTGTGCTATAAGAGTGCATAGCGAACGTTGCCACCGCAAATAACGTTAGACAAGCGCCACTATACCAGAACTGATTTTACACGATATACTTCACAACTACTAACGAAACAGTACATTCGTTTGTTATCTGGGCAGCTTGGGTGGCTGCGGAGGGTCGTTGCAGTACGTTTGACCGCGTTTGTCTGCTTCCATAACTAATACATTGTACGAGAAAAAAAGAAAAATAAAAGGGGGCGGGAGTGCTGTTACTCGCTCCCTTTTTATTCTTTTTTGTTAGTCGTGACTTGACACATATGCGACTGTCTTTAAATATACCATCAATTCTATGAGGATATCATAATATTAGGAGCGTTGAAGGAGGCGTGACTCTGAAAGACAGTGAACACCTATTCTTGGAAAGAACTATATGTGTGACAACTCAGGACACATAGAAAAGAATAACAAGTAATCTTCTTTTTTATGGTGTACAGTAAAATCGTTATTACAACTAACGGCACTTCATTTTGTTCAACCCATGCAAACACTGCTCTCAAAAAAGTTTTGATTGTACGCTACGATGCTTAAGACGCGTTCGTACCCATCAAGAGGGTTCCTTAGCAGGCTATCCACAAAGATTGATCCTGATTGCCCGGATTACGGGGAAGATTTTAGTACTTTAGCCCACATGCTCTGACATTGCCCTGTGTTAAGAGACTTCAAGAACAGCGAGGACTGGGCTAAGAGAATCACGAGTTTCAAATTGGGAAAACAGTCACGTGAGAGAGCGGAACGGCATGGCCTGCCGGCTTCAACATGAAATTAGCCGACAGAAGCCCAGGGATCCCTATAGCAGTGGAGTGACATGCCCATAGAGTCAATGAGGACGAAAATTGGACATGACGATAGCGCCGTCTGGATTGCGGTGGCAGTTGTGCAAAGTTTGGAAAATTACTATTTTACTGACAACTGAAAAAAGTTTTTATCATCTTCTGCACTTAAATAACTTCTTTGAACAAATAATAACTAAGAATATTGTTTGTATAAGTTATTATCGCGTATAAAACGAAATGGTTTTTAAAGCCCCAGGACGTTTGGATATGGCGGCTGGCCGTTCGCATAGCAGACGACACCGTCGTCGTTTGCGTCTGCGTCATGGCTGCCCCCCTCTCGTCGCAGCAGCTCCCTGTCTTAATTTATCTAGTTTGCATGTAGTATAATGCAGTAAACTACTCACTAGAAGCCGCATACAAGCCGAGCAAAACTACAACGCTGATCACACAAACTTGCAGCAATAAATTGTTTCATTGGAAGTCAATCGATGTTTACATGAAATAAAGGTCACGTAAGTAACGTTTTAGCATGTTCAGCAGTGAACAATATGCATTCATCAGATAGCGGGTACGTACGTACTACGCATAGCCCCAACACAGATGCCCGGAGCACAGAAGCTGTCCAGCGCTGACTGATATATCCATCTCGCTCCACGAGAGCTTCACTGCAGTAAGTAAAGGTGTACTGCTATCGTTCCTACACTTCTGAAGCCGAAGATGTTGTAACACCTCGTTGACAGTATTTGGCAAACTTTCTGTAAATAAAAATTCGGCAGATCCCGCGTACCTGGGAATCGACGTTATGCGAAGCATGCGGAGGAAAGGTGACCATGTTGCATTATTTTATTGAGCGACACGTCATGCAATAACACTAAATAGATGTACCAATGTTACACGCACAGACATATGTTGAAGAGTTGCAGATGTTTATATAACCAGCTGTTTGCACTTGCGCAGCGATGCCAATTGGAACATCGTTTTAGCAATACCAGAAGCTAATATGAAGCGCTGATGCTCGCGAAGATGCTGGCCCTGGGCACTGCTGCATAAATCATCTTCAGCGCATGGCACCTAAACACAAATAACGTTAACCCGACGTGAAAGCTGTACCAGAGGAGTCCATATGTAATGTTTATAAAACTGAGTAGGCATCACTGCAACCACTATCGACGTGCAACCCCACTCATCATCATTCCCTCCATGGATATGCTGCGATTTTTTATTTTAGTTATCGTTCCAGATGACTGCGAATTACGGTGATGCATGGCCGAATCCATGACGTGTCTCGAAATATGCTTGAAAAGCGTTTCACCCGCTGTAAAAACAACCGCTAGGAAGTTGATGCCCCCTACTAAAGATTGTCTTCCTTTCTGCATGCGTATTCAGTTTGCGCTGATAGTTTTCTTAAAGATGAATCTGCACTAACTTTCACAAAACCATTCCTGCTTAATCATTTGTTGAACACAAAGGACCAAATGTTGCCTTTTTTAGAACTATATTTCTGGATTTTTTATCAGTTTTTTGCTAAGTAAATAAATCCAAAAGCTTATGAGTGTTTTATTGTAGCGATGAAAGTGAGACTGCTATTCCCCGATGTCTAGTTGGATCACATTGATCAAGTTGGGCCTATACGTACCATTGTCCACTTAACGCACCTCACCTCTATCTGAAATTGCTTGCATGTGACTTGGACAATTTCTTTGAACACAATGCTACCAGGAACACCAGTAACTTAGATGGCGATTAATGCGGATGATGCTGATAAGGATCAGTATCGTGGTATAAGCTCTATGCTTTATAGTTCATTTTGTGTCAATGGAACTTTTATATGTCGGCTCATTGTAATAGTTCGTCTGCTCTACATTGTGGTCCGGACCCGGATGGTCAGAGCACATATTGATGCACTGAGGGCAGTACCCTTCATGAGGAATAGCCCGATGTTATTGATTAGCTGTGTGTATTCGCTTATCCCCGTAATAGTGACAAGCACAGCTTAATTTCTGCCTTTTTAGTTGTGTTCCAACGTAGTTTGAACTTTGCCAAAGCACAAAGCTCAATGGTTTTCATGTGTAAAATCATACTTTCCGAGGTTTACGAGGCGATATTCTGATATGATTATGACGCGTGCTGTTGTAGAGGCCTCCTGATCACTTCGACCACGTGGGGCTCATCAAGGTGAGCTGAAAACACACAGTAGCCCTGCCTCTAGCATCGTACCTTCATCACAATGCGACCATCACAATCGGCGTCTAGCCGACGTCATTCGGGTCAACCGCCGGACACGGAGGCCACGTGGCCCAAACTGTGGACAGATTAGCGACATTAAGAGACAACGGAGAATAGCGAAACCGCATCGAACACCGTCACTGTACTAAAACTGCCGGCTCTTTGAGCTGCTGCTTGCGCTTGCGCAGTGGTTTTAAGTATAGATGTCGGGCGACCCATTTTCTCGATGTGACAATTGTGGCTTTACAGAACTACATATGGATGGCAATAGCCCTATCGTCTTTTATAGCTCGAGCAAATTACTTTATTTATAGTGATTCCATTAGATATTGATGAAAATAAAAAGTAGAAGTTTTAGACTTCTTCCATTGCAAAAATAGCGCGTATACTCCAAAACAAAGACCAAAACATGAAGATAATTGCTAATATTACTTAATAATACTAGTAATATACTAATAATAGCAATGCCGGTGATGATGTTGTTACGCTCTATCTCTGTGCAATCTGAGTGAACAGTTCAAATGGCAAGTAAATGTCACCATCTGGCGAATAGAGATTGAGGTCTTTCTTTTAATTCTTTAACACATTCTTCTTCTTTCATGTTCCTTCCTTTCTTGATTTCTTTCTGTATTGCCCTCTCTGGTGGAAACCCTCACTTCTCCTTCTCACTTCTTGCTAAACTGTAATGTACATGGCTATGCTATGGTTTACCTACTCATATTCTCCTTTTCCTTCTTCTCGATCCACCGGAAACCTGAAACATCGTCATCATCTTCCCTCTTTCTCCCATCCTAACCCTGCATCAGTCCTCCTCACCATCACTTTCCTTTCCCACCCACACCCTTGCTAACCAATACTACACGAGGCTATGCCATGCTTTACTTTCTTTCACCTTTCCTTCCTCCTCACCTACACTTTCTATTCCCATCCTCACACAATACCGTACTATACCAATGATTACGCTGCACTAGGAGCTGTTTAGCCCATACTCGCTTTCTGCGGCGCATAGCCATCGATTTTTTCACCCACTCCACATGCCTTTACTTCAAGCTTAAACTACTCTATTATTATTATTATTCTTATTATTATTATTATCATTATTAATATTATTATTATTATTATTATTATTATTATCTTAACGCTGATAAATATTATAATGACCAAAGGTTCTCTGAAGCACCCTTTTTGCTCAGCCCAAACGTTCGGACAAAAATGAACAGAAGTGTAATACGGTTTACACGTACAAGCAGGCGGCGATATTAGATTACGACTTCTTTCTATTGCTCGTTTTGTGTCGTACGCTCACCAGGATCCGCCTTAATCAGCTTTCCAAGCAGCAATGGCAGACTCATTGAACGGGACCCTAAGCCGTTTTTCTTATATTTCCCGTTCTCCCGACCTTATTGATCACTCAAAAAGACAGCTTTGAGGAATGGGGAACGAGTGGGATTGTCAGAGACTGGGGCTAAGTCGTCTCTCTACACAGATCGAAGCAGATCTTGTGTTTTGATAGTATGCAGGCGGGTCTCTCTCATCTGCCAGTCTTAGGAGTCGAACAAAAGGCACAAAGAAAAAAATGGGAACAATATGGCCGGGACAGAAGGAAAATTAAAAGAAAAGAAAGGGCAATAGTTCAATCGTACGTACCACGCAAAAACGTTGAGGACTGCCTGACTGTACCACGATTGGTGGGCTCCTATTTCATGACGAAATTTCATTCTAACCTCTTTTGTTACCGGATTTTGCAGCCTCGTGGCGGGAATTGGAGACATCGATACCCTTAAGCGCGAGTACATGCTCCCGGGTAGGGAATGGTTTGGGCGAATGTAACCTTAGGACAAATGGTAGTAAAAGAAGACACCATGCTTTTCATTGTGTTTTTGTTTTTCCATCAGGTAATCGCTGCACGGCCGGATTTCCGACTCAGCGAGGTGATGACCATGCCAGAGCTTAGTGCCGCCGGGTGATGCCACGCGTTCACGCGACGAACCAGTGATATATATTCTTTTGTTTATGATTCATATGTGAGGTTGAACTTCTTAAAACCACCATATGATTATGAGAGACGCCGTAGTAGAGGGCTCAGGACATTTCGACCGCCTGGGGCTCTTTACCGTGCACCCAAATCTGAGCACACGGTTTTTTTGGTTTATCGCAGAGTCATGTGAACATCGTTCAGGAACTAAATCTGAGACCTGTGCCGTCGTTTTATTCAAGCTTACCGTGTGTATGTCTCCGTATGTCATGGGAATTTACATGCCGACTCTTGGTCAGCCAACATTTTTACTGTGTACACCGAGAACACACTGTCAGAGCATTCATTTTGTAGTAATAGTAGTGGGAATTGACGTTCTAAAACCACGATGTTATTTTAGGAGACATCATAGTAGAAAGTTCTGGAACTTTTGTTCATCTAGAGCCTTTTAACCTTCACTTTAATCTCAATACTTTGACCTGAATCATTTTCACGTGCACTGAATTCCCATATTAAGCGTAATATAGTTCTGGCTTGAGTTGTCGGCGGTCTTCAAGTCACCTTGAGCCAAAAGCCGATGCCGTTATCCAGACATCAAATGAGAACGTCCGGGCGTCCTTGCGAAAACGAATCGAAACGATGAATCCAGCCAACCAGTCGAAAGTAAAAAAAAAGAGTGGTCTCTGGACTCAAATCCTTTGTACAGGACCGTATTACAGAGGCTTGTTACTCCCCATAAAAAGTTACCAAGCTGTTCTTTTCGAGTTCTTATGGTTTCGTCGCAGTATCACTGAATGTGTAAAATTAACTACGCTGAAGTTTCATTTGTCATTGCTTTCGATTACGGAAAAGCCAGCCAATTTTTCCCTTCACCTCTTACCCATCTTTCTATCCCGTCGTTTCCTTTAAGTTATGAAGTTTTGTTTGCCAAAACCATGATAAAATTATAAAGCACAGCGCAGTGCAGCACTGTAGTGTGGAAATTTTGACTGACCGTGGTTTTTTAATGTAAACATAAATCTAAGGACACAGTAGTTGTTGCATCGCCCGCATCTGAACGTGGCTGCAACAACCGTGGGAGTAAAACCCGCGTTGTAGTTCCTAGCGGCAATGTAGCTGTCAACCCACCTCAATGTATCTTAAGACCACTGTTCTGCATATTAGTTTTTGTATAGTGAAACTGAAGACTGAGAAACATATCGACACTAATGAGTTACACGTACTGAAAGCACAGTGAAGAGTATTCACAGCACAGTGACAGTAAAGTCACGCTTTCTTTTTCTTTAAACTATCAACCATAAACGCTCATGTAAGGGACCCAGCACCAAAATATACAAAATCTTTGAAACGATTCTGTTGTAGGTGCCAATGAGGAAATTGTAGTAAGGTAATTTTGGGGGGACCGATAACAAAAAACCACAAACACGGAACATTATTCTTTATTTGTCCTATCCATTGAACTTTACAGCACGGAGTGCAATATCACAATATCACAAGCACCAGCTGTTGTCTTAGTGAACATAAAAAGCGCTCAATATGTGTAATTTGCTAAGAGAAATACTAATGCAAAACCGAAAATGAAAAAAAATATCGGAAAATTATGAATTATGGCAAGAGAAGCTTGCGTGGACGAACATTACCTCATGTTATTTATTTCTTTAATTCTTTTTCTTTCTTTATTTCTTTCTGTCCTTTTTTCTGGTTGTGCAATGTTCCTGCCTTACACCAGCATTCGTTTCGATTATATGTAGGAGGTGTACCGGAACGCCGTTTTCAGACTGCATCGACATGGTGTCGTTCATGTTTTTTCCAGCCATCCTATTGGTCTGTCAACCAATAGGACGGCCTAATTAACGATGGGACTCTCGTGCCGTTATGGAATTGCGGGCTAGAAATTCAATTTTCTCAAACTCATAATTTTCCTGAAGTGTGCTATTCTTGATGTCCACCTTGCGTGCTCTCCAGGGGTTTTCTTTTCGATTGCCAACACGAAATATTTCGATGAACCACCCACCGCAAGTGCATTTTTTCCCAATTGCATTTGGCGTTATTGATGGAAGGCCTTCGTAGGAGCAGTTCAGTTTACATCAGGCTAGAAACAAGAAAAAATCTCGGAAGCTTACTGCTCAAGGCACTCGCTTTCGAACCGGTGGGTCACGGGTATTGACCGCATCCCCGAAAAAATGGTTTCATTTATTTTTTCTTTGACGCGCGCCAGCAGCAGGTGTGGAAGATTTTTTGTAACGTTACCAGCAAGACAGGTAATTTAATACAAGCTTCGCTGGAAATAGTTTGAGCTCATAGAAAGAAGACGAAAGAAAAATGGAGCAAGCAGCTAAGCAGTCACCCTTTGAGTCATCGTAGTTTTTTTTTTTCATGAACAGAAGGAAGTTGATGTTTTCAAAGAGTGCAATGACCTTTTATACTGTGGTTTCTTTATGCAACATTCTTAGTTCTAGAAGCCTAATATTTGGTGAGATTTGGCGTCTCAAAAACATGATATGATCATAGGAGACACTGTAGTGAGAGACTTCAAATAGTTGGACCAGCTGGGGTTCTTTAACGGGCTCCCAAATCAAGCATACATGCCTCGAGCATTTCCGTCTACATCGAATGCGACCTCCACGGAAGGCTGTTATGTCGGCAACCTTCTGGTCAGCAGTCAAGCCCGAAAACCTTCACAAGTCACGACATAGAGTTTCTCACAAATACCTAGTGGGAAGTGTGGTGCTACCGTCTATGGGAATTTCGTAAGAGGTGATGTTAGAGCGCAGGGAATGACGGTATATCTGTCTGCGAGGCTTCTGTTGGCTAGTGTTGAGCGAGGCTTCGGCTCAAAAGCGAATACAATTGCGTAAATAAAGCTTATATAAAAAAGCGTTTATAAGCGGATCTCGTTCACGCGTATTATATTATAAAATAAAAGCCCACTTCTCTTGATGGCACAACCAAACGGCGAAAGAAAGAAACAGACGACTTAAATGTGGTGGAGGGAACACTCGCTTTGTCATCTGTCTACCAAGTTTAGCGGCCGTTGGTTACATATTACGCTTCGCAAAATTGTACATCAACGTAAAATATTCTAGTGTAAATACAGCACGTTTCTGTGCAATGACAGAAATATATAGCTTATAACGTGCTTTTTAGTAAGAAATCAATCATTTTAACGTGAAGCCAAACGAGTCTTGGCGGTATGCAAATCCGAGTCAAGTTCGAAGCTCCCGTATCCCGTCATTCCCTTGCATCCAGCAGCTCACTAGCGCCAGATGTCCCTCTAGGTATGACTGTGAAAAACTGTATGGGTCACCATGGCAGGTGGTTCTGCGAACACCTGACAGTGGTTAAGGTACGTCCCTTTAAATGGCTCCTAATAGTAATAGTTCACTAAGAAATACTAGACGATATTACGAGAAAGATCGGCTGGCTATTTTTTTCAACTTCTTTTTCTTCTTTAGTGCATGGGAAGTGCAGGGTTCTGCCAACAACAAAACTACCGCGAGTAGAAAAGAAGTGGTGGTGCGCTTGAAGGCTTCTAAGAAAAACAAGATGAAAAATATAGAAAGAAAGACACATCTGCACTCAAATGCGGAACCTAATTATCCTTTAGTATGGAGTACAGTGACACAAAAGGTTGGGCAGGGTAATATATATACGTAGAGAAAGCATACTACCTTGTATATAGTTATGCAAAAAAAAAAAGAGGAAAAACCAACGGGAGAAGAAGCGATGAGTTTCTAGCAAAGCAGTCAAATTGCTTCCGGTCTCGTAACAGCGTGCAAGTTTATACGAACAAAAAAAAGCGCCAATGCTTCTCCACAGAAACAGGCAGTCTGGAGCAAATAAAACTTCGCTCAGTTTCCAGCTGTTATTTCACTTTAGATGAACAAAGGTAAGAGGAGGTAAGAGGGGGGCGGGGAGGGGTAGCGAGTGTGTGGAGTGAGCTTTGAACAGAGGTAGAAGGAGGTAAGAGGGCGAGTGAGTGTGCGAAGCCAACTTAATCAATTTTGGACCTTGCTGTGGGGCATGAGCGTGATAAGGTCAGTAGATGCAAACAGCAAGTTCTTGATTCCCTCATGGGCACAAGAATAATAGTTGAGTTATGATGGTTCTGGTGCAAGCCAGCAGCTCTTGCTTACACGGCGTCCATAATATGTTATTTCGTATGAACCAGCATCGGTAGTATGCCATTTCGTGCCTTTTTTGTTATTTCATTTTCGCTTGTTGTAGTTTATACAGTATTCCTATTTTATATCTGAGAACTAATGCTGAAAACGAGGGGCTAAGTTTGTGCTATAGTGGTTTTTTCAGTACTGCCGAGGGAACCTTAGTAGAGATCTTCCGTTTGTGCAGGTGTGAGCGAAAAAGCAAAAGTGCGCGGAACACGGGATGGTGGGGCCAAATGGATTGGCGCGCCTTCTACCAATGCGGTGCCTGCTGCGGTGCGCATGTGTGTCTTGTTGTATCACGTGGCCTCTCATCTCACTCTGTCTGACGGAGTTACGGCGCTTGTAACCGAAACAACTGGGCGTCGCTTTCTCTGCACCATCGAAAATGTGCCTTTTTTTAAGCACGAAAGTATTTTATGCCAGGGTCCAGCATGGCTCCACTGATGTATTTCCGTCACGGATACGATGTTTAAATGTATATATACCAACACATTATACAGAAGAAAACGCGAATGAAACGTTCCGCAGGGGGGCATCGAACTAGCGACCTCACGCTCCTCAGCGCGCTGCGCTAAACTAAGCACCAAAGCGACCCTTCTGCTCCTAAGTAACTGCGAGCCATTTATATACACCATGTACCACTGGCAGTCCTCGGAGCTCAGAAACGTCAGCGTGCTTTCATCATCAGTAGCGAGAGGGCACGACGAGCGCGCGTTGTCGCGCGTTGGCGCATGCGCGCTCCAAAGGTCGTTGTGCCTCGCCACCCCGCGCGTCGCAATGCACGCATGCCTCCACATGGCGTGGTCAAAGTGCGTATAGCTTTTCTCAAGCATGGTGGCTTATCTTTGGATTCGATCGCACGGTGCCTCTTGTGCCCCCCCCCCGTTTTGTTCTTTGAATTTACAGTAGTTAAAAAGAGCCCCAACGTCACTTCGGTCGCAGGCGTGCGGCAACGTATACGAAAACAGCACGCTGCTCACACGAGACAGTTGTTCGCACTCGTTCTATGTATACCTGCACGTTCAATTTGAAAATTTGTTGTTGTTTGAGCAGCGTGCCTCAACTGTCGAGAAGCGTACTTTAGGTTTCGAGTTGTGACAGCTGTTTGTGCGCGCTCAGCCTGTGTATGGTGATTTCGTTGATGCTTTCTGTTTGAGGTGCGCTCTGCTATTTTCAAGCTCCTCGCTATTATTTGCATGAGATTACAATTTGTTGCTATAGCTTTCATTACTTTGCTCTTGTGGCACAATAAAATGCACAATGAACGCTCAACTACCTTTACGAGGACACGTTTGACTTTCGTGGTATACTGATTCCCGAAAATTGGCATCAGCCACACTTTTTTACGTAGCAGCTGCGGTGGGCCGGTTTAAGCGCCTGGTTCGTGTAGTTCTTTACACCTCCTAATGGAGTGCACTCGAGGTGGCTGAAGAATTTTGCACGAGAGTTGCCGGGAATATTGTGAACGAGAGCATCGACGCCGTGATCGTTCCTGAGACGCGATTACCAGAAATGGACATTCCGTTCACCATGGAGGAACTGGAAGGTGCGTTAGTAGCTTCTAAGCGCATTTCATCGCCAGGTCCTGATGGTATTACTTATAGTGCGTTGGGACACCTTGGACAAAAAGCTAGAAAAGAACTTTTAACATGCTTCAACAACTCCTGGCTCAGTGGCAGTGTTCCCCGAGAATGGAAAATTAGTCGATTAATACCACTTTTGAAATCGGGAAAATCACCATTGGACTTGACAGCGTATCGCCCTATTGCCCTCGCAAGCTGCCTCGGAAAAGTGATGGAAAGGATGGTTCTATTTCGTCTCGAGTGGTACTTGGAACGATACACCAAATACCCTTCTTGCATGGCAGGCTTTCGTCGGGGCCGCTCCTCCATTGACTGTGTCCTTGATTTGTCGACATTTGTTCAACAAGAAAAAAGTCGCAAGCGCATATCAGTGGCACTCTTTCTTGACGTGAAGGGTGCATATGATAATGTAGCTCACGATGCCATCCTCACTTCTCTCGCAGCAATGGGCATTGGTGGACGAATACTTCAATAGATAAAAGATTATATAACTGGCAGAGGTTTCTTTGTACAAACATATGAGGGTACAATTGCTTAACATTACACCTACTGCGGAGTACCTCAGGGAGGTGTTTTAAGCTCCACATTGTTCAATGTGGCCCTCATTGGTCTGGTGAAGGTTCTGCCAAAGTCGGTGTGCCTATCCATATACGCCGATGATATTTGCCTCTGGAGTGCTGCAGTTACTCGCCCTCAGGTGCGTGCACGAATACAGCGGGCAGCAACCCTCACAACAGCCTACCTTCAGAAACAAGGCCGAAATATATCAACTGTGAAGTGCGCGTTGATGGCGTTTACACGCAAAGCAATGACGCCATACCCTGTTTACATCAATGGGCAGAGTGTCAAATATGCAAGGACGCATCGTTTCCTGGGCATAATAATCGACAGAAGTCTTTCGTGGAGCCCACATTGTGCGTACTTGAAGAAGAGACTGCTATCTATTGTGCATATCATGAAATTCTTGTGCGGTAAAGCATGGGGAACTTCTGTGGCCTCCATGCTACAGCTGTACAGGGCCCTATTTCTGGGTCTATTGCGCTACAGCTTACCGGTACTGACTAACACTTGCAAATCAAATACTCATTCATTGGAAAGTTTGCAGGGTCAGGCACTGCGTATCTGCCTAGGACTGCCCCGATGCGCTTCTACTTATGCCACAATCATGCTTGCCAAAGACCATCCGGTCAGGACATATATAGCTGTGGATTGCCTCAGACCGCACATTCGACATGCTAGCCGTGTCCCCGACCACCACTTGGCCCTTCTACCTTCCGGAAGACCACGGGCTACGTTTTCAGACGTCATAGTCAAGCACCTAAACAGCATTCCATCAGGATATACGCCAGCTGCGAGAACGGCATGCCCTTTGTGGTGCATCGACCAGCCGCAAGTACGTCTAGAAATTCCGGGAATCAAAAAGAAAAGCAGTCACTCCAGAGTAGCATTGAAGCAAGCAACACTGCTATTATTACATGAGTTGTACTTAGACCGAACGCAGATATACACTGATAGGTCCGTCTCATCTAGCAGCTCATCAAGTGCCGCTGTAATTCCGGCTGCAGAAATGACAATCAAGTTTAAGTTGTCGCATATGACTACATCTACGGCATCAGAGCTTGCTGCTATAAGGGCTGCTTTACAATATCTCGTTCAAGAACGTCCAGGAAAATGGGTCATATTCTGTGATTCGAAGGCAGCGCTTCAGAGTTTGCAGTCTGCCATGCGTAGGAGGAGCCATGACCAACTGGTACAAGAAATAAGACATTGCCATCATGAAGCTCTAGCACGAGGGCATGATATTATATATCAATGGCTGCCTGGACATATCGGTATTACCGGAAATGAACTAGCCGATGATGCAGCCCGCTCAGCCCATGAAGAAACCCGTGTAGTCCCGATTCCTCTATCAAGGAATGATGCAGCAAGACAACTTTACCTGCGGGCTCGAGATCTCACACGCACGTTCTGGTCGTCTACCAGCTTCCAAAGGTGTCAATTTTATGAACTGGATCCTTCGCTAAAGCTAAAGCTACCATCACAACTTTCCCGCTCCGATGCGACACTGTTATGCCGCCTTTGGTTGGGTGTTGCATTCACAAAGGTGTACTCCTTTCGCATTGGTATGGCAGACACTCCTACATGCGACTACTGCGGAGATGAAGAAACCATCGAACACGTCCTCTGCAGCTGCGCTTGCTACGACACACAGCGATGCCAGCTACGGATGGTTTTGAATCGACTTGACCCCGGACCATTTTGTGTGCAGAAGATACTAGGACCTTGGGCATCTGCCTCAGTTGCGCAGAAAGCAACTAAAGCACTGCTTCTTTACCTTAAATCAACAAACCTGAGCGACCGCCTGTGAGCTGTGTGTGCTCACCGAGTGTGCTCGTGATTGTGTGGACATTCTCATCTTTGTGCAACCTCTTTTCTCCCCTTTATCCCTTCCCCAGTGCAGGGTAGCAAACCGGATGTGCATCTGGTTAACCTCCCTGCCTTTCCTTGTATCTTTATCTCTCTCTCTCTCTCTTACACCTCCTATGCTGGTGTCGCACGGACACTTATGAAAGACCTTCAAGTCGACGGTCGTCGAAATTTCCCAGCTCCATAACTCAATCGGGTTGTCACGCTGATACACAGCAGTTTTCAATGGCCGTTGAGTGGCTATGGTATTTCTCGCTAAAATTGGGGGGCGCTGCAAATCTTTAGTTTGGTTTTCATGTTTTCGGAGGTGAAATTGTATAAATGCACCTGAAAGCGCACATGCATCGGTTATTTTTGTGTAAACATTGCCACAAGATCTTTATACATATTTTATAATGCACGTTTCGTTTTTAGGTTGTTAAGCAGAGAAACTGAGGCAATGTTGCCGTTTTGTGGTTGTGTTGTGCAGTGCGGTTTGCATTTACACGTTTCGAAGGCCACTGTGACTTGCTTTGAAAGCTTCTGGCGTCATGAGCAAGCACGGAACGGAAGTTCGAAATGAGAAGGCTGCAATGATTTTTTACACGAATATGCAGCTTGATGCTGGCATTGAAGCGGTGAAAGAGGATGCCGACGCCATCGAATAAGAGCTGCTGCTCGTAAACCCTTTAATGGCGTCCATGGAAGCGGTGACCAAACGCAGCGTTGACAAATAAAGGCGGTCTTTTTCTCGCCAGACGCTTTGTTTCGAGGTGACTGTGCCACTGCATAGTGAAAAGCTTTTCAAACGAATGTTCAGCGTTACCAGGCAGTCTTCGAACAGGTTCACGAGGAACGCTATTTCTCGCTCACCCCAGAGCTGGCGTGGTGCTGGCGCATCGTTTTTCTTTATTGGCGGTGACGCGTAATCCACTTCACACAAAACGCGCAGAAGGAGTAGCTACACCAAAAGAAGATGCGCTTGCCAGCACTCCCTGTTCCACACAGACACTCCTAAAAAGCAGGCTACAACTTACCAACGCTGCGTGCAATATGGCAGCGGAAACAGACTAGCGATAACGGGCACGGGGAGCCAGAATGTTGCTGTTGCCAAGAGTATGAGCTGTTCCTACATTCCAAACGGCATATATACTTCATTGAATATTTTCAAACGCCCACGCATGATATTTTTAAAACATAATAGTGCAACGTTTTTTTTTCTTATTGGGTTTTGAGCACACTGGAAACGAAAGTGCGTGTTTGAGCTCTTTTCGCTTCCGTCACTTAGTAGCTCTTGAAGTTTCAATGGAGATGTGGGGTGCTCCGTTGACCTGATAGACCATCGGTTCAATGGCCTTCGAAACGCCCGTGTGACACCGGTATCAATTAGCTCAACTAATCACATCGAACACCATACAAGTTCATAAAGCCAACTATAAACGGTTCCATTTTCTGAGCCCAGCTTCCCTTTGTCTTGGTAAGCGATGTTAAACTTAGATGAGGTTAGTTAGGCATAGTTAAGTAAGTGTATACGTCAAACTAATCATACTTGTAGGGCATGGTATCTCCTAATAAACCCGAGCGTAAGTAGGTTTAATCAAGCCTATTTTACTTAACACCACTTGATCCAGCATGCTGTTATTGTGTTGAGGCCAGATTAGTCGAGGTAAGTACAGCCAAATCTAATTAGGCATGGTTATTTATCCTGTTCTTTACCTTACCGAATCGTGTATAGTTTTAGGCGAGCCTAATCAATGTCAATTAGTCCAAGTCTCATTCCCCATAAGCTCAGAGAATCCAAGCTCAGGAAAATATTAATCACTCTTGACCAAGACGAGTCTCAGTAACCTAAACTAAGTCTAGTTAGTGTTAAGACTACTTGTAAATAGAAGTTATTGTATGTGACATCGAACTAAACGCCCCCAAAGTATCTGCGTTTGATGTCGCAGAATTATGCAAATCACACGTAGGTGAGGCCAATTGAGGCATATTTTGCTGCATAAGACGCTGTTTCATTCAAAGATGTTTCATTCAAAAATATTATTCACATAAATATACACAGCACACGCAGACTGTAAAATTTTAGTGGTATCTTGTCAGATAATATGCAATGAATTACATTACAAAAGTCAAAACCGTACCAAGGAATGCGAAATCAAGAAACATCGATTGGGGCTCGAGGTGACGCTTTCACTTTTTGCGCCAGCTTGTATCGACAGAAAAGCTATGTGTGCTATAGTGCGTAAAATTGCATTTTATATTTGAGATGATTCCGCTTGATAATTCAACTCCTGACATAGCCACAAAAAGAGGTATAGGTTGAAACCTTTGACCACATTTGTTGTAGCAATTGTCTGTGACCACCCTTCTGACGCTTAGCCCGACGCCCTACCTCCGATATCACAGCAAGCAATGAGAGCACACGATCCCGTTGAAGCGACACTCTGTTTTTGTTTTGGCTACGAGCGCTGTAACCAGCATGGCCGTAACCACCCATAACCACGTCAGGCGCAGCGACATGAGAGGACACCCGATGCGACGCGATGCGCATGCGCACCGCAGCAGGCGCCACGCCGGTAGATGGCGGGTCCATGCAATCTGCCACGTCATCCCGTGGCTTTACAATAATGGTGACATTGATGACATAGAAGAGATTAGTAGTGGTGATGTTAATTATTATTTGAACTTTTGAGTCCCAAAACCACGGTATGATTATGAGAGTCGGCATAATGTAGGGCTTCGGAAATTTCTATGATCTGGTGTCATATAACGTGCCCTGCATTGCACAGTGCACGGGCCTCTACCATTTCCCCGCCACAAAAATTTACAGCCAAAGCCGGAATCTAACCCATGACTATGGTGTAACTGTGCCCGTGACCTTAGGGTCAGCAGCCGAGCACCCCAGCAGTGTTCCACCAAGGTGGACTGTTGTAAATATATCTTGTAAACAGTCTACAGTGCAAGTGACTCGTCATTCACTAACAAAACCTTACAGATGTGTAGCGGGTGTCTCGCTTATCCACAGACGTTGTGCGTGCCATTCTACTTCCTGAAAATTATGACATGGCGTAGCCGATAGCTTGCGCCAAACCAAAACTCCAAAAACTGTTGGCCTTGGCCATCCCGTAGCGGCACTCACAAATCAGATTTGGCAGTAACGTAATGGTCACTGAATTTTTTCTTCATTTTCTTTTCTTTACTGTCCTTTTTTTCTTCATCAACTTTTATTTCCTCTTCATCCTCCAAACTAAAGTGGAAGTTGGCACTAGTGACAATTATTAGTCTGTTTGTTCTATACTTCCGTTTTATGGGCAAAGCTCTTTATGGTGTGGCTTGTGCATTCCCGTTGTTAGTAACCACCCCTCGTTAATTCTTGAACCAGCCATAGAGGGTGGTACTTGTACTATACGCCGAAAAACGCAATCGCTATGACACTAGAGCGCCTTACTTGTAGAAAAGAAGGATTGACGTCACACGTACAGAACGAGAGAGAGACAATCGCGCGACTATGATTCCGTGGTTTTCGGCGGCAGTGTACGCCAGGGGGTGCTCTATATTATAATAAAAGTGCCGTTTTGGCACGCGCGCGCATTCAGAGGCTCGGCGACGGAGGATGAACAAGGCTGCTGAGTGGTGTGCGCGCAGGGTGGCGGCGGCTCGCGCTCGAAGTACGGGCCTCAACGTGCGGGCGCGCAAGGCAAGGTTCCTGCAGTACGAGAATGGGAGGCCGAAGCGGCACGGCAGCGGCGTGCGGACCCAGCTTCACCCCACTCTCCATCATTCACCACGTGGACATGCTGCCATTTTTTGTTTTCGTTTGTAAGTATATTACGTTATAAACATTACGTGAACAGAATATCTTTTCATTATTGACGCTGTCTAACCTGTCGTTGACTCACATAATGCTTCAATGTGTGTACTTGCATAAAAAAAGGCAGCTTTTTCCTAGCGCCAAGCCTGAAAGATGTGTGGTGCTGGGTGACCTGCGTTGCTTCTCTTTGTTTTTTTGTGCTTGTTTTTCTTTCTTTCTCAGCTTTCATCTGTTTTTGTCTCTCATCTGATTTTTTTCCTCTCTCTCTCTCTATCTATTTTGTTTTTTATCGCTCGTTTGATCTTTCTTTCTCTCTCTCTCTCTTCGTGTTTCATTTTCTTCATCTCAATTTCTCTTTCATTCTTGCTGTATCTTTTATTCTATCGCTGTTTTGTGCCCGTCTTCTTCTCTCTCTGTGTTTCTTTGTATGAGTTACTGCCGTTCTTTTTCTGCAATTCTTCCTATGCTCTATCTTTCTTTCTCTCCCTCTTTGTACTCATTCTATCGCCCATTAGAGTTATCGCATCCTACACCGGACATATCGGTGAACGTGGTTTCCACGGTACAATCGTTTTGTCAGGGTCGCCATGCTGAATCTTAGGGAGCCAATGAAAGTGCCATCTGAGCAGCATGCACGTTTCTGTCGCATTATTAGTCACGCGACACTTTAGCGGGGCAGTGCTTAGTTGTGTGGTTTGCCCCATAGAGTTGCCTAAAATTAACTACAGGGGACTCTGCCGCGGCGATCGTTTAACAACCACGGAAATGATAGATAGTACAAGGATTCGCTTATTCTTCATACTTTCCAGTGGCGACTCATGCTTGTGACATCGTTTATTGCTGTGTTTCCGTTTTGTTTCGAAGGAAAGAACAAACGTTTTTGCACTTTTTGACTTGATTTGCAATAATATGCCAAAAAGAAGTGAGGTGGTAAAGCGCAACCACAGAACATTCGCTGGTTTTACAGTGAAAGCTGTTATGAGATCACAACTCGGGTCACGCGCAGCTGTCCGCCACCGCTGCCGGTGTCCGTAACCACATCGTGCCTAATTAAAAAAAACTAGCACTAAGGACGCCATGGGCCTCGAAGCCAGGGTCTAATGGGTTCCAGTGCAGTATTCTACCAATGAGCTATGCCGGTGCTTGTGACTTCTTGGCAAACCGAGCCCCAAAGACAGACACATTGGGGCTTGAATCCGGGTACGCTGGGTGCCAGCCCAGTATTCTACCAATGAGCTACGCTGGTGCTTGTGAGTTGTCGGCAAACTTGCCTTAGGTAGGCTTGATGCCTGGAAAGCGTTTGCGTTATGACGACTTATAAATCATTTTAAAACAGCGAAAGAACAACCTGCAGTCGTCGCGCAATGCGAATGGCGTAACGAGTTGGCCGTCCAATGTTCCAACTCATTAGAAAAGCTTGTTCTTGTTCTTATATTAACTGTGGCGCATACCCATTTCAGCCATAATTCCTCATCATCGTCAGCCACTGCATGAACGATTGGCACGAAATTCCTTGCAAGTGTTAGCGGATACCACGCTGCTCAGAAGAATGACGAAAAATAGCATAGCGAATGCTGGCCTACCACACAAAAATTAATTATGAATTCTCTAGTGGGTATCAAGCAAGTGTGCTTGCAGTAATTACTCACTGAGTGTTTTAACAATGCTCTGAAAGGCCGCTCTCCGAGACTATGCTGCGCCTTACGCGCAGGCCTAGCGTTTTTTTTTTTCGTGACAGCATTGATCCAAGCCACACAAACACACACGGAGCCAGAAGTACGAAGATTAGACAAATCCGTGTACAACTCGTAATTTCCATGCTCGCTGAAGCGTCATGCGTTGCAGCTCCCATAGAGAGTGCCGTCTAGTGGATGCATAGGAAACACTATGATTTGTCCCATATTTATGCACACCAAGTTACGTTCATGGACAATTCAATTTTAGTGGGGCAGAAGTGGGCACAGGGGCATCTCGAATTCCTGTAGCACTTGTCTACGCTACTTACAACATGACTACATGCATGTGTGTCGCATCGGCACATGCAACTTTGCTGGAAAAGTGCAACTTTACAATTACCGAATGTGTAGAAGTGAAAGTCACATACACAGCTTCATGCACCTCTTTGCTAGTAAATATTACTAGGGTCAATCAGCTCTTCAGGTCATAATGAGACATACGCCTAAAGACGAAGAGGTCCCAGGTTGCTGACTCTTCGCAAAAATGCCACTGTACACTCTTTTTTAGTCAAATAATTGCCTAATACACTCCTGCATGGAGGAAATCCGGTCAAACTTTTACCGCTTTCAGTCTGTTCGCTAAGCGGCTCCGTAGCTGTGTTCTAGAGGAAGCGCCCATGTTCTAAATGGCCTTCAGAAAAGCCGTCACAAAGATTACTCGGGATCTTAAGTCAAAGTTTTCCTGGCTCAGCATGGCCTGCCGTAACACGTGACAGCCCGTAGGCGGCCTGTCTCTAGGTGGCCCTAACGTGGTTCCGGAATAAAAATTAACCTTTTACGACCCAAATGTGCTGCGTCAATACTTTGCCAATACTATTTTCTATTACTAGTAATTAGAGAGCGAACAGGAGCAATTTCACTCAAATCTGCGACTTTAAAAACTAAGTACACACAGCACTAGAATCAAACTCGGGACCACATGCATTCGAGCAGACACCTTACTCATTATACCACAGCCCACCACATTCCAGCTCGTTTTTCCGCGGAAGTATATATCTACGAAGTGGTTTCGAAACCGTCGGCAGAACGTAGAACATCGTTTTGTGTGTCATATGCGTGCGCGATTGTGTATTAGGGCAGCGAATTATTTACGGGGCTTCATGAACTTGAGACAACCACGGTAAGGGCCTTTGACTATGAGTTCGGTATGTGGTGCGTCGTTACGTAAAAATAATTAACACGCGTCTATACGTCGTTTCAGTGCTTCTCTGCCAACCGTGGGTGGTTCGCTCACCGAAAATAGGCGGATACCAGCGTGACGAGGATATCTGCAGCTCTCGAAACCCAATATGTTTCTCCGAAAGGCATGTGCGGTGAGCAATTTGTTTAGCGAGGTACGCGCGTATCAGCGACAGTAGCCCATTCTCAGCTGCTCACAGACTATCTTCTTTCACACGTTAACGTTGCACGGGTACTATAGCGTGCCCCCATTAACATTGGCATTGGGTACGTGTGAACTACCGCGAGCTATACGCTTGGCCTGCAGCACCATTTTTTGTATATAGACGATCATATATTTCCGCAACAGTATTTATGTGCGCTATTTCGCGATATCGGTGGTTTTTTTTTGTCTTTAACTTCCCTTATATAAGGGGAGTGGCTACACTTAACTCTATTCAGAATCGCAAAACTGTTCAAGTGAACGCCGCAATGTGCGCGAAAGTTATGTATGAGGTCCACAAATTACCGACGGAGAGGTCACCCTCCAAATAAATAGTTAATGCTTTTTTCACAACTGTTCCCTGAACCTCTGCGTAGAGTTCGGGTCAAGAGCTTGTGCAGAACAAACCTAAAAATCATTATTATTTTTTAGAGCTGTTTAGAAGATTACTTTTTTTAAAGCTGATACTTTATTTCCACAGCATTACACAGATGCACAGAGCGGCTTGATCGTAGTTCAATGCAACAAATGCCGGGCTGAAATACGAAACTGAAGCAGATATTCAAGAATGAGAAAATATCGGTCGCCTACCCTCTCTAGCTGACTTCTTTACCTTGTTGTTCAAGTTCTCATTATCAAAATAATTGATAAATATTCAACTTACCAAGTTTTATTGTTGCTCATTTTCTGTCACACTGCCTTCCATTTATTTTTTAAAGGTTTCCAAAACAAAGCACCTGTTAGTGCTGTTTTGTAAAACATGAACATTACCATTTACATGCCATTATGTCAGCTGATGTACATACGCAAGCACTCTTTTTTTAATTTATAAAAATGTAGTACATTGACAACTGATAAAAGGAATGTTAATTATAATCTTTTATTGGATTCAAAACACAAACACTGGGATTGTGCTAGTCTCAGTGTGCTCACAAATGCGGGGAGATGTATGATATGCTCACCAAAGTGTGCTGTGGAGAACTGGAAAGGGTTCCCGTCGCAGACCATCTTGTAAAAAAAACAAGTGGGTTAATAACTCTTTCTTTGCCAGAAAAATCTTCCTCAAAAATATCTCAAACAAAAAAAGTTCATTAGGATTTGAGCATCCATGAAATTGAATGTTTCACTGAATACTCTGGCTCGACTTTTGTACTGCAAATTTCTTTTTTCAAGAACACATAAAACAATAAAAAATTGAAATGTTGCTTGCTAAGATTTTATAACGAGTTTTGCACTTAGTGAGCAAGTCGTACAGTACACTGTTGTTCTTGTAATTATAAATAACCATGATAAATAAAAATAAGCCCAAGGTTAGCTAGTTCGTTTTTTATACTATGTATTAACACAAGTAAAAGGACCAATAGATGCTGGCCGGTTATGCGGGGCTAATCATTGCTTCATAAAAGGTGCTTTTATAAAAAAAATCATAACTCAATCTCAAAGCATCCTGCAAGTTCTGCCATGTAGCTTACTTAAATCTGGGGCTAGTCGATACAAAACCGATGTTTACCATATGAGGCACAGCAAAGTGAACAGTTTTGATTCGATACTGTTCATTTAAAACAAACTGTGAGAATGCCATAGCAGAACCTAACTATTATTATTAGTTCTTCGCTCCCTCCTGTCTAAATCTATAAAGGTGTCTTCAAAACCTTCCTGTGAGGCGTTTGTCATGTCGACGGCACTTCGAAGCATGTTAGTATGGCCTTCACAGTAGCACGGCCACTGGATAATTTTTTTATCCAGCGGCCATGACAGACCACGTGCATCAGGCACCTTACGTTGTTTCTATGTGTGCCTAATGCTCTTTTTTATTGTTGTTGCTTTTCATTATACTTTCACTACGACTTGCTGCGCGCAATTACACCCACAAGCACCCGAGCCAGACCCCGGAAACTCGGCACTAGTGTCGCTTTCAAAGAAGATGCACGCTCGTAGCGGTTGCCGGGCACCCTAAGATCCGGTTGAATGGAGTGAGGTTGATGTGAAATGTTCACATTTATCGGCTTTCATAAGTTTTTACAAATAAAAAAATGATACTCCTGTAAAGAACTTCTTTTTGTTTATATGTCGCTTTTCATTTCCTACTTTCTGAAAGTTAAATCAGGCAAAGTGGGGGAAGTGATTGATTGCGTTCGTAGCGCGTGCTCCGCTCCTCGCCCCTCGCTCAGCGATATAAGAAGTTGGATAGTGGTCAGTTACCTCGCTCAGTTAGAGTGTCAACTAGGGGAAAGATAAAGACAGCAAGCGGTGTTGGGCAGAGAACGGAAGCCACAGCGAGCCATGCCGAACAAGTCAACAATGCAATTGCTGAAGATGGCTAAATCGGGCAACACCGCGGCTCTTCGGTGTGCTAACCCGGCGATTTCGTGTTCCACGAAGGTTTTTCAGTGTTTGCTCGATTAAGCACAAGAATTTGGACCAATTTTCCGAGCAGGTGTTAATTTTTATGAGCACATGAGTAAACCCAGTTTTCCGCAAGTCCGACAGTACTGACAGAAGTGCAGTGCCGTTTGACTAATTGACGAAGGCGGCAGTCAATCTGCTGTCGGGAAAATGCGTTTATTGAAAGGCTTAAATTCAAGTTGGCTCAGCTACATATCTTCTTTCTTTTACTTCTTGCGTCTAGTTCAAATGATGTCAAGTAATTAAAGGCTGCTTCATGCTCATGACAGTCTTGTAGCCGCGGTTTCAGAATTTGTAATTCTCTACTTTTACTAGTGTCTCTCAAATACACGTCAGGCAGTATATGGTGCTATAAATTATTACATAGAATGTCAATGAAACCAACGTTTCGACAAGTGAACTCCGTCAAGGCAACGCTGTTGCCCTGAAGAAGACAAGTCAACTTGCCGAAACATTTTTTTTCCAGCGACGTTCTTTCTCAAAAAACTTGTGACCGCTGCAAGCCTGTCCGTGCCTATGAACTTCTGTCTCGTTTGGTACTCAAAATCTGTTAGGAAACTATGCGCGCCATCATGATGAACGTGATCGAGTCGAATACGACATGCCCTACTCGCGATTGTTGATAATTTTCACATTGGTTCAGATATTCTGGGCTCCGCGTTCGCTCATTATGTACGCATGTAAGTTCTCAATGAAAGCTGCTTTTTGCACTACGTGTGTCTATTTTTTTATACAAACCATGGAATGAAATATTCATTTTATTTGTGCTGAATGAGCTTTGTCTTATTTAGAAATCAGTCAGCTTAACTTTCACCTTTTC